>NC_084485.1:48288492-48602530 GCF_030035675.1 Rhineura floridana
CTGGGCAGCAGGGTGGATGGTACACCAGTAGCAACCCTAGTTTACTGTCTCCTTGGCCCAATATCAGATGCAAGCTGTCACAGCCAGCTCCAAGACAGAGTGGTTTCCTGGTGACAGAGATGCAAGTTCCGCAGACCACAGCAACCCCTCCCCCCATTCCTGCATCCAGGTGGGCAAAGCTGGGTCAGGTCAATTCTTCCCAGCTCACCCACCCAGGTCTCAGTAATGCACACCAAATCGGCACCCTCATCCATGATCAAATCATGGATGAGTGTGGTCTTATTGTGTACCAATCTGGCGTTAAACAAAGCACACACAGGCCAGTGGGCGGAGCAGATGAGCAATCAGGAACCCATCCATGGGAGGAGTGGGAGAGAGGAACAAGGTGTAGATAGCCTTGCCCTTGTCTTCCATGATAGCCCGTCGCCTCCCCATGGCTATACCTACCTCTACCCATCATCACTGAAATTGAGGTGGCATCACCCATGTCCTTACTTCCCAAGACTCCTCCTATAAACACATGATATAAACAACAACAGCCCACCAATAAAACCTATCAGAACAGTTATCCTAGTACACCTCTGAGAGAATTTGGAACAGTATTACTAGGATGACACTACCCAATACCTTTCACACAGGGCACATCTACTTCCCCCCTACCGTCTCACAGCCAGGGAGGACCAGCCTTCTGCCAATTGTAGACTCTCACTCTGAAGGCATCCAGTGACTTTCTCCTATCACACAGTTCATTGCACAGGCTCTCACCCTATGCAGGAACCACACATGCCAAGCATTCCCAATCCCCCATCTTGGCTCATAGACTTCTAGCATTAGCATATAAATACTTATACAAGGTGTCCCTTTCCAAATTGTCTCTTTTTAAAATGTACCTGGCACATGCATTTCCCCCTATGTCCCTTCTGATTGGCTTTCATGTTTTACCAAATGCTCATTGCTTAGTTCCACCCCATCCTCATTTGAATTATCAGAAGCATTTCATCCTTATCTCTTAGAAATTTAATTCCAAATCAGATGCTCCACAGCTTCTGTTGGCTTTTCCCCAGGGGTCAGTGCTTCTGCTCACAGAAACAGATCTTTAGATCCAATCCAGCATGTTTTGACTCTGAGTAAATCCACTTTGTACAATGTTGTACCCTAAATCCTCCTGGCTACAGTACACAATATTTTGTTAGGGCTATTACTAAGAAGCATTTTTGGGACAGTTGTTGGAAGAAATGTTAACAAAAACCATCTCCTGGTAAAGACTTTCTACCTTTCTGAAAAAGAGTGCCAGAGATCCAGTTTTCTTTGGCTTGCTTCCTGCTGACTGATATGCCTCTTGTGCTTGAGTCATATGAGGTTGACTTGGGGACACACTGATTAAAGCTTGAGCAGTGAGGGGCACTTGTCCATGGCTGTCCACTTTAGATTCTTCAGATAAGTTGACTGAAATGGGTAGTAAAGTGATCCCTCCAGTATCATTTGCAAAACCTAAGGTATATCCATAAGTTAAAATATATCTATTTACAATACACTTGCATAGGTTAACTGCAAGTACAGTAATTCTAAAAACTGGCACTAATGACATGAAAACAGTTCATTTTTATATAAAGGTATTGATATGCATGCTATTTTCTCATCAATATAGCTCCTCCATACAATGCGTTTATAACGGAACACTCCAAAGTGCATTTTCCATGCTTGTTAAAAGAAGACACTCAGTGAACTGGAATTCATTATACCCAAAAGTTTCACAATTATTGAACTCCTCCAAGAATTTAAATATCAACATTAAGAAGTAAATTGTATTTTATATCCTACTTACCATGCAAAGTAATTTTCTGTCCTGTTACTGTAGCTGTTGCCATGGCAAGAATTGTCTGCTCCGTTGACACAGACACATTTTCATCAATAAAGCTTGACATTGGGGCAATTTTCAGTCTAGTCCCTTCAGTCACATTTTTATCTGCTGGTTTTTCTTTTGGGCTTTCATCTCCAAAAAGCCTCCTCTTAGCACTTCCTGCCACAGGAGAACTATAACGATCATGAACAGAAATTGGAGACAATGGTTGCATGTCTAAAATGAATGAAAGGACAAGACATCACAACAATATATTGATCAGAGAGGGATAGCTTTACATTTTCAGGAATTAATTTTGGGATGCAGAATGGTCATACATCAATACAACTACATTCTCATAATTCACAAATAATCTCTTCTATGTCATTAATTTAAGTTCCTGTTCAAAAACTCTATTGAACTGAATTTTTCTTTTGTCACAAAACAAGACATCTGTAAGGAAAATTGTTAAGTCCAGCAGTTTACAGGAGAGTGCAAAGTGGAGAGGACTGTGTATGTGCGAGATGGAGAGTGAAAGAGACAGACAGACAGACAGACAGACAGACCGAACATTCATTCAGGCTGCTGATTTTTAACATTGCTTGAAGGTTCTTTTCTTTGGGAAACAACTTGTTGAGAAGTCAACACGTTTTAATCTTTAATAATACCAACATGAAATAAAGGGTGTTCTCATCCTCAAGCAGATGCAATCTTTCACAATGAGCCACCTACTTAAAACTTGTTTTTCTCCTTGAGAAGAGACTTTCTAATTTCTTCTTCTGGGCCAGGAATAGTAAGCCTGTAGTCTGCGGGCCTTATTTGGCATGCCAGACCTTTTGAAAATGACCCATCAGTCCTCAGCAAAACCAGCAACACCTCTTTTCCCATTTACATGTCACCAATGCAAGCAGGTTGGAGTGCTCAGGAAACATTCTGACCTGCTAGCAATGGTGATATGCAAATGGGAAAAGAGGTGTTGATGATTTTGCAAGGAGGAGGGACACCTTTGCAAAGTAAGCAGAGCCTGGGACATCTTCTTCCCCATTGCAGCACTGAGGAACAAATCCTTCCCCCCACTCTGCTGACTAGCAGATTGGGGGGGCAGTGCCTACCTGCTTCAGTTCAAGCCTGGTCACTTTGGCCACACCTGTTGTAGACGTGCAGCTCTCAGAGGGTTGGCCAACAATGCATGTGGCCTTCACAAGCTTTCTACAGCCCTTACTTTGCTGCTAGAAGTACTAACCCAAAGGCATGTACAGCAGCAGTTAAATTAACCTACCAAATATTGAATGAAGGTTTGTCAGAAAGAAAAAAATTGAAATGCCTTTCTTCTAGCTTTTAACCAAAACCTAATTAACCACCAGACCAATGAGACACTTTTAAGTATAAGTTCTTTTCGACACAGAAAACAGTAATAAGATTGGGGGGGGGGGAGAAACGTGATGAACATACCCCGTCTAAGACTTCCCCCAAGATCTGTTCGAACCTCTTTTAATCGAGGATGCACTATGGGAGATACTGGCATCATAGGAAGATGTCCTAGTCCTCTTCCTCCATTCCCCGTTTCAAAATTACATGGAAATATTACCTGGGAAGAAAAGGTGACAATTATACATACATTTCTTTAATAAGGGGCACCGAGTCTTAACATTCTAATCTTTCATCCGACATTTTTTCTTGATTTCAAGTAAAAGAAAGTGACTTAAATAACTATCATTTACTCTCATTTTTCTGTTATAATTATTTGCTTGCCAACATACTTCTTCACAGGTAGGAACCTTATTTTCTGATGCTTGGAGGGCACCCCACAGAGCAGAATCTTTTGTCCAGGCTAGGCTTTCAAGAATCTGTTCCTCAATGCTGTTGAGATGTTTTACCATATCTCTAGAGAGTCCTTCTTCTGATCGAATCAATACTTCAATCACCTTGAATACAAAGGGCAGTTTGGTCACAGACACACAAAATCTGTCTCTAACACTTATTTCCCTACCTCAGACTAAGGATTTCTTTTCATATCCAGAACATTTTCCCTCCAGCTAGTTCCATCTTGCAATTTTTGTGCCTTACTGTGTTCTGTCAGCATTTATCTCCAATGTCATCTCTGCAATCTTCACAAGGCATATCAGATCGGACAATTTCCCTGCACTCCCAGCCACACCAACATTTTCAATAAAAACTGGATTGCTTTCAGACTATTTCACTCCTTTTGTCCAGTTTTTAATTTTGGAATTACTATATCCCAAAACCTTTTGGATTACATAGTAGCCAAGAAAATTACTTTCCATAGAACCCCCCCCCCAGCTTACAGGACTTTTACTTATCCAAAGATAGTAATTGATTGGCATTACCATCCAACTATAATTTGCATAAGAAGTCAGAAGAAAGGATTTACTAAGCACAAACCAATGGTAATACAATTCAGTTATGCCTTCTTTTAGTAGTGTTCCCAATTCCTTCTTAATTCTTCTTGTTGGTTGATATCTCCACATTACACAGTAGTATGGAATCTAAATAATTTCAGCATGCAAGCTCTACATTTCTTTCAAAAGGTAGACATTAGGTCTAATTTTCAGCACTATTAAATGCCTGAGCTACTCACACGTTACATTTATATATACACCAAGATATTTCAAGTATACATCCAAACCTGTAAAATATGAATGCAATAATCTTGTATTGTCAAGAGTTGCAATTGGACCACTGGTCTCACCTGAAGGGTGATTTTCACAGGTAGTCTGCCACCAAGCGGGTATCATAGCTCCACCTAGCGTCCAAAGACAAGAATGTTCTAAAATCAAGACTAGGGGCCTCAGGACCCTCCTACTCTCCAGTTCATTCACGACGAGTCCAGAGAGATATCTAAAAATGTATGAAAAAAGGGCCAACAGGCCTGCCAGCAAGGAAATAACAAACTTGCAATTCCATAATACAATTAGAAAAAAATTCAATATAACAGAGTTAGAAAAGTCTTGACTTCACAGAAGAAAAAACGTTATAGTGTAAACAGAAATATATAGAACAAATGGAAAATCCCCAGATGTCCTCCAAAGGGGAGGGTCGTGATGGCAGGCTACCTGTGAAAATCACCCCTCAGGTGAGACCAATGGTCCATTTTCCACAGGTAGCCTGCCATCAAGCAGGATGTACCAAAGCAGCCCATAACAGGGAGGGACCACCCACATCCTAATAATCATTGAGAACCTGTTGCAACACCCGCCTACCAAAAGAGGCATCAGCAGCGGCATAACAATCTATTCTGTAGTGCCTTATAAACGAATCTGGGGTAGACCAAACAGTCACTCTGCAGATGTCTGCAAGAGGAGCATTGGTTGCAAAAGCAGCCATAGTGGCTGCTGATCTAGTAGAATGCGCTGTTATTCTAGAAGGAATAGGAAGCCCAAGAGATTCATAAGCCAAGGTAATACATGCGCGCAACCAGCAAGATAAGGTGGAATTAGCTACTTTCTTCCCCATGGATCGTGGATGAAAGGATACAAACAAGGACTCAGTTAGTCTTATATCCTGGGTTCGAGACAAGTAGGTCTTGAGGGCCCTTCGGACATCTAATGAATGCCAAGCCTTCTCCAGGGGATGGATGGATTCGGGCAAAAGGAAGGAAGAACGATGTCCTGGTTGCAATGAAAGGCTGAATTGACCTTGGGACGGAAGGAGGGATCTGTCCGTAGTACAACTGAGTCCTTATGAAAAACACAAAGATGGCGGGCTGAAGATAATGTGCCCAAATCTGAGACTCTTCTTGCAGAGGTGATCGCTATCAGGAACAAGACTTTGAACGACAACAGACATAATGGCACAGTCCTAAGGGGTTCAAATGGATGGAGTTGTAGAGCCTGCAGAACCTTTGACAAACTCCATGAAGGAAAGCTCCCTGGAACTTGCCCGTATTAATAGATTGTCCAAGTAGGCGAAGATATGCTACCAAGGTGAGAAGCACCTTGAAGACCCTTGGGGCGGATGAGAGACCGAAGGGCATTGCTCGATATTGAAAATGCTGGGGGCTGAAGGCAAACCGTAGGAACTTCCTGTGGGCTATGCAAATAGGCACGTGGAGGTACGCTTCCTTTAGGTCGACAGAGGCCAGGAAGTCTCCTTCATGAAGGCTTTCTACAACAGAGTGGAGGGATTCCATTTTGAATTTGCGATATTTTACAAAATGGTTGATGAACTTGAGGTCCAACACCACCCTCCATGACAGATCTCGTTTGGGAACTGCAAACAGGAGGGAGTAAACCCCCTCCAACTTCTCTGCTGTGGGAACTGGCTCTATTGCAGCTATGTTCAAGAGGTGATGTATGGCTTGCTGCATGATGCCGTGCCTGTATGGAGCCTTGGGAAAGGGAGAGGGATGAAATCTGTCCGGGGGGGTTGCCCAAAACTCTAGTGCATAGCCATGACGAAAAAGATCCCTGATCCAAGCAACCTGAGTCAGACGCAGCCACTGGTTTGCAAACAGAAGTAATTTCCCCCGACCGGGATCACATCAGTATTGTCTGCGCTGGCGAGCCCCTCCACGATAGGAAGATGTTGAGGTACCTCTACGTACCTGGTACTGACCTCTGCCAGGGTAACGTTGTCTGTTCCAAACTCCCCTGGAGGAATGGAAATCAGTGGCTTGAAAATTGCGGCCTCATCCCCCGGACCACGTACCTCGAAAGGGCTGGAATGGGCGGTATGGGGTGTAGCATCTGAACGGCCTGCGATCATCATTCCTGGCAGTAGCTAAAACAGGCTTCCTAGCATCCTTGGGGTCCACTAATACTGCTTTTAGGGCTTCCTCCCTGAAAAGCAATGATCCAGCAAAAGGGGCTCTCGATAAGTTGACCCTGGCTGTAGAATCCGCATCCCAGTGCCGGAGCCAGAGAGTTCACCGAGCCACCACCTGAGCAGCCACAGCTCTTGCTCCTAGCTGAGTTGCATCCAAGGTGGCATCAGCTACAAATGCCGCCGTATTGGGTAGTTTCACCAGGGCCCTTCTTAGAGAGACCGGGTCAGGACTGGGGTCATCTAAAAGATCATCCAGCCACATCATTGAGGCCCTTGAAAAAATGGAAGCTGAGACAGAAGCCCGCATGGCAAAGGCGGTAGTCTCGTGGTTTTTACGTAAGGGAAAGTCTAGCCGCCGCTCAGAGGCATCCTTCAGTTGTAAGTCCCCTTCCCTTCGCAGGAGGGATCGAGAAACCAAACTAGAAATTGGCTCGTCAATACCAGGGACAGCGAGCCGAGATGTGAACTCCAGAGCCAAGGTGTAAAACCTTTCAGCAAGGGCCATCAAACGTCGTGTCTGCAGCACGCGAAACCATTCTTCCTTGGCCAGTTTGTCGATAGGGTCTGGCACAGGGAGGTAGTGCTCGGTAGATCTGGGGGATTTCAAGACCCTGGCCCCCTTAACAGGGGGAGTGGTAACTGCGGGTTGTAGAGATTGGAGGTCTAAGGTGTTCAAAACTCTACGAGCCAGGGGATGATAATCAGCTGCATCAAACAGACGATAGGATGCGGCCTCCTCTTGCTCTGACTGATCACTCATCTCCTTCAGCATGAACAGGATACGATGGATCCTCCAAACCAGTAAAGTCATCGCCAATCCTACCCCTGGCAATGTCAAATGGATCTGGTGTGAATGGTGGATCTATTTCGTTGCCTGTGTAATGTCCCATAGCGCCAAGTTGTCTTTGCACGCTCCGCTGAGGGGCAGTGACCTGTGATGGTGACTGTGCATGGAAAAAGAATGTTAGCATGTCCTGTAACTGCGAAAGGAATTCCGAAGACAACTGTAACCCCGGTGGGGGAGGATGGTCTGGCTGATGTAATGATGGTTGCACTTGTTGAAGTGAAGATATAGGAGGCTCATCAGACTGGAGAGATGAATGAGCCCTAGGAGGCAGTATGGGTGGAGGCAGACAGCTGGCTGCTGGCTGGGCCGGGAACCCTTCAACGTCCTCCTCAGAGGACCTGGCAGGAGAATGAAAAAGGGTTGTTAATTGTTCTTGGCCTGCATCCTCAGGAACTGGAACAGACACATAACGTGCTCTCTTGGAAGCGCTGTGGCTGGAGAGATGCTTGGTTTTGGCAACAGCCTTGGTGTGTATTCTGGGTTGCTTGTGTTTAGCCGACTTATGATGCGAAGTGGCTTTACATGATTGTTTCGCCATTGTCGCCTGAGCTGCTACAAGTTCTTGATCCACCATCATATGGTTTCAGTACACGCCCATGGATGGGGGAGAATGTACCATGTGGACAGGGGATTCAGTATACGCCCACGGATGGGGGAGAATATACAGACCCAAAAGGCTTTAGTACACGCCCACGGATGGGGGAGAATGTACAGTGTCAAACAGCCTCAGTACATGCCCATGGATGGGAGAAAATGTACAGTTCCAAGGTTCTTTAGTACCCACAGCAGGAGAGGTACAGCACTTTAAATCACACACGGCTCAATTGGAAATAAGGCTCAACTGTAAAGTATCACAAGCAGCGCTCACACAGGGCTTAACAAAAAGAGAGGGGAAAAGTCAAAATAAAATGGCGCCTGTGAAGAAAGGGCGGGAAAAAACAGTAAACGAAATGGCGGCTGGGAAGAACAAGGAGCAATGGCAGTCGGAGAAAAAGCCTGAGACCTATAAAAGGCCAACAAGGAGGAAGCGCTGCCATCAAAAACAAAGGAACGGCCTCCGCGTGCTCCTTACAGCAACGGAAAGGAGCTGGGGAAGAAGAAACGGCAGCAGTCTTTTTTAAAAAAAAGGCCGCAATAGCGAGCCGAGGTTGGGGGGGGGGCGGATTAGGCAAACAAAAACGCCCAAAAATGCAAGGCGCCACACCGCTGGTTGTGGTGCTGAAGGCTACTAGGGTCCCCTTCCCTAGAAAAAGGATCCGCAGTCACCGGATCCCAGCCACCGCCAAAGCAGGCAGCACGGAGAAAACAAGGAATGCCCGCAGGCTCCTGCTGTAAAAGTCCAAGCCGCCGCCGCCGCCGCCTGAGAAAGGAGAGCTGGACTTCCCAGGAGGATTGCTCCGCCTGTGACTGCCTCTGAGACGAGCTCCCGTCTCAGAGGAAGCTTTTTCAGTTTTAAAACCAGTCAGAAGAATTTTTTGACTGGTAAAAACTTTCTCCCAGGCAAGGGAGAAACGAAGAGATCACCCACAGAAGCTTTGTTGTTTGTTGGGGACTGGAATTCATTAGGATCGCCTATGAACGAAGGTGTAGCCAGCAGCGTCTGACAGAGTCAGGGAATTCAAGCAAGCTCAAACTGACTAAGCGAGACTTTTTTTTTCTTTAAAGAAAAACAGATTTTAACAGGCAAACATCCTTCTGTCTACTACTATCTACTATCACTCTTATCATTGTTACAGTAAAAGAGATTTGTTATAGAATCAGCAACAAAGAATCCCTGGGTGAGTTATACCTTTCTCTTTTATACACGGAATTAAGGAAGAAGAAAATCGAAATAGCTTATCTTTGTTTTTATTGCAAAAAGCTGGCATGGAATTGAGCATTATAAAGATATAAACGGATGAGGGACATCTAATTTGAAGAGAAATATCTGATTAATATGAACATTTGAGTACTATTTGTTTGGGATTATTTTTTCTGGTCTACTTTATTTTGACGAATCTGCTTATTCTTTATGCCACTAATTATTTTGATGCTGGGAACTAAGTTTGTTTTGCACTCTTGGTAACATAAGAGATAAGGCAGTCTGTCTAGAAGATGATGTCAACAGGCTTGGAATATTAACTCCTTTGTTGCTGGAAAAAGAAATAAATTGCTCTTTGCTTGAGAATAGTGGCTATATTGGAAATTGAAGGGGGGTTTTTTTTGGTCTTAAGAATGACAGTCAAGAAAGCGGCCGAGACCCTGGATGTACAGGAAGGGGTTCTCTCTTTAAACACGTTTCAGAAAATAATGGATGAGATTAAGACAACGAAACAAGAATTGAGACAGAGCAGACAAGAGATGAAAATTGAATTTGGCAAAATGAAACAGGAGCTGAAAGAAATAAAGGATTCTATGAGAAAAGAAGATATAACTGGACAAGCAACAGGAAATGAAAGAAAAATTAAAGGGAAGGTGCAAGTCCTGGAGATTGGAATAGATATATCAAATGTGGAATTTGAAAAAGATTTGGACTTTATAGCTGTGATGGATCCTAGTGACAAAGATTATTGCTTGGAATTCAGCGCTGTCTCTGAAGGAATTGGTGAAGATATCAGAGATAAATTTATCAATGTTTCAAAAAAAATTCTGGACTGGAATGATCTGATGGAACCTGAGATAGAGAAAGTTTATAGAATTAATTCCAGATATGTGACAATGGAAAAACTCTCAAGAGATGTGCTAGTGCACCACGTAAAAAAGAAGAACAGAGATATGACTTTACAACAATATTTCAGTAACACAGTCAGAATTGATGGCAAGAAAATATTTGTGATGAAGGAAATTCCTATTAGACTCTTACTATATGACTATGACAGCAGAATTATGTGTGCAAGGATGGACGATGGAAGATGGAACTAACACTGATAATGGAAGAATAGCTGTTGAAACTACTGGATTTATTAGACTTGAATAGATGGATTAAATGACATGTCTATTTAGAGAAAAATTGATAGAAATATTTCTCAAGACCTGGAAACCTCTCTTTGACTTTTTGTGGAAAGAATAAAATGATATGATGTTAATGAGATTTAATGATTAACCAAGATAACCACTGGAGGAAAGTGATTTTGTAATATATTAAGGGACAGGTTTGTTATATACTATAGACCTATAGCTGATTTAAGACAAATCGGAAGTCAATATTTTTATTGTATTAGTTATTAATTTGTTCTTTTTCTTTCTGTTTTGTTTTGTTTTAGAAATCTGAATAAAAATTTATATTAAAAAAAAATAATAAAAAAAAGAAAAAGAAAGGAGAGCTGGAGACGCAGTCTCTCAACCAACGAGGGGTGAGCGGCAGCAGTCCCCAAGGGACTAAAGAAGAAAAAAGGGAGAAGCGTGGACGCGGTCTCAAGTGGCGGCAGTCCCCAACAAGGGACAAAGGGGGAGATGGAAGGCAAAACACCAACAACAACCCCCCCAAAAAAATCCAGTACAAGACAAAGGGAAAACGACAAACAGTAAGGGAACGAAGTGAAAACAATCAGTCCCACACACACTAAAGTGAGTAACAGAGGGAAGGGAACGATAGGAAATAACAACAATCAGACACACACTCTATCACACAAATATGCACACAAAACCTTAGCTATACGCTACGCTATGAAAATATCCAACTGCCAACGGACGAAGGCAAGAATGAACTGGAGAGTGGGAGGGGCCTGAGGCCCCTAGTCTTGACTTTAGAACATTCTTGCCTTCGGACGCTAGGTGGAGCTATGATACCCGCTTGATGGCAGGCTACCTGTGGAACATGACCCGTTCTCTATCAAGTGTACAGTTCATGGTAACATTGGGCTTGCTGTTGCATAGTATATGATGCAATCCTTTGAGAACTTAATGTGCAATACATGAAGTCAGTTCTTTGCTTATGCTTACCTTATAAAAATAGAATGGCCTGAGATGAAGAACCTCAATGATCCAGGGGAAAGTTCGTGGTGAACTATATGCAAACAGCACAATTTCCAAACAACATGCGAGCAAGGAACGATGGAAAATATCTTGCTCTAAAAGGGCCTAGAAGGAAAAAAAACCAGGCAGAATGTTTAACCTACAGTTGTATAACAAATTGCAAGTCAGTGTACTTTTAAAACCCTGTCGGTCAAACTTGAGATACTCAAGTTGTTTTGTTATGGCCACCTGAGACTGAGTTATATGGAAGGAGCTCCAACCTTAGAGTTTACAGAGGACATTAACACAGTCTGATGCGCAAGAGTCCCGTTGTGCTTCTGGTTTCTGAAACATTCTCATTCTATTTGTGTACATCTCTGTCTGGGTTGTATTCAAGGCCAATGTTCTGTCAATGCAAGGATTTCTCCTTGCACAACAGGATGCTCTTCCCCACTCCCCCTCTTGCATGTTTCCTAAATTTGTTCTGGTGCTTCCCCCAAACCTTCTGGAGCAGATTTGGGGATGATGTGAGGGGCATGCAGGGAGTGGAGAAATCCCAATATGGTAGTAATTCTTGCACACACACACAGCTATTTAGTTGAATACCACCCTTTGTCAATTATTCTATTTCAAAAAAGGAGTTTTCATATAGTAAGTGTCATGAAATTGTAAATTTCTGTAAATTTGTTAACCTGGTTTCTTTGTATCATGGCTCAGTTACAGGGGATTGTGGGAGTACATCTTGGAAGGAGACAGGCCTCTGTGAGAGGAAAATCTAAGTTTCGTTTCCAGCTGTAAGCAGTTGGGAGGCCTGAACAGAAACACCTGTTTATCTCTGCTAATCGCTGGGAGCCTGGTACTCAAGGTCATGCGGGCCTGAGAAGGTTGAGAACAGAGATGGGAGGGGGGCCTGCAAGGCACAAAAAAGTTAAGAAGCTTCGGGAAGATGATTACATTAGAAAGCCCCTGATTGGTTAATTCATCCTGGACCGTTGGGTGCCTTTTTTCCTTAAGTATAGGGTCTGAGACACATAGCTTTTGTTCCCCTGGGATTCCATCTTGATGGGTGGTTACCTATGTGGGGTTCCACTGCTTCTTACCTGATGCTATTCTCTGAGAGATGAGACTTACCATCAACTACCTCTAAGTAGGTAAGGCTAGATAGTTTGTTATTTTCTGTTGTGTGTTGAACTCTCTTATGTTATACCTGAACCCCTGGTTGGGTGTGTGGTTTTGAGGAATTGTATTGCTGCTATATATTAATGTGCACTTATTTTATTTATTTATTTATTTTATTTAATTTATATACCGCCCTAAGCCCGAAGGCTCTCTGGGTGGTGTACAAAAAGATAAAAACAAGCACAATATATAAATACAATAAATCAAGAAACAAAACAAACAAACAACAAAAGAACCAAACAACATCCAAAATACAGAAATGCTGTTAAAATACACTTTAAAATGCCTGGGAGTATAAAAAGGTTTTCACCTGGCGCCGAAAAGATAGTAACGTCGGCGCCAGGCGCACCTCATCAGGAAGACTGTTCCACAGTTACGGGGGCCACCACTGAAAAGGCCCTAGCTCTAGTCACCACCCTCCGAGCTTCTCGATGGGATGGTACTCGGAGGAGGGCCTTAGATGTTGAGCGCAGAAAAGGCCCTAGATCTAACAACATTCCTCCGGGCTTCCTGATGAGTTTTTACCCGCTGCATTCTGGACTAGCTGTAGTTTCCGAACAGTCTTCAAGGGCAGCCCAACGTAGAGCGCGTTGCAGTAGTCCAATCTAGAAGTTACCAGAGCATGAACAACTGAGGCGAGGTCGTCACTGTCCAGATAGGGACGTAGCTGGGCTACCAATCGAAGATGGTAGAAAGCATTCCGTGCCACCGAGGCCACCTGGGCCTCAAGAGACAAGGAAGGATCGAAAAGAACTCCCAAGCTACGAACCTGTTCCTTCAAGGGGAGTGTAACCCCATCAAGAACAGGATGAACATCCACCATCTGAGCAGAGAAGGCACTCACCAACAGTGTCTCGGTCTTGTCTGGATTGAGCTTCAGTCTGTTAGCTCCCATCCAGTCCATTATCGCGGCCAGGCAACGGTTTAGCACGTTAACAGCCTCACCTGAAGAGGATAAAAAGGAGAAATAGAGCTGCGTGTCATCAGCGTACTGATGACAACGCAGCCCAAAACTCCTGATGACCGCACCCAGCGGCTTCATGTAGATGTTAAAAAACATGGGGGACAGTACCGATCCCTGCGGGACTCCACAATGGAGAGTCCAGGGTATCCAGCAATGTTCCCCAAGCACTACCTTCTGGTGACGACCCACCAAGTAGGAGCGGAGCCACTGCCAAGCAGTACCCCCAACTCCCAACTCCGTGAGTCTTCCCAGAAGGATACCATGGTTGATGGTATCAAAAGCAGCTGAGAGATCAAGGAGAATCATCAGAGTCACACTCCCCCTGTCCCTCTCCCGACAGAGGTCATCATACAGGGCGACCAAGGCTGTTTCGGTGCCAAAACCGGGCCTAAAACCGGATTGAAATGGATCAAGATAATCAGTGTCATCCAAGAGCCCCTGGAGCTGGCTGGCAGCCACCCGTTCCAGTACCTTGCCCAAGAACGGAACATTCACCACAGGTCTATAGTTGTTCAGGTTATCTAGGTCCAAGGAGGGTTTCTTCAGGAGCGGTCTCACTACCGCCTCTTTTAGGCAGTCAGGGACCACTCCCTCTCTCAAAGAGGCGTTTATTATCTCCTTGGCCCAGCTGGCGGTTCCGGTCCTGCCAGCTTTCACCAGCCAAGAGGGGCAAGGGTCCAGAACAGATGTGGTCACCCGCACCAGTCCAAGGATCTTGTCAACATCCACAAGCTGTACACACTGAAACTCATCCAATAAATAAGGACAAGACCATGTTCTGGATGCTTCATTAGATCTCACTGCCATAACATTGGAGTCTAAGTCCCGGCGAATGCATGCAATCTTATCCTGGAAGTGCCTCGCGAACTCATCACAGCGGGCTACAGATGAATCCATAATATCCCGAGGGCCAGAATGTAAAAGCCCTCGTACAATTTTAAAGAGCTCCGCCGGGCGGGAGAGAGATGCCTTAATTGTGGCAGCAAAATATCTCTTTTTTGCTGCCCTCACCGCTACTATATACCGCTTAGAAGAGGCACTTACCAAAGCATAATTGCATTCGTCAGGAGTTTGTCTCCATATTTTTTAATAAAGCTACTTCTTATTAACCTGGTGTATTCATTGAGGGGAAGGGTTGGTTCTGAATCCAGCACCTTGACCCCTGACCACAAACTATCAAGGAGTTAAGCAGGAGTATATTTTGGTTTACCAGAGGTTTCTGGACAAGAAGTGTCTCTTTGGCTCTTGTCTATTTGAACCTTGATTTACCTATTTCTGGGCTCTGAGTTCCTCAGAGTTGAACCAGTGAAGGCGTGGTGGCAGCCTATCTTCTACCTTGCAGGGTTGGTGTTGGTTTGCACAGCCTTGGCAAGGGGAATTTGGTGATTGGGTTGCAGATCAATTGCCCAAAGGGTGGGAATTGGGTCTGAAGCATGCAAATCGTGGCTCTTGGGGGCCAGATTTCATGACAGTAAGAACCTAGGTGAAGTATTATATTCAACAAGCATTCATTTCTAGTTTTATTGGTGGCAACAGCCCATTACTTCAGAATTACCACTGGCCATATTTGTTTCTATTATCTGTAGATGATAGAAATGTATGTTCTTATCGTTCAGACGACAACCCTGAATTTTTCATAAGATTGTAGCTCAGTCTCTTAAAATCTTGTTCTAGAAGTGATAAACTAGAATTTATATAAACTGAAGCTCCTAATAAACAGATTAAAAGTGTTGCCTAGAGTAGAAAAACTAACACAGGTGAGCCTCGGGGTGGGTGGATGGTGAGATGGCTGCCCCAGTCTTTCTTCGCAGTTAGTAAGACAGAACTAATCAGCTCTGCAATGTAATCTTATCTCTTAAACAACACTAAAGTGAATTAATTACAGGAGGAAGTAGTACAAGAGAAGACTAAACATGTTTAAGTTCTCTTATTCTGATCCAGATAATTAAGAACATAAAAGCAGCCCTACTGGATCAGGCCAAAGGCTAGATCTAGTTCATCCTGTTCTCATATTAGCCCAGCTGGCTCATTATTGCTTACTCTGACAAGAAGGAGCTCTTCAGAATCTCCAGCAGAGGTCTTTCGCAGGAGTCTTTTAATTAGAAACACTAGGAATTGTATCTAGGAATTTCTGAATGCTAAACATGTGCTCTGCCACTGAACCCTGTATGCAATAAGATACCAAAAATATCAGACTGTCTTCAGAATGAGAGAACAGTTAGGAGGAAATAGCCTGAAAATTCTAACGCTGGGATTTAGTTTACAAAAATAGTCCTTCAGTATTTTTTTCCCATGGTTGGTTTACTCACAGACATGTCTTTGCCATGCAGCCTTCGTATTTCTTGAACCATTACGGTTTCCAAGATTTTATAATAAAGAATTTCTGCCAGTTTTAATCGATTAACAGCAAAATCTGCAATTTAAATCAAACACTGATGATGAAAGTGTTTAAAAATTTACACAATTTAATTCTATTATACTTTCAATAATAAGACATAAAAGGATGTGACTTTATATTGATGAATAAAGCATCAAATGGTTCAGACACTAAGGCTGTAATCCTTGCAGTGAGATTTTAGTCAGTAAGACTTCTGAGTAGACAGGTATAAGACTACATATTCATCTGCACAGATGCATAAGAGTAACTCCCACTGAATATAGCAGGATTTCCTTTTCAGTAAACAGGCATGGGATTGCGCTGTTAATTCAACAAACAATTAATGCTAGTTAAATGTATCTATCTGCTCAAAAACTATTTAAGGTACTTTTATCCACACACACACACACCAGGACAAGTGGGACCTGAAACAAAATGTTGCAGCATTGAGTGTTCCCTGTTCAGAATTCTGGCCACTCCTTTCCCTTCCTATTTTCCGTTTCCACTCCTAACAGCCAGCCAGCATTCCTTGACCACTCAGCACATTCAGTCCTCTTTAGAATATACGGAGGGGAGGTGTGGGGCTGAAGATTTTTTTGCACTTCTGCAAATCTTTGGGTACCCACAAGACTGCTGATACCTCCCTTTTGTGTCTGTGGTTAGTTTATTTTTAGCTACATAAGGAACACTTTCCCCCAAATATGGAAATTAGTACAGTAAAATAACTATATGAAGTATTCCCAACATGCCATTCGCACAAAGAACTGAAAATTGTGTTTTTAAAGACTTTGGCTTTGAAATGTATGAAGTTCTGTTTTTTCCCCTTCCATCCCTACCTATGTGAGATCCTGGCTGATCATCAGTTGACCGGGTATAGTTCTGACAAAAAGCTTCACCTATGTCTTTCATTCTGTTCATTATAGTTTCCATAGGATTTCGTATACAAGACCTATAGAAGAACACATGAACAGGGTCTTACATTCAGATAATATACAAAATGTTATATAATTATCTCTTGAAAAGGCTTCCACTTGCCACATTTTTTCACTATTATGCCTTCCCTTTACTGCATTTTAACTATAAACTACAATACATTGGCTGCATTTGCACATACTGCTAAGCCATACCTTGTTTTAACCATGGTTTGTTCAACAAAGCATGAGTTATCTCACAGACAATGCCAACAAGTCTTGACTTGTTTCTCCAAATACTGGTTTATTTTCCAGCTGCTCTTGTCTTGTGCCTTTGTAGCTTGATGAGCATCTGAGGTAGGGCAAACAAGGCTGATGAGTTCAGACATATCAAACCTTCATTAAAACAAGTCATGGTTTGTAAGCCAACAACAATTCATGGCTTTACACTATGGTTTGTTGGCAGAAAACAAACCATGGTTAATCTGGATTGGGCTCATATGTTCAAACAAACTATGGCTTAATGTTATGTGTGAAACAAGATGTTATGAAAGACTTACAGTTTATGGAAAGAGAAAGATTTGGATATCAGGTCTGATATTTTCAATTTATTTATTTAGCTTCCAGGTTCAATATTTTTTCTACTCCCCATTTTGATGTGTAACCTTCTCTTACTTTAGCTATTTCCCACAACAGCTTAACAATAGTTTATTCTAAACAAATAAGATGGAGCATTTTGAAGTATAATAAACTTTCCAATTGATCAGTCTCTTATAATAATCTTAGCATAACAGAAATGAAAAAAACATGTGCGTTCTAAATGTAATGAGCCACCCAAAAATACAGAGGTGCTCTACTGTTCTGGAATTCTCTCACCTCCAAGAGAACAGGCTCACACAAAACAAGTCAAAATACAGAAACACACTCACAAGAGAGCTAAGGCAGAAGCATCCAACCTAGGACAAAAGCAGGAATAAACTGGCATAAGACTGGAAGGAACAGTTGAAGTCTTGACTCCTGTGCATTCCTGCCTCTGGATACTAGGTGTTAATACCCTGGGGAACTGGGGAAAAAGCTACTGCGCCTAACTAACCACAGAATACCATATGGCTCAGCTCCTATAGAACCAACACCTAGTACTGCTGTAACTAGCTAGTAATTGTTGGGTAAGGCCAGAATGTGACCCCATCTCTTATCTCCAGTGGATGGAATGGAAATTTTTAACTGCACTACTTCTACACTTACTGTATTTAAAATCACTACGCGTAACTTCAAGAATGCAAACAGAAAGAAAATTCAATAAATAACTGCAAAAATCATTGTGCTTCCCTGTCATGATCTAAAGAGTTACTTAAATTAGATTTTTGCCTTGTTCTTGAATAGCAACCTCCATAGCATATTACAAAATGCTTTTTGAAAGTATCCTAAATTTCAGGAAACGTTTTGTCATGTAATATTGGAGTTGTAATTCAAGACAGACAATATTGTTCTCTGGATCCAGTCCCCAGGTTGAAAGAGATTACTTGACAGACATCTACAAGAGGGAAAACCAACAGATCAGAGTGTCAGAGAAAGGAAAGAACATCCACTTACTCAAAAATAGCTATAAGCTGTTCACTTGGTGCATTTTTCACCCCTGCCACAATGCTTTGTAACCGGCTTACGCTCTGTGTTGCAGAAGCAACAGGAGTAATCACTGGTTCCTTCTCTCTAAGGTATCTCCTGCCAGTCAAGGGAGTTGAGGGTGCAAAGGATCTTTTCTAGCAAATTGAAGAGAAACTTCTTTCAATTGTTTTGGCCCATGATAAACTGCACAAATACTATTAAACTTTAGATCACAGCTTCAGAATATGACACCACCACAAATATACCCTGAATAGCAATCCTGAAAACTACTGACCATTCAGGATGGGTGTGTATGCGCGCGTGTGTGTATATATATATTTATATATATAGACGTAATTGTGATTAATCAAACAGAGGTTTTTATTATATTAACAAAACGTTTCAGCTTCCGCCTTCATCAGCTGTGAACATACAAATGCTGTTACCAAGGTGGCAGTTAGAGGGCTTTGAGGATGGAATGCTCAGAGGGGCTTCATTTGCAGAAGCTAAGTAGTGGTGGTACTGTCCTCCAGGTTCAGGCCATGTGGTGCCAATGTGTCCAGAGAGTATATCCAAAAGTTCTCCCTTTTGGTCAATGCTGCTGGATCTGCTGGCATCTCTATTGCTTTTGCTATTGTTATGGAAAAGTCCAACAGGCTGTGACCCTCGATGTTAAAATGCTTTGCAACTGGTTGCTCCACTTTTTTTGTCAAGATTGCCGACTTATGGTTCCTGAAGCGCATGCGTAGGTCAGTTGTGGTCTTTCCTACATATTGGATATGACATACTGGTCTTTTGCACTCGATGATGTAAACTATATTGCAGGACCTGCAGGTGATGTTCTGTTTGATGTAATATGTCCTGCCTGACCTAGTGCTTGTAAAAGTGGCTGTCTCCCTGAGGTACACACAGGTGATACAGCGTTTGGAGTGACAAGGATGAGACCCTGGATTGGTGATAGGTGGCTTAAGCACAGCTCTCACCAACAGTCTGCACAAATTAGGAGGTTGGCGAAATGCTACAACAGGAGGCCTGATGATTGTTCTAGCAAGATGTTCAGAGTTTGCCAGCAATGGGTAGCTCTCGATTGCTCGGTGATAGTTAGGAGATGCTGGATAGAAATCTACCACAAACAGAATCCGTTGCTCTCTGCTCTTTGACACCTCAGTATGATGGAGGATGTTTTCTCTGGACAGAATGGAGGCCCGGTGGATGTTGCAATTGATAATATGTGGAGAATATCCTCTTAGAAGAAGGTGTTCTTTAAGTTCACTGATCCTTCTCTGGTATTTATCTTCAGTGTTGCAAATAAGTTTGATTCTCAGAGCTAAGCTATACACAATGTTCTTCTTTATATGCCTAGGATATATGCCTAGGATATATGCCTAGGATATAAACTGGAAATCCTGCCATCCTGTTTGGTTAATCACAATTATGTTTATATATATTTTAGGTGATTAATGGAATCCTTACAGGGATCCAGAGCAAGCTTGAGTGAAGTTCTGTTTGTTGCTTTCAAAATTGTCATATATAAATGTAACTGTGATTAACCAAAAAGAGGTTAAAAACATTGCATACCTTGGGTGGTTGTGCATGATGGAGAACTTGAATGAAGAAGACTGGATCCTTGTTGGATGCGAGTTGCTTTGGTATACAGTTTTGATATATAGGCTTACTATATCATGTAAATGTGGCCACTGTATTTGTATTCACCCCCAAACTGCCAAAAAAGATCTCTAGATCTTTTATTAATCACTGTCTCAATTTTTTAAAAAATAGCTTGTAAAGATACAACTACAGTAGGGCCCCGCTTATATGGCGGGTTCCGTTTCAGACCCCCGCCGTAAAGCAGAAATCGCGTAAGGCGGAACCCCATTGATTTTAATGGGGCGCATCGTGCAAAAATGCCGCAAAAGCGGCTTTTAAAGAGGGGAGGAAAGCCGCCGCATTAGCGGAACGCCAGTAAGCAGAGCACCGGTAAGCAGGGCCCTACTGTATTTTTCTATTTTTGTTTATTTTCTGCAAGCAATGTGGGAGACAAAAAACAGTCAATTTCCTCTTCCTTTTAAAAATTGTTGGTGTTTATTTCTAAGTAGTTCCCGCACTGTTGCTTCCAATCTATAATGGAAATTCCTTTTTAAAAGAGGTTTCAAAATACTCCTGTTTGTGTTTTGTAGCCAAACCACCCTACAGGCATGAAATGTGAACACTCCTAAGAAATATTGATACTTAAAAGTGTTTTTATTTAACTAAACGAGAGCTCTTGTAGAAGTGGTCTATCCCCAAGTTATTTGTTGAAAACAGAAGATAACAGAATTATCTGCATTCATGTACTAAATAAGAACATCATAGTGGTTCATCTGAGAGCATCTCAGTGGCAGAGCATCTGTTTTGCATGCATAAGGTTCCAGGTTTTGATTCAATCCCCAGCATCTCCAGGTAGCGCTGGGAGAGACCCTTGACTGAAAACCTGGTGATCCACTGCTAGTCTGTGCAGACAACACTGGGCAGTTTCCCAGGTTTCCTAAGAATTCTGTCTGTCAGGTGCAACCCTATTTAGAGAAAGCTCATCTAGTATAGTGGTGACACATGCCTTGTTTACATCCATTTTAGGTTATTGCAATGTGCTCTATGTGGGGCTGTCCTTGAAGACTGGAAATTGGATTCCAATATGGAATGTGGCAGCTAGAACCCTTGTGGGAACTAGATGTACAGATATACCTATATACATTGTATCAGCTAAATTGGTCCTGGAAATGAACAGGCAGCCAATTTAAGATGCTAGTTTTAACCTTTAAAGCCCAAAAAGGTTCAGGACTAAGTTATCTGGAGGGCCACTTACTTCTGAATAAGCCTGCCTGTTAAGTTCTGCTGAGGGGGTCCTACTTCCTAGCCTGCCAGTGATAGCTGTTAAGTTGGTGAATATTTAGCATTATATTTATACCCTATCTTTTCCTCCAAGGAACTCAAGTTGGTTTACCCAGATGCCCCAAACTCCCCATTTTATCTTCACAACAACCCTGTAAAGGACATTAGTCTAATAGACAGGGACTGGCCCAAGGTCGCCTACTGAACCTCTTGGCTGATTAAAAAAATAAACAAGAGCTCTGAAGATATTATTATTCCAGTCTGTTTTTGGTGAGTTGTGCTATGCTTGGAGATGGGTGTGGATTTTTTCAGCTGTTGCTATCTTTCTGTAATCTACTAATTAAATTTTGAAACTGTAATTCAGGTGTGGAGAACCTTTTTGGCTCCAGGGGCTAGATCTTTATCTGCCCCCACCCAGAGGGCCAACTTTGACAGGTGGGTAGGACAATCTACCTATCAAACACATGATATCACTATGCTATCATGATTGACAGCTGTTTTGCTCCACCCACCAGTGATGTCAGCTGATGGGTGGGTGGGTATGGTTTGGGGAAAATGGCCTTAGGGGCCAAATGGGACTGCCTGAAGGGCAATTATTTCCAGAGACCAGAGTAATTACTGTATTTTGTGTTTTATTAGTGTTGTAAACTGCCTTGTTCCCTGAAAGTCAAGTAAAAAAAATAAGCAACTTACTATTGTTTTCTATGTGCAGAGATTACATGTTGACTGAATGACTGAAGTTAAAATACTTTATCAATTTTGTTCCTTGAGATTACAAAAGCAAGCACACTGCTCTAAGATAAGACAACTGACAATACCTTCTCAAAATGCTGTTGAAGGTAACACTCCATGTGAACTTTTGTCATCACCTTCCCAGATGGCATATCAGTAGAAAACTTCTGAGGAGTTCCAATTTCTTCTTCTGCATCTGCCCCTAAGAAAACTCTCTCATCAAAGTCTCCTTCTGTCAGAACAAATTCTTCATATTCCTTATTCAATGCTTTGCTGGAAGATAAGACCCACTATTAGGAACAAATGTTAAGACACCAAACTGATTTGGCTTTATATTACACCTATTGCTGTACACACGTGCTCTCAATTCTCTCCTACACATGAATTTCTACTTTCTACTGGTACAAGTTGTACGTTTTTGAAACCCATGGATGGAGGCAGAATGGAAAAGAAGCACTGTCAATCAGTGATCTGGAAAAGTCTTTTAAACTGTTTTGCATTTTTACTACTACTTGATTAAAATCTAGTGGGGCCGGCAGATCCGAGATGTACAAATAGCCTGTTGGACACAAGTTGTCCATCACTGCTCTATATAATTTAAAATAGCAGAGCCTAAAAAGTGAGCCTCTGCTTTAAAAAAAGAAATTCACTACTGAAGTCCAAATCCTGTCTCAGTGGTGCAGGGAAGGGCCATAGCTCAGTAGTACAGCATCTTCTTTGCATGAGGAAGGTCCCAGTCTTAATCCCCAGCATCTCTAGATAGGGCTGGAAAAGATCCCTGTCTGAATCCCTGGAGAGCCAGTGCCAGTCAGTGTAGACAATACTGAGCTGGATGGACAAGTAGTCTGACTCAGTGTAAGGCAGCTTCCTGTGTTCACTTGTCATAGTAAGTAATAAGCCGTGGCTCACAGAAATGAGCATCCTGCTAATGCACGCTGTTCAATTGCTCCACCCTGTCCGAAGCTGGGAGAAACAAACCATGCTTGACTTAGTGTTAGTTCTTGACTTGCACTCATGGCTTGTTTGAAAACAACCCACAAGTGTTGGTTCTCACATAATACAAAGCCAAGCCTCATGGTTTGTTTCTCCTATCACCAGGTGGGGGAATGAAGCAGGAGTGACTGAGCTACATGCATCACTGTTCTGCTCATTCAAGGTAAACCATGTGTTTGCCCCCAAATGGAGATAATTTACTGGAGCTGAAGACTGCAACATGGACCAACGTCCTAAATCCACATTCCTGGGTTGTTCACAATAACAAGGATATAATTACATAACTTCCTTTAGGCTCTTATGTAGAAACGCTCCAGAACAGAAATCCACACAATTGCCAGACAACAGGAAACGCTAATAGGTTTTTAAAAATCAGTGAGTGTTTATTTCTACAGCCATTGCCCTTGCTATTCACCACTGAGCCATTTCCAACACGTTATATCACTAGAGTGACACATTAGAAATTAACTGAATGCTGTTATTGCAAACACAGAACTTACTTGTTGTCTGCAAAGTTACTAAGATCCAAAAGACAGTCTCCTTTTAAAATCTACAAAAGACAAAATTGAGAAAAAGAGTAGTCCAACCAATGAACAACACAAAAAGCTAACAGACCAACTGAGAGCACAGCTGTGTAGCTATCTTCAGTTGGCTCTGACACTTGAGTATTTAGTCAGAACAAAAGGAAGTCTGTCCAGAAATGTCCTCCTCTATTTATATCAGAAAAAGATAAAACATCCTGTGGTTAATAATGCTTTAGTGAACTTGCTAATTAAAAGAAGATACGTTTGTCAAACTCTGTTATAGTAGGCTTGCCTAACATGCATATTCTCCAGGCATGTTAAAGTAGTAAGCTATTCCACTACGTAGTCTAAAACAAAAAGAAGAAAAACTACATGCCTAGCTTCCTTGACTCAGGAGACTCAGAGAACATTCTTCACAATGCTACCGCTGCAGTGGTTGAGTGGGAAGGCAGTGGGTCCGCCCTCTTGGGGGCATGCACACTAGATCAAGGGAGGGTGTGTGCACCCTGCCACAAAAAAAAAAAGGTTCTAGCTCTAGATTGTTCTGAAGATGCTTTGCACACGTTTTCCCATTTGTGTGCATGCTCCACAGAACCTACAAAGAATATCTCTTGTTAAAAACTTGAATATTCCACTATCTAAATGAATGTGCTAAGATAACACAGTACGATAGCAGTAGCATGATTACTCACAGTGATTGGTTTTTATTATTTATTATTTGATTTATATCCCACCCTTCCTCCCAGCGGGAGCCCAGGGCGGTTGATCTGCCCTAATGCTACAAAGGGGCAGAGGGCTTGTAACTACTATTCACTGAGCTGCTCTGATGTGAGAGGAAGCAAAACAGGAAGGTAGGACGGGGCAGCATTAAAGGGAGCTGGGGGGAGGAGGTAACCTGGAGCATAGGAAAGGCACAGCAAAGACCTTGGATTTATAAAGTTAGAACTGTTCAGGTTCACATATGATTTGAAATAATCAGCCAAATCTTTAGCAGCAGGCTTGAAGTTTTAATTTAAAATAAACAAAAAACTACCAACAGAACACCTCTTCCGATCATCAATTCTTTATAATCTACCCAGTAATTAACAATTACTTGTAAGTGTTTACCTTCCTATCATAGAGCTTTGAGATATATGGTTTGAAGTAATGTTCCTTTATCCCCTTAGCTTCTACCAAAAGACCATCGTGTAATTCACAGAGTGTGGCAATAATGCATGGAGGGGCTTCAGAAGTCCTGAAGTCAGCAGAATGGAAGTCTTGTGGCAAACCTTAACAAACAAACATCCAATGAATAAATAATCAATTTCAAGACTTGTATGAAAAACTTTGCATTTTAGGTGGTGGGAGAAAGTCAACATACCTTTGAAAGATGAATTCAATAAATCTCTCTTATGTGGACACCGAAGTGCATTTGCAAAAATCAAATCCAAGCAGCATAGAAGCAAATGGTATGAGTTCACTAAATCATCTCCAATCATACTGAAATTACCTTTGGAAGAGATATACACACAATTAAAACCACACAGCTAAACCATTCAAAATGATAGGGAATCAAATTAAATCATCACTTACCCTTTGTATAAACAAATAGTGTCCAACAAAAGTTGAATAGGTCTTTAACACTGCAGGGCACCCGTCTATGGAAAGATAAGGCAAGATTAAGTTCTAGAATACTGTTCTTCAGAAAAATCACTCAGCCACTCCAAAGATATGCAGCCAGATAATTAACATGAATATAATAAGCAGATGCCATAAACTACTGTAGCAATTTTAAACTTGAGTAGTAAAATGGATTCCTCCATTAGCCATACCTCAATTTGTTATGTTCAAGGGACTCTGCACTGCTATTAGCACTCCACTGACTAACTAGTTCATTTGCAGTATGTACCATTCACCATAGATTCTTTTTTTATAGTCCCTTAACTACACTGTTTGGCAGAATGCTCCTGGTGGCTATCACAAGGTGGGCACCTATGCCAACCTAGTGCTGGCTGGACTACTACTACTACTACTACTACTACTACTATTTTACACAACATGGAATCCAAAATACCCCAGGTCCAATACTTCAGTAGTACCTCTGTTTTCTGCTTCTTTGCAGCTTTGGTTGTTCTTCATAAGGATTTTTAAATATGACCAAAAATATTGGCTTAAACTTCTTGAAAATTACTGTGGACACCTCAAAATTTCTCTCCAGCCTCTCCACTCGCTCTCGAAACTCCTGAGGCAAATTTGACATGTCCATCCACTTTTTCATTTTACTAAAAAACTGAATTAAACTTAAAAGAAAACAACATTGAATTACAGACTTTTCTTTAATTTCTATAGATAGCAGCATGTAAGGTGTGCACTTATACAGTTCTTAAGTTGTTTACCCATTTAGATATAAAAGTATATCCCTTGATTACAAAACATTTATATGACTCATAGTTGAATGTATGAACTGACTTAATTAGAAAGTGTCAGGCGTGAAGGGGTGTGAGGTGAGGTGAAGAGATTATATTAGCATTGCAATCATCAAGTAAGCATGTGTTTCAACTAGTGTCAGAATAATCCTGAGATATGCTGGTGTGAAAAACTTCTTGCCAAAACCAACTATTATTTTACATGGTTAAGTAGGAATTTGAAACTAGGTTGTCCATATCCACTGCATCATTCTAAATGACAAATAAATAATATGGTGGTGCTCCTTCTGGTGTTACTTCAGTGAAAGTGCCTTCTAATGGAAGAGGAGCAAAGGTGATTTTGCAGATTCCCCCTTCCCTCTGCAGCCCCTGGCACCTCCAAAAATCTTTTAGGGTGGAACTCTCTAGAACAATTTGTCAAGGGGTGCTGGGAGATTCAATGGATGTAGCGCCTGCTGGATCAAAAGCCCTTACATTCACATAAGGGCACCAATTGAATACAACCTTTTATATTTAAAATTTACAATTTAAAATTGTCTTGTGAAAAAACATAGGTTTGTTGCAGGAGCTGGAAAATGTGCTGAAAAGCAAGTAGGAGAGCATGTTAACTTTGATCTCTTACATCTAAGCCAGGATTCAACTATATGCAGTCACACACAGCCATTCTTAAAAACAGATTTAGCTTGCTTGAAGATGGGAATACCATCAGCACTGTTAAAGGACTGGGGGGGCAGAACCCCCCTGCCCACTTTGCTCACCAACCCCCCAAACCCCATGCACCCCCAAACACAGACACCCATGCACCCTCAAACACAGAGACATACACTACAGACACCCCCAACCATACACATGCACACCCATGGCACCTCCAAGCGCACACACACACTTACAGAGGAACTTTCTTTGTCTCTCTCTCTCTCACACACACACACTCACACTTCCCTCGCCACCCCCTGCCCCCAGGCACCAACACTCCTCACCCCAACCTGCTTGCCTCTACTGTTAGGCTGCTGCAGGCACCACCACCACCACACTCCTACCCGCCCAGGCTACAGCCCTCCCACCCACTATGACATGAGTGGCCTACACAGCCTCTTCCACACCATAGCCTGCGGGGCCTCCACCTCCATGGCATGTGCAGCCTCCTCTGACAGCAGTGCAGCCTCCTACAGTGCCACTGCCATGGCCTACGCAGCCTCCTCTGGCGTCACCACTGCTACGGCCAGTGCGGCCTCCTCTATTATTGCAGCCAGCACAACCTCCTCCATCATCACCAGCATGGCCTCCTCCGGCACTGCTACTGGGTAGCCTGTCCACTCACCCAGTTATCTTTGCCTCCTAACTTCACCTCTGACATCACACTGCATGATGTCATGATGGCGTGACGGCTTACTCTTTTATTATATAGAAATATGTCACATCTTTACTGCCTAGCAGAGGTTAGAAAAGTAGAAAATGAACATTATATGATCACTCTGTGTGTGACAAGTGGAACACCCATTATTTAATCAGTCATACTCTGTCAACTGTTTCAGCAATAAAAAAAATATTATTCAGACACAATTTAGAGCACTATTCCAACTTTATTGTGGTGCCATGAGTTAACCAGGGCAATACCTTGCTCTCATCTAGTAGAAACAATAAAGAGTCTAGTGGCAGCTTAAATACGAACAGTGTATTATATCCCACCCTTCCTCCTAGCAGGAGCCCAGGGTGGCAAATAGAAGCACTAAAAACACTTTAAAACACCATAAAAATAGACCTTAAAATACATTAAAACAAAACGTTAAAAACATTTTTAAAAAAAGCTTTAAAAACATCTTTTAAGAAAGGGTTAAAAACATTTTAAAAAAGCATTATGTCAGCAGTGCAACATTTGTAAGTGCACACGTACACAAATTGTTTCTAAAGCTCCTAGGAAAAAGAAAGGAATTAGCCTAAAGACATTTAATCTGCAAGAATCTTCTAGAACCTCAAAGTAAAGAACTTTGCAATTTGAAAATAAATGCCCAGTTTTAAAGTATTTCATGTCTAAGGATACAATATGCACAGATGAATAGTAAATATGTAATCTATTCAAATTTTCATTAATTCTGTTAAAGTCTCAACACTAAAAGCAAAAGCTTAAATGGGTGTGGACAATTACTCACTTAAAAAAAAAAATACCTTAGTTTTGCTGAGCGCAGTATCCTAGTCAGTGAGACACAGTTTCCTTCCCTCAGGCCACTTCCTACAGTGGGGATAATACTCTTACGGCAAGCGACATAGAGAGCACAGGCCAACCAATGTACTGTTTCCCCCTGGAAAAATAAACAATAAATGGTCTGTAGGAGTAACAATTCTCAGTCTTTAGTCTGAATCCTTTATATGAAAAGAAGAAGCTTTAGAAAAGAATCAGTATTCCCTTGACCTGGTTTCAGGGCAGGTATTCTTGCCAATTGAAAACAAGGCATCTTGCTTGAAATGCTTTTAAAAAGATTTAACAGAATAAAGAAAATTAAATTCTAATCAATTCTAACAAATACTGTTATGCCGCTATGAGCTGGATATGAGCTATTCCAAGTTTGCATGTACTGTCAAACAAAAACATACTATTCTGACAAGTTCTAATTCAATCTTTTTCAAACTGTGTTACAGGGTACTCTGGGATTCCGCAGATAAAATCAGTAGTGGTAGGCAAGCTTCTATGAAAGAAAGGTTGTCCACTGCCACCCACCTTTTCTTACGATGTGTCTTGAGGTGCACTGAAATTCACACAGAATGATAGTGAGGCCTAAAAGGCCTCACCAGTATCCCACATGAATAGCCATACCAGAATTCTCTGCAATACACAGGCAGATGAAATGTTCATGTGCCCTTATGACACAAAGTTTAAAAACCACTGTCTTGGATAAACATTGATATCAAAAATATGTCAAGTTACAGAGCAACTTCATTATCCCTCTAAAGCCCGTCGGCAAGATGCATGTGTGTAGAGTAGTTAATTCTACCCCTGCGTTAGCTTTCAGAATTAGAAATGAGAACATGGAAATGTGTCACTGAAGGAGAAGGAACTGAAGGCACAACTTTTGCCTGGTGGGGATCAATTGACCTGATAGTTCTTTACACCCTGTAGTGACAGGATTGTGGCTTACCATTCTGTCATCTTTTTCCCAACAAAAGGAGAGGTTGTCAGAAAGTTAATCATAGACACAGGACTTTTTTTTATTACAAAAGTCCACTTACTAGGAGGGGAACAAATGTCCTCAGAAGACCAGCATCAGGGGTTATACATAATGTATTCAGTGTGTCTCCCTTGCATTAATTGACAACTGTTTTTCTTCATTTCTAGTATGTAAAGTCTTTGGAACATCTGTAGTGTGCATGGAGGGGTGTTTTTCTGTTTGTGATTGATATTGAACAACAAAATATTTTTTAAAAGATCAGAATTATAGATCTCCTAATACCTGTTTGTTAATGGGAGAGTGTCAACTTGCTCAGGGCAGAAACAGTGACTAAACCCAAGGGAACTGTGAGACTCCCACTATTTTGCAGGTGGGGTTCAATAACTGGCATTTTAGGCTGCACAATTAAAGTGGATTTGGCGCTCTTGTACAACAAACCCTGTTGGGGGGACGATAGGCTTTTATGGTAAGAAAATTGATGGACAAATGTACTGGAAATTGTGGGGTAACAATCACTTGACACATAATCTCCCTGCAAGTAAATCAACATGAAAGCTCAATGTAGTACAACCTCTCTGGAAACTTTGCGCAAACCAATCAGTATAAATGCTCAACAAACAGAATACTTGAAGCAACTCAGAGCACAACTGCATCCATGTAAGTAGCCAATATTAAGAGGCCACCTCCTGAGATCCTTGCCCACAAAGTATGGGGTCCAGGGCATTCAGACTTAGGGCGACACCACTCATCAGACGGTTAACAGTTAACATCACACTTCAAGCGGAAAAGTTTAGCTGAATAGTAATGAATGACTTTTGGTGACAGAGACTGTGCAAATGTATTAAGCAATGTAGGAGGAAGAGTTTTAAACCAAAGCAAAACTTGATTTCTCACTGGATTTTTTTATTTATTAGAAAATACAAAATACATGTTAATTTCTGGTTCTTGTAGAAAGGTACTATTAAAAGGTCGCTGCCGCTGTCGGACAAGTCCCCGCTGACAGCTGCCCCTACATTACCCAAAGGCAACAACAGTTTCTGTCGCCGCCACGTAGTAAGTATACAACGAGCAAACGAGAGGGAAGCCGGCAGAGCCAACAGAGCCATCGCCAGTGGGGGGAGGGCGACTGATAGTTGGGGCTGGTGGTTGGTCAGCTCTAGCGGGGCGGGGGGTGCCTATCCTCCATATGTAGCCCTGCCTGAAGCTACTGAAAACTTTCTAGAAGTACCGAGTCGTGGCTCCAGTCAGGTGCAAATCCCACACGTCTACCTCGCGGTGTTAGGCCCGTCCGCTTCACCCCTTGAGCGGACTAAAAGCCTCACACAACACAGCACATGTGGGCCCCCGCCATGCCCGGCCGCTGGAGAACCGTTCAAGAGTTTCCTTCCTTCCTATCCGGCCACCCACCCTCCATCCCTTAGTAAGAGAGTCTGGCACCCACCTCCAGGCTGTAGGTGCCTCGCAGTGCAGTGAAGTCCCGAAGGGCCTCGGCGGCGCTGCTAGTATCCAAGTTGAGCTCCTGACAGAGATGGTCGATGGCGGCCCGTACTTGGCACTGGGCGTCCCCAGCAGGGTCGTCTTCTTCCCCCGACATGACGGCTCCTACTTGTAAGACCCTCACCCAACCCCTCTCACGCAACCAGCCCCAGGACTACCCACAATCCTTAGCGCTAAGCGCGCCAAAACTGCTTTAGCCACTAAAAGGCAGGGATGGCGGACTCTCCGGTTCCGCCTTCTTCCTATTTGCTAGGTGTATTGAAATCTTCAGTATTACCTACCGATATTTTTCAGTCAGTAGATTAGGAATCTTTACTTGTTCCCTGAAAAATACCCTCAAATGTGACAAACCTGCTGCTTTCCATGTGTATTAAAAATGGGTATCTTTCACACACACCACGTAAGAAACTTTTGCAGGAGAGTGAGAGCAAGGAAGAGGGCAGGGTCAAGCGTGCTTTGAAGGGTTTACTATGCTTTTACGAAGCAGGCGTTCTCCTTGCCATCCTGATTTCCTGAAACGATTCAACTGACAGCAGGATAACCAGTAGAAGCAGCTTCCACTTCTCCAGTTGAGGATTTAAAGAAATGGAAATCCAGCTAAAACCAGTTATTTCCTCATAGCAAGAGGGAATTCTTGTATAGCGGTATTGGCTTCTAGCTACATCTTAGCTTCCAGGTTTGAGTGGGCCAGTTCTGGACATGCTCGAGCCACACCTTCTACATCAACAGTAATAAGTAGTTTACTGTTACAGTGATGGCGAGACTGGTTTTTGTTAGTCAAGGTGTCCGTCTCACCCCTCCACCTTTTTTGCAAGGCTAATGCTGCTGAGTTTAGTAGAATTGTGTTGTTTATTTAAAGTGTTGGTTCTTACCTATAAAGCCCTTAACGGCATCGGACCGCAATACCTGGCGGAACGCCTCTCCCGCTATGTACCTACCCGGTCACTGCGCTGGACGTCGAAGGCCCTTCTCTAGGTTCCAACGCATAGGGAGGCCCGGAGAGCAATAACTAGAGCTAGGGCCTTCTCAGTGGTGGCCCCCGAATTATGGAATGCCCTCCCTGACGAGATACGCCTGGCGCCTTCTTTGTTATCTTTTCGGCGCCAGGTAAAGACCTACCTCTTTGCCCAGGCATTTTAAATTTAATTTTCATTTATTTTAATTTTAAACTTTTGTCTTAATTTTGATTTTAAAAATGTTTCTATTGTATTGTACTCATACCTACATGTATTTTAATCTGTTTTTACCCTGTTGTACACCGCCCTGAGAGCTTGTTGCTATAGGGTGGTCTAAAAATGTAATTTATTTATTATTTTGATTAGTAGGTGCCCAGGGCCACAAACAAAAGCACTAAAAACACTTTTAAAACATCATAACAGACTTTTAAGTATATTAAAACAAAACATATTAAAAACATTAAAACAAAACCTCTTTAGAAACATCTTTTTTTAAAAAAAGTTTTAAAAACATATTAAAAAGCAATTCCAACACAGATGCAGACTGGGATGATGTCTCTATTTAAAAGGCTTGTTGAAAGAGGAAGATCTTTAGTAGGTGCCGAAAAGATAACAGAAATGGTGCCTGTCTAATATTTAAGGGAAGAGAATTCCAAAGGGTAGGTGCCACTACATTAAAGGTCTATTTCCTATGTTGTGCTAAACGGACCTCCTGATAAGATGGTATCTGCAGGAGGCCCTCACCTGCAAAGCACAGTGATCGACTGGGTAGATAAGGGATAAGACGGTCTTTCAGGTATCCTGATCCAAAGCTGCATAAGGCTTTGTACACCAAAGCTAGAACCTTGAACTTAGCCCAGTAGCTAAGTGCAATTCTTTCAACAGCAGAGTGACATGTTGGTGATACCCTACCCCAGTTGTTGAGAAAATTCAGATTGTGTGCATAACGGAACTACAGTATAGCTACTTTGAAGGTCTAAGGGGACAGATTGCAATGTACTAAGATAAGAATAAAGAAACTAGCTGGACGTTCTGGTTTATCTTGTTTATGCAGATGTAACTGACAGATACCCAAAAGGTGATGGCACATCTTTAAGTTTCGTTTTATTAAATTGCTTGATTGTAACTTTTATTGCCACATAGCATTACTGAAATAAAGTATAAAAACAAGACCTGCTCAGTAATATAGTAGGCAGCTTACTTTACGCATGAGCGGTGAGTGTGTCTCTATTCTGCAGAATAAACTTGGGTTGAACCCTCGACTACTGACTTCTCGTTCTTGGTGGTAAATCAGAAAAGCCTTCCAAGGGGAACGAACAGCAATATTTGCAACACGGTGACCAGTCCCATTGCCTCATTTTGCACAAGCTGCAGCTTCCGGACCAACCTCAAGGGTAGCCCTACATATAGCACATTACAGTAATCCAGCCTGGAGGTTACCAGTCCATGGACAACAGTGGTCAGGCTATCCCGGTCCAGAAATGGCCACAGTTGTCTTATCAGGTGAAGCTGGTAAAAAGCACTCCTAGCTACTGAGGTCACCTGGGCCTCCAGCAACAAATATCGATCCAGGAGCACCCCCAGACTACAAACCTGCTCTTTCAGAAGGAGTATGACCCCATCCAAAGCAGGCAACTGACCAATTATCCAAACTTGGGAACCATCAACCCACAGTGTTTCTGTCTTGCTAGGATTCAGACTCAGTTTATTGGCCCTCATCCAGCTCACCACCAGGTCTGGGCACCGATCCAGGGCTTGCACAGCCTGTCCCGAATCAGATGTTACAGAGAAATAGAGCTGGGTATAGTCAGTGTACTCCTGACACCCCGCCCCAAAGCTCCTGACGACCTCTCCCAAGGGCTTCATATAGATGTTAAACAGCATGGGGGACAAGATGGTACCCTGCGGCACCCCACAGCACAGCTGCCAGGGGGCCAAAAGACAATCACCCAATGCTGTCCTCTGAAAACAACCCTGGAGATAGGATCGGAACTACTGTAAAACAGTGCCTCCAATACCCATCTCACCAAGTTGGCCCAGGAGGATACCATGGTCAATGGTATCAAAAGCCGCAGAGAGATCAAGTAAGAACAACAGGGTTGCACTTCCCATCCTCCCAATAAAGGTTATCCATCAGGTCGACCAAGCCCGATTCACTCCCATAACCAGGACTGAACCCAGACTGGAATGGGCCAAGATAATGTTTCATCCAAGAGTACTTGCAACTGCTGTGCCACAACCCTCTCAATCACCTTCCCTAAGAAAGGGGTATTTGTGACTGGGTGGTAGTTGTCACAAACCAATGGGTCCAGGGTTATATACTTATAAAAATAAGCAATGCTTGGTTTTAGTTCTCAATGAAAGACTGCTTACAAATGAGAGAGAAAAACTCTGGCTGTTAATTATATCAAATGTTTAATTTAATAGCCTGGCACAATGAGAAATCAAGAGAACAAGGTGTTTATGCACTTGCACACACGCACGCACGCACACACCCCAGGTTTAACTTTATTCAGGGCTTTTGGGGGGTATAGTTACTCACCGGTATAGAGTACTAGATCATTTTCACTGCCCATGCCAGCCATTTCGTGCTGGCACCCATGATACTTTTATCAAGGTATCAGTACCAGCACCTCATGTTTTACCAAACCTGACTGACTTGGTAATTTTTTTTAGTTTTCATACCATCTAGTCCAGGGGTTCCTTAATATTTTTCCCCCATGGACCACTTGAAAATTAGTGAGTGTCTTAGTGGACCACTTAATTATTTTTATGCCTGTTGTAGCAATTATAATGTTCTGTGCTAGATGCTGTATGATTTTTAATGGTATTTTTACATACATCTTGCAGACCACAGTTTAGGAACCCTTGATCTAGACTAGGGAGCACATGCACTAGAAAGTAAGCAATAGTCTCAAATATGACATCAGTAGTGCTGATAACTAACCAGAATTTGCCCTTTTGGCCAGTGAATAAGCAAAGTGAGAAAAAAAGTGAAGTTGAGTGTTTCTTTTCTGGGGGATGGGTGGAGGTTATGTGCTGACATCATATATGCACAAATGTCACAATAGTGGGTGCATAGGAATTGTGCTGTGCATGCATTTTCCATCTGCTACTACAGTAGAGATCTACTCCTCCCCCCCCAAAAAAAACCCTCAAGTCTGGTGGTACCTCAAGGACTAAATGTATTGTAACATAAGGCCATGTAGGACAAAGCTCTGATGAAGTAGGCTCTAGTCCATAAAAGCTTATACCAGAATACATTTGTTACACCTCTAAGGTGCTACAACTCTTTTGTTGTTTTTGCAGCAATAGACTTGGCCAACAGTGCCGTAACTAGGCAGGTGCAACAGGTGCACAGGCCCAAGGCCCAGGATGAAGGGCCCCCTGAAATGGAATTGACAAAAAAAATTGTCAAATATAATAATATAAATTTATAAATACATGTGAATGATCTTGTATATTTCTTGTGTACACAAAAATTATTTATAAACAATTGTTATATTGTATTTGTTTTATTATTATTTTTCCTCCAAAAAAAAATTAAGGGACCCAAAAATAAAACCTTGCACAGGGCACATGAAAAGCTAGTTACGGCACTGTTGGCCACTATCCAGAATTTGTTAGGAAGAAAAGCAGGGGGTAGAACTAGATGGCTTGTAAGGCCCCCTGCAACTCTGTAGTTCTAAATGCCCACAGGTGATTACCGTCATGTTGGAGTGTGCTTTCCATGAGACTGCAAATATATGTTGGTCTCCTAGTGGGCAGCTGAACCTGGCCAGCAAGAACAGACCCTAAGCCTTCCCAGCAGTCAAAAAAGACTACCCACTATCTCAGCTCAAGCTGCTTCTCAACTGAAGCAGTGCTGTGGAGCCAGTTACCTAGGTAGGCAGGTTAAACGTGATTAGTGTTAAAAAAAACCTAGTCAGAAAAACGTGTATCTTCCTTGGAAAATAGCATGGCTTACCAGGGATGTGTGAACCATGTTACTCCATGCCTTGGAGTAGTCCAAGTGCTCACGAACATGCTGTTTGAAACTCTAGTCTTAGAATACTCCTCCAGTCCAGTCTTTGGGGGAAAAGGTTTTTAGGATTACCCTAGTCAGGTGGTTAAAATACCTAGGGCTGCAAGCATTTATCAACTTTAATTGATAAATTAGTCAATTATTCAGGGCTAACTGAAACTAATGAAGGCGAATTGTAACTCAGTGGTTCTGAAAATTAAAGATACACTTTGTTGAAGCTCTTTTTCTGGTGGTGAAGAAATATGAAAAATTAAATTATGGAAAGGAACAAAAGTTGTAATAGCTTCTCTTTCTAATAATTGGTAGCCTTTGTTTCTTTGATTGTAAACAGCCTAAGTTTTCTCATATTTCATTCAGTATCTCAAAAAATTACCTTTGATAACATGCAGATTTAATTTACCAGTTAATTAATTTAAAAAATGATCAAAAATACTTTACTCAACAGGCAGAAATAACCCATTGGGTCAGCACATTTACTATTCCAAAAAGAATTATTAGTTGATTGGTTAGGGGGCTCCTCAACATACTGTCATTCTGCCTTCTGGGAGGCAACTATTTCGTCTGTGCTCTCCTTTAAATATACTTTCTTGAGAGGTGTCTTTTGGGTCAATTGTTACACAGGAAGTTCTATAACTCAAGGTCTGTGTGTGTGTGTGTGTGTGTGTGTGTGCGCGTGCGTGCGACAGAAGACTGGTTTCAGGATCAGGAACTTCCTCTCAGAAACAGCACTGCTTTTTCATATCCAAAAAAGAAGATAAATAGTAAATGCTTGTCTTATCTCTGATAAATTATCATTCTGTGATGGCAGGACAAAGATACAGTTCCTGATATATAATACTAGTGTCATCGTTGATGCTGCTGCTGCTATTATTATTATTATTAAATTTATATCATTCTTTGGAAGGAAATGTGTTTAGGAGCTAGTCTTATCCTCTCTTACACTTCTCCACTCAAATCAGTTAATTCAGTAATCTGGTGGTTTCTTTGTTGTGGTTGCTACTATTTTTAAATTTACTACCCACCCTTCACTAGCAGGTCCAAGGGCAGGTAACAACAATTTAGTTGATATTGAATCAAATATAAGACATAAAACAATAGGAATCGGCTTCAGCTTTTGCAGTCTGGTAGGTTGGTCCCACCCCATGCTAGCCAAGGCCACTTCAGGCTTGCCTCCTGCCCAGTCTCAAAGAACAATGGGTTTCCTGCCATCCCAAACACAAAGGGAATCTACCAGATAATTCATACCCACATAGCATTGAGGCTGATTGATGAATTATATTATTACAAGTGCTGTTGGATAACAAAATGGTTTCACACTATATAAAAATTTCTGTGATGAAAATGAATCTCCCCAAAGATTTCTGCTTACGTAAAATAAATACTCTGCATTACAAAACATTAATTTGCCTTATATCCAAAGCTCAGCATTTTGGGTCTTTATACCTTGGGCAGTCTGTTACACATTGTGATTATCTAAACCACCTACACTTTATCTCACTCAGAAGTGCATTGTTTCTGTTTCTTAAAGAATAGTAGCAGATTTACGAAATAAAGATGTTTGGAATAACTATAAAATATTCATAAAAGCAAAATCTTAAGGAGTATTATTAGAAATCTACCACTGAAGGCATTTACTGACAACCTTCACCATGGCACAGTTTTTGAATGGATATTCTCAGGATCTCGACAGGTGAAACCACTACTATGTACTTTATTCTTGCTCATTAAATGTACAGTGCAAAATTCACTATGGGATATGCATGAATTACTAGATTTTCTTAAATGGTGAACCTCTTGCTCTTGAGCTGGAAACATCTCTAGCTGTATAGCTTGGATTCCTTCATCAAACTGGATACCAACTACATGGAATGTTAATGTTATAGAACGTTTGAAAACACGGTCTGATAGGATGGCTTGAAATAGTACAGATTAGGTTTGTTGAAAAGTATGTAAATATTGTGCAATTAATCAAACCTTGTATCCAGTCATAAAATGATGCATAGTTTATACAGCAGGGGCTTTCTTGGGTCATATGGGAAATATGAAAAAAAGATAAGCTACAGGCCATAACAGTGCTCATGCTGAGAAAAAGGCAAGTCATGTTTAGATCCAAGTCAAGCAAAATAATCAGAAATAGATTTCCTAGAAAAAAGTATATACAGCTTTAGCAAGGCTCTGCCAAAAACTTTTAAAAACGCATAATAAAGGCACTAAATTAAAAACAATCTGACTTTTAAATCTATCCATTTTTACAAGCACAGACAGTTTATTTTTATAGCACATTTGATGAAGCATCTATGTTTGTGTGAGTGTTCATGAAATAAGTGGAAAATCTGCTTGAAGATGGTTATGGTAAAAAATAAGTAGCCACTTATGCCTTTCATTGTAAATAAGCCAGAACAGCTCCATCACTGCAAAAGAATCACACATTAAAAGTCAAAGAGAACCCTACACACTCAGACACACACGTTAAATAAGAACAAGGTATATAGAACATGCTGACAAACCAAATAAAAGTTCAGTCTCAACCCTGTTCCTTATAAGTGTAACTCTAGCAAATAATCTTTTTATATATTACAAATAGACTCCAGAAAGAGACCTGCATCCATTCACAGTAAGGCTTTCAAGATATATGAAGTTTTATAGCATTTGTATTTTAAGGATTTAGGGCAAGTACATGTTTTTCTACTAAATAAAAAGTTAGTACTGTACTTAAAAGGTTCAAAAATATATCAAGTGTTTTTTTTTACATAAATAAATTATATTGATTTTGGATTTAACAGCTGAAAAAACCTCTCTGCTTCCACTGGAGGCAAAACTGAACAAAATGTTAGTTAAACAGAGATAGCAGCATTTCTAAGAAATCTGTCAATAGTGATACAGTATCTGTGCTACAGGGTGCTATTAAATAGGATCTATGTCATTATTCAATCTCTTGCAATAGCATAACCAATTGTAGAAGTTGATTCCAACCCAGCAAAACAGAATAAATTCAACATACAGACTTAATTTTAGTTCATGGGTAACAGACTTCTTTGAGATGCCAATTTTAACATGTACATACTTTATAATCCCAAATGTATAAAAGACAATGAAAAAAGCATCATAAATAAATAATGCAAACTGAAATAGTTATGTCAAAACATTTGGACCATCTGATAAATTAGCAAAACTGTAACAGAAAAAATAAGTAAAAAATACAGTAAATTTGTGACAAACCAAATGTGAAACTGAACACTAGCATACACTCCCAAGCCCCTCTAATGGTCTGCCATTTAAACATCGCACCACAAAGTGTTTTTTTTTTCAAGTTTTGAACCATGAGCTGTAAATAAGAACAAGCCCAAGTGAAAGAAAAGTGTCATAGGAGATGGAATAAAGAGGGCTATATAAAGATTGCCTGTGGAGGGAATTTCAACACACTAAGCTTTGGAAACCTACTTTTTCTTTTTTTAAGGATTTCATTTAAAATACTGACACAAAATGTATGTGCAGAGATGTTGGGACATACCATTCAACACTGCAGGGGATCAAGAGGAATGGAAAGGAGAAGCAAAAATGTTTTCTTCACAGTCTAATCCTAGAAACATACTCAAGCTTAGAAACTGTCAATAATCCTTGCAAAAAGCCATAAAAGCCTTTAAAATTTATTTCAAAAGTAACATTATTTCTCAGGGAAGGAGAGGAATTAATAAAATTCAGATCCAGTTCCCACATACGAAGATTAAAATCAGTGGTTTATTCTTCACTGGAAAAAAAATACTTGTCCATGGCCTGTGTGAGAAATGAGTAAGAGTAAAATGAAAAATAACTGGAAATTGTGAAGCCCCTACCCTTGCCACTGCATTATTCAAAAAAAAATCATGCAAGATGTGCGTCAGTTTCTCAGCAGGAGCTGGAAATGGTCTAAAATCAAAGAAAAGACAACTGAAATGCAAACAAACAAAATCTGGTTTTAGAAATATAAAAGTTCAGGTAATCTTTTCACATACAGCAGTTTGTTTCCAAAACTTTGTAGTGTGAACAGGAGGAAATTATCTACCATTAATGCCTTTTTTTAAAAAAAGAGAGAAACGAATATATGCATTTTCAATCATTAGTTATATACTTCTGTCTATACTACTATTCTAGTAACCATGATAAAATAGGGAAATACTTTAAATCAAAAAATACACATTAGCACTTACTATAACTGTGCTTTTTACCCCAAAATACAAGATTTTTTAAAATTCAGTGTCTTTGTAAAAACATTTACCTTTCCTGTGTTGTTCTGTGTTTCCATCATTAAATAAGCACTTTCTTTTTCTCAGATTCCTTCCCCCCTCAAACAAGCAAGCAGTTTTAGGGATCACCATGTACTTATTTACTACTGTGTGGGAGAAAGGAGGGATGAACAGCTGAAAGACTGAACAATAAATCTCTGCCTCCCATACTAATTATAAAACACTGCTTATCTCTATGGCAAGACCCTGCAACTATTAACATGTCACCATAGTTATCTTACCAGGAATTAGGTAGATAATATTACTTATTGAAACACAGGTTTTTATGAAGGTGAAGTGGGGACAGAGGGCAATAACAAATATTTATGGGATGTGAAACTTACAAGCCACAATATTATTTTTTTCAGAAACAAACAAAAGTTCTAATGGACATTTTTCATTTCTTTGAATTCCTCTTCTTCCTCCTCCTCCTCCTCCGCTGGTACATGTTCATTCTCTGCTGACACAGATGTTTGTTCTGTACAGTTTTGATTGTTTGCATGTTTCTTGTCAGACAGAGTTTCTGGTTCTGGATTTGCTAACTCCCCTTTAGTTTTCTTTCTCTTCCGTTTCTGGCTTTCTAGGTTTGTTGCCTCTGAGTGTCTAGTTTGCTGAAGACCTGGCAATGTCATACCAATACCAGGAGAAAGAAACATTGAGGGATAGATCAGTCCAGATGACATTCCTGGAATAAGAAATGGGTTAAAAGCTACAGGACTACTGGTAGTTATTGCAGGTTCTGACTGATCAGAAAATGAACTAGGACCAGATTTGTCTTCAGACAGCATTTCTGCTTTTGCACCTTGGCCACTCTGTTTGTCTTCATCCTTTTCTGCATGTGATGTACCACTTTTAGTTGTGCTTGCTAATGAAGTTGGAGCAGCTGAAGTACAAGTAGTTGTCAATGACGGACTAAGTAGTCCTCCAACACCAAACATCTGTGGTACAGCAGCCATGCTTGGCAGCATCATCGGCAACATACTCAGAGCACTTTTTACATCCTCACCAGCCGGTACTGATGCAAATCCAGCAGGAAACCCAACCAACCCAGTTAAAGGAATGCCTTGCATGTTTCTCATATTCTGAAGTCCTACTAAATCCATTCCAGCAATAAGTCCATTCATGAATAATGGTCCCATTCCAGAAGAAGCATCTGCTACTACGCCTGGAGTTTTAAACAGTTCACTCCTTGGCCTCCTTCCTCTCCGTCGAGGCCCAGCATCTCGGAGTACAGGCTCAGTGAGTATACGATTAAACTTACTTTCAGGTAAAAAACCCTGAAAATGAAAGAAACAAAAACACAAATTCCAAATGTTATCCTAAAGAACTCAATCACATGTGCCTTCATCTGTGCCTCCTAATGGAATATAAATCCCCAAGTGCCTCTCTGTATGACTGAAAATGAAAAGGATTGTGGAGATGCCCATAAATAAAACAAAAACAAAACAGAATTGTATGTAAAATCAAAGTGTCTAGACTTTGCAGGTAAAATCATCAACCCCTCTCCCCCAATACAATCCTATACACATCTATTCAAAAGTAAATCCCATTCAATTTAATAGGGCTTACACCCTGGTGAAAGGGTATAGGATTGCAACCTAAGGCTGTAATCCTACACACGTTTTCAAAGGTGTAAACTCCACTGAACACAGGAATTACTTCCAAGTAAACACATGTAGGACTGTGCTGTAAAATCTGTACACCCTATTTTAAAATTATACCGGATTATCACTAGCTATTAATTGCTTGCCTAGTTTTTTTTAAAAAAAGTATTGTAGAGTTTTAGAAGGGCCTTCTCAAAGAAAGGGTTACAGCCTTCACCAGATGAAGTTAGCAGAAAAGTGCTTTTGGCCACTGCTCTGACTGGAAATCTAACCACATTGATAGCACATCAAAGATGCAACGAAAAGAATAAAATCCAGAAATTCAGGAACTTCTTGTCGTTATATAATATATGCCTTCAAGTCGATTACGACTTATGGTGACCCTATGAATCAGCGACCTCCAATAGCATCTGTTATAAATCACCCTGTTCAGATCTTGTACGTTCAGGTCTGTGGCTTCCTTTATGGAATCAATCCATCTCTTGTTTGGTCTTCCTCTTTTTCTACTCCCTTCTGTTTTTCCTAGCATTATTGTCTTTTCTAGTGAATCATGTCTTCTCATTGCATCCAAAGTATGATAACTTCAGTTTCATCATTTTAGCTTCTAATGATAGCTATGGTTTAATTTGTTCTAATGCCCAATTATTTGTCTTTTTTGTGATCCATGGTATCTGAAAAGCTCTTCTCCAACACCACATTTCAAATGAGTTTTTTTTCTCTTATCCGCTTTTTTCACTGTTCAACTTTCAGATCCACACACAGAGATCGGGAATACCATGGTCTGAATGATCCTGACTTTAGTGTTCAGTGATCCATCTTTGCATTTGAGGACCTTTTCTAGTTCTCTCGTAACTGCCCTCCCCAGTCCTAGCTTCTTCTAATTTCTTGACTATTGTGTGCATTTGGGTTAATGGCTGTGCCAAGGTATTGATAATCCTTGACAAGTTCAATGTCCTCATTGTCAACTTCAAAGTTACATAAATCTTCTGTTGTCATTACTTTAGTCTTCTTGACATTCAACTGTAGTCCTGCTTTTGTGCTTTCCTCTTTAACTTCAACAGCATTCATTTCAAATCGTTTCTGCTAGTAGTATGATATCATCTGCGTATCTTAAATTATTGATAGTTTTCCCTCCAATTTTCACACCTCCTTCATCCTGGTCCAATCCCACTTTCCATATGATATGTTCTGCATATAGATTAACCAATAGGGTGATAAAATACACTCCTGCCTCACACCCTTTCTGATTTAGAACTAATCAGTTTCTCCATATTCTGTCCTTACAGTAGCCTCTTGTCCAGAGTATAGGTTGTGCATCAGGACAATCAGATGCTGTGGCACCCCCATTTCTTTTAAAGCATTCCATAGTTTTTAATGATCTACACAATCAAAGGTTTTGCTGTAATCTATAAAGCACAGGGTGATTTTCTTCTGAAATGCCTTGATCCATTCCATTATCCAACGTATGTTTGCAATATGATCTGTGGTTTGTTGTTGTTATGTGCCTTCAAGTCGATTATGACTTATGGCGACCCTATGAATCAGTGAACCACCCTGCTCAGATCTTGTAAGTTCAGGTCTGTGGCTTCCTTTATGGAATCAATCCATCTCTTGTTTGGCCTTCCTCTTTTTCTACTCCCTTCTGTTTTTTCCAGCATTATTGTCTTTTCTAGTGAATCAGGTCTTCTCATGATGTGTCCAAAGTATGATAACCTCAGTTTCATCATTTTAGCTTCTAGTGACAGTTCTGGTTTAATTTGCTCTAACACCCAATTATTTGTCTTTTTTGCAGTCCATGGTATGCGCAAAGCTCTCCTCCAGCACCACATTTCAAATGAGTTGATTTTTCTCTTATCCGCCTTTTTCACTGTCCAACTTTCACATCCATACATAGAGATCGGGAATACCATGGTCTGAATGATCCTGACTTTAGTGTTCAGTGATACATCTTTACTTTTGAGGACCTTTTCTATTTCTCTCACAGCTGCCCTCCCCAGTCCTAGCCTTCTTCTGATTTCTTGACTATTGTCTCCATTTTGGTTAATGACTGTGCCCAGGTATTGATATAACCCTTGACAAGTTCAATGTCCTCATTGTCAACTGTAAAGTTACATAAATCTTCTGTTGTCATTACTTTAGTCTTCTTGACGTTCAACTGTAGTCCTGCTTTTGTGCTTTCCTCTTTAACTTTCATCAGCATTCGTTTCAAATTGTTACTGGTTTCTGCTAAGAGTATGGTATCGTCTGCATATCTTAAATTATTGATGTTTCTCCCTCCAATTTTCACACCTGCTTCATCTTGGTCCAATCCTGCTTTCCGTATGGTATGTTCTGCGTACAGATTAAACAAATAGGGTGATAAAATACAACCCTCTCTCACCCCCTTTCCAATGGGGAACCAATCGGTTTCTCCATATTCTGTCCTTACAGTAGCCTCTTGTCCAGAGTATAGGTTGCGCATCAGGACAATCAGATGCTGTGGCACCCCCATTTCTTTTAAAGCATTCCATAGTTTTTCATGATCTATAAAGTCAAAGGCTTTGCTGTAGTCTATAAAGCACAGGGTGATTTTCTTCTGAAATTCCTTGCTCCGTTCCATTATCCAACGTATGTTTGCGATATGATCTCTGGTGCCTCTTCCCTTTCTAAATCCAGCTTGGACGTCTGGCATTTCTCGCTCCATATATGGTAAGAGCCTTTGTTGTAGAATCTTTAGCATTACTTTACTTGCATGGGATATTAAGGCAATAGTTCGGTAATTACTGCATTCTCTGGGATCCCCTTTCTTTGGAAGTGGGATATATATTGAATGCTTCCAGTCTGTGAGCCACTGTTTAGTTTTCCATATTTCTTGACAATTTTTTGTCAAACTTTTTGTCAACTCTATTGGTATGCCATCTATTCCTGGTGATTTGTTTCTTCCAAGAATTTTAAGAGCAGCTTTCACCTCACATTCTAAAATTTCTGGTTCTTCATCATACGGTTCTTCCATGAATGAATTTGTCATCCTGTCATCTCTTTTATAGAGTTCTTCAGTGTATTGCTTCCTTCTTCCTTTAATTTCATCTCGGTCAGTCAGTGTGTTCCTCTGTTGATTATTCAACATCCCTACTCGTGGTTTAAATTTCCCTTTCATTTCTCTAATCTTTTGGAATAGGGCTCTTGTTCTTCCCATTTTCTATTTCTATACAAAAACGATTGTAATAGTTTTCTTTGTCCCTACGTAGTAGTCGTTGTATAGTTGCATTTAGGGTTCTGACTGTGTTTCTATCTCCTTTTGCTTTTGCTTTCCTTCCCTCTTTAACCATTTTTAGAGTTTCTTCAGTCATCCATTGAGGTCTTTCTCTCTTTTTAACAAGAGGTATTGTCTTTTTGCATTCTTCCCTGATAATGTCTCTGACTTCAGTCCATAGTTCTTTTGGTTCTCTGTCAACTAAGTTTAAAGCCTCAAATCTATTCCTTATTTGATCTTTATACTCTTCTGGGATGTTATTTAAATTGTATTTTGGCATTATGAATGCTTTGTTGTTGTTCTTCAGCTTTACTCTGATTTTCGATACGATCAGTTCATGATCTGTACCGCAGTCTGCTCCTGGTCTTGTTTTTGCAGAAAGTATGGAACTTCTCCATCTCCTGTTTCCAATTATATAATCAATTTGATTCCTATATTGACCATCTGGTGATGTCCACGTGTACAGTCGTCTTTTTGGTTGCTCAAAAATGTGTTGGCAAGAAACAAATCATTGGCTTCACAGAATTCAGTAAGTCTTTCTCCTGCTTCATTTCTGTCATTTCTGATCTATGGTACCTCTTCCCTTTCTAAATCCAGCTTGGACATCTGGCATTTCTTGCTCCATATATGGTAAGACCTTTCATTGTAGAATCTTGAGCATTACTTTACTTGCATGGGATATTAAGGCAATAGTTTGATAATTACTGCATTCCCTGGGATCCCCTTTCTTTGGAATTGGGATGTACATTGAAAGCTTCCAGTCTGTGGGCCATTGTTTAGTTTTCCATATTTGTTGACAAATTTGTCAAATTTGGACAAATTCAGTCTCAGTAGCTTGTAGGAATTCTGTTGGTATGCCATCTGTTCCTGGTGATTTGTTTCTTCCAAGTATTTTAACAGCTTTCACCTCATATTCTAAAATTTCTGGTTATTACTCCTGAAATTTAGAGAGATCAGTGAGGAAAAAGGCATCACAATACATTTTGAATGATACTTTCCCTAACTGTTCACACATTTAGCGCAAAAGGCAGCTCTGTAGGTACACTGAGCTGCATCTATCCAGTGTGCTCTCATTGCTTAACTATCTTTCAGCCATACTAAAAACAAGCAAACAGTTGTGCTACCTATTCAGGAAAACTAATTAGAAAAGGGATATGGAAGAAAGGGGGCAGAGGAAGTTATAAGACAAGAAATTTCTCTGAAACCCTTTAACTTACTGAAAGCTTAACAATGTCAGACCAGTCTGCTGCAACAGCATACTCCATGTTTGCATCAAGCCACCTTGGCAGTTCTTTCAGTGCTGGTGCCATGGCTCCCCCTAACTATAAAATACAATGAAAAGGTTACCTCTTTTGCAGAAAATACTAAGCAACATTGCATAGGTAATATATGATGAAACTCCTAGAGAAACCAAAGCTGAGTTTCCCACTTTTAGGATACTCTTGCACAAGTTTGAACATACTGTGAAGCCATGAATTGATTAGGTTAACTGTCCATGGATTGGTTAGGCTAACTGTTTGTCTGTCAGTCCAAACCCATGCTAGCCAACTAAATATGGTTTGTTTGTGGCCAAAAAAACCGTAATATGAAAACATGGTTTGAAGTTGACTTAGGAATTTTGGCTTGCATTAGCCATGGTTTTTCATCACATCTCAACCCATTAAAATAGCTGTTTTATTTCAGCTCCTTTTCCCAGACACCTGACTACAGAAGTGCAAGGTAAGTGGTTAGAAAACAAAACCAACATTAGGTGAAACAAGCCATGGTTACTTTGCTCATCTGTGAAGCTGATCTGAGTTTGTTCAACAAACTGTGATTAAAAACATGCCATTGCTAAGTGCACTTGCTTTTTTTTTCTCTTAAAACCAAGTTTCCAATCCTTTGTATGAAAGAGAACATTGAAAATATGAGTGTAATGTGCCCCTAAGAATATTTCTCAATGCAACCACCATGTCTGCACATGATCACAAAATATGCTCTCAAGACAATACTACTATACCCTGTAGAGACAACACTGATTACCCTGAAACCTCCTGCACTGCTTAACTCTCTCTCTTTTAGAATAAGCTGCATAGTTTAGCTAGTGGAGAGAGGGAGAGATATGACACTAACAGGCAACAAATCCATTATGAGAACAGTACTGAGGAAAGAGCATGTTAAGTTGTATCACAAGGAGTGACAAGAGTGATTAAGCAATCCAAGAGGTTTGGGGGCCTTCTAAGGCTTCTAAAGCAAGAAAGAACCAGTCAATAATTTTTAAAATTTTGCTTTCTGCATTATCAGACAACATTTCTGTTCTTCCCGGAAAACCTTAAAGATGCGGGAACATGAGATCGAAAAACAGCAATCCTAATTACTGCTTCATGGAAAGGACAAAGTCTTAAAATTGTTTTGGAATGTCTAGTGATCCTCCAGAAGGGATTGCCTTTATAAGCATCTGTCTGCCTCTATCTAGCCAGGAGTAAGCAAGCAACATACGTAAATCAAATGCAAACATCCCATGCAGTCTACCTCTCTTCCGATGTGGTCACAATGGGAACTTTGTGAATAAGAAGAAAGATTGTCTTGTGATTGAGATATAAAATTAAATGCTGGACATCTTAGTCTTCCAGGATATTTTCTCCAGGATATATCTTAAGAACAGCTGGCATAGTCCACACACCTGATCCCTTCCTGTCCCAAAATAAAAATAACTCACTCCCCCATAATGTTTCTCATGATGTCTGGAAAAATACTGCAAGGAATATTACTTCCTCCCAGCCAGCAGTTATTACCCATGAGAAAAACCTGCAGTTTGCCATGTTATACAGCAAGCTGCACCTTCCATCTGTTTGAGTCAATTTGCTGGCAGGAAACAGGTACAGCTTCAACGCTATTCCCTCCAGCAGGCAGCAATCTGTAGGCTTCTGAACAGTGCAAAGGTTTTCAACAAGACAAGGAATGAGTTAAAGTTACACAGTAGCTCAAGGACAGCTCCAAGGAGGGGGGCTGCAGATGGCACAGAACAGAAAGTGCATAAAAACCTTGAGAGAGAAAACGTCTGTGTGGGGGAAGTCAGTTATGTTTAGCAGGAGAAAGAATCTGTATCGTGTTTCGTTTAATGCCTTAAGGATCAGTAAAGATCCATCTTACATGAAAAGCTGTGGTTGTCGTTATTCTACCTTCCTGACATCGCCATTGGCAGTGGTGGCTTATTTCTCCACTTCCAAGTCACTACAACAGGGGTTATGGGCCCAGGCTACCGGAGAAAAAAGCCTGTAAAAGCCTGATGTGTGTGAGGAAGGATTCGCATGTGTGGAGTCACGGAGGGCAGCTTTGGAGGAGCTGACAGACAACGAACAATGGAACTCAGAGGTAAAGAGGCAGCAGCAGAATGGCATTTTCACTTTCCACCGGTATGCCTCTGGAAAGGCTCACAGAAAACAATTATCTAAGTTGGCGTATGAGAATGCAAGCATTTCTGACGAAAGAAGATGTATGGCAAACAGTGATAAACGATCCCCCCAGCCGTGCCACCTCTGGAGCAGTGGGTTCGTATGGAAGAATGAGCTAGGTCGTTTCTAATCTTGGCAGTGAATGATTCACAACTTCTACATGTTCAGGAGAAACCAACAGCTAAACTGATATGGACTGCGTTAAATGAAGTGCATATTAGAAAAACGGCCAGTAGCAAAATACATTTAGCGAGGAAATTATATCAGATGAGGCTGGCTGATGACGGAAAGATGTCAAAGCATTTGATGGAAATACAGAAGCTGTTTGCGGAGTTGCAGGAGAGAAACGTCGTTCATACACCATTGCAGCAGGTTTACATTATACTCTCTTCGTTAAATTCCACCTGGGATTCAGTGGTCTGTTCTCTGGAAGCAATGCCAGATGAAGGGCTAACTGTTCAATACGTTTCGGGGAAGCTGATCCAGGAATGGGAAAGTAGAAAAGAGGCAGAGAGAGAGCGTGGATTCGAGACTAAAGAGACGACGGCAGAAGGAGCTGAAATATAGACAAGAACTTTTGGACTTAAAGCTTGTTACGTATGTGGTTCGCAGCAACATTTACAAAGAGACTGTGTGATGAAAAGAAGAGGAAGAGGGAGAAAGCAGTCATACATGCAGCTGGTGAGTGCTGACAAAAGTAAAACTGAAAGTTGCAGAGACACTGTGATGTGGATAATAGACTCTGGTGCAACACATAGCATGGTTACTGACAAAGCACTATTCAAAACTATGGTTCCTTTGGAGGAGGATGTAATATTGGCTGATGGTACACACAAGAAGGTACTGGGCAAAGGTACAATGAGGTTACATGTACTTAACACTGTGATGACGAATGTGTTATTTGTACCTGAATTGGAAAACAGTATCTTATCAGTAACTAAATTAAATTCCATGGGTTATGAAGTAAGATTTGGTCACGGGAGGTGTGAGATAAGAAAAGGAGATAGGATTTGTGTACAGGGATTTCTGAAGAACTCATTGTTTCATATAACACACACACCTACAGAACGTTTAACAATGGTTGCAAATGAAAAGCCTCATGATGGGTGCATTCACCTGTGGCATAGAAAACTAGGGCATGCTTGCTATAGCACTATGAGTAAAACACCAGAGAATAGCGCAGACATACAGTTCAAGGAATGCAACAAACATACAGAGTGTGAAATATGTAGTCAGACCAAAGCCACAATAGCTCCAATACCAAAGGAAGCAAAGAGTGATACAACCAAACCATATCAAACTATACATGTTGATTTAGCGGGACCATTTCAGAGAACACATGGTGGAGCTAGATATTATCTTGTCATAGTAGATGATTACACAAGGTTTAGTACTGTTTATTTGCTAAAAACCAAGGATGAAGCCGAAAAGAGACTGAAACAGTTTATAAAGAAGGTTGAAGTGCAACATGACACACACATTCAAAGGATTCGCTCAGACCAAGGTGGGGAATTCACTGGTCAAGCATTTGAGCAGTTTCTGATAGAAGAAGGAATAGAGCATACATTAACAGCACCATTTTCACCATTTCAAAATGGGCTTGCAGAAAGAAAAAATAGGACATTGCAGGATGCATTGAGAGCCATGTTGAGGGACTCAGAACTACAAAGAGCATTTTGGAGAGAATGCTTGTTATATGCAAACTATTTGCAAAACAGATTGTATCACAGAGCACTACAAATGTCGCCATATGAAAGATTGCATGGCAAGAAACCCAGGCTACAACATGTTGTGCGTTTTGGTGCAAAGTGCTGGGTACACATTCCCAAAGGGAAAAGAAATGGAAAGCTGGCTCACAGAGCAGAAAAGGGTTTTATGCTGGGATTTCAAAATGCATATTATAGAGTGTGGTTACCCAAATATTGCAGGGTTGTGCTAAGCAGAAATGTGAGAGGTCAAGAGCAGGATTGGGACGACAAAACATATGTTGAGTTAGAACACACACAAAGACGTAAGGAAAACACTGAAAGGGAAATAGACACAGAAATAAGGCAGGAGGAGAAGGAACAAACACTTGATGCTGATCCAGGTAGCACACAAGAAACCCAAGTAACACTGCGGAGATCAACAAGGGAAAACTTGGGGAAACCTCCAGAAAGATTTCAAGTTAGCTCAATACAAGCTCAAAACAGAATAAGGTTGGAAGAAATGATGGATGGAGTAGCTTGTTTCATGTGTATTGAACCTGACAGAAATTGAAACAAAGGTAACAATAATGTATGACTCAAATGTGAAATGTATTGAAAAACTGTACAATGTATATATTCTTGTCTTTGTGAAAAGGTGGGAACTGTAGGCTTCTGAACAGTGCAAAGGTTTTCAACAAGACAAGGAATGAGTTAAAGTTACACAGTAGCTCAAGGACAGCTCCAAGGAGGGGGGCTGCAGACGGCACAGAACAGAAAGTGCATAAAAACCTTGAGAGAGAAAACGTCTGTGTGGGGGAAGTCAGTTATGTTTAGCAGGAGAAAGAATCTGTATCGTGTTTCGTTTAATGCCTTAAGGATCAGTAAAGATCCATCTCACATGAAAAGCTGTGGTTGCCGTTATTCTACCTTCCAGACATCGCCATTGGCAGTGCCGGCTTATTTCTCCACTTCCAAGTCACTACAACACAATCCTCTTTACACATGTATGTTTCATATGTAGGAAAAACAGCACAGGAACCTACCGAGGCAAAGAATAACAATCCTGAGAGAAACTACACTTTCTTCTCCAAAATAAAATGAGCTACTGAAGACAGAAAGCAGGTTAGCAGGATTTGAATGTATCTAGAACTGATATCATGCCAAACCACTAAAAAGGCAAATATAGTAATTTTTTCTGCTTACCCTCCGCCCAGTACCCTTATGGACCACAGGCACTCGTTCCTCCCCTGTGAGAGAATTTATATCCAATTTGCTAGGGTCCTTACAACGCTGCCTCCTTTGTTTAGGCTTTTCTGAAAAGTTCTGAAAGGAATATTAGTAAAATTATAAGTGGGGCTTCCTTCCAAATAAACACACACATAACTGGAATATGAGACTTGTACTTACTGTGCCAAAGCCAGGGATTTCAAGTGTGTAATCAGACTGCTGTCTCAGCCAGTCCAGAAGGCTCTTATTTGGAACAATCTTCTCTGCCTGGACATTAGTGCCTGGAATGGTCTGTCGACTTGAGGTAGTAACGGCTGGCCCATCAGGATTAGGATTACTTGGTACTGTCTGGGTTTGATCTTCCTGAATGATATAACGGAAAGAGGAAGAGAGAAAGGTGCTACTAAGATGCAAAAGGAATACCACATTCTCCAAATGTCACTACAGAAGAAACATAATCTCTCCTATTCAGCCATAGCAATGATCTGGCAAAACCCAGGCTACTTATTACAGAGGTGGCCAATTATTTTTTTTGGGGGGGGTTAGACTGACCAGGGACCAGGCTCCCCACCGCAACCCAGTGCCATGACTCCTCTATCAATGTGTGTATCTAGCTCCACAGAGTGAAGGAGCTAGCATATTATCACTTCCTTCCAGGGCAACTTTTGAATCAGAAGTGGGCACCCCATGTGAAGTGAAAGAAAATGCCCCTAAACCTTCTGAATCATTGCATAGGCCTCTAGAGCATCACACACCTATGGATCAGAAGCCATGTTTCCTATTCTACAGATACCACTCAAAATGCCACTTCTAACATAGGGAATGCCCTGTGCAAAATGAGTGGGCAGTCCAGAGGCACCTGAAATAAGCCAGTGGCATCTGGGGCAGCCTCTTGGTTAGTACTGGAAGGGCAAGCTTGAGAGAAACTACACTTTCTTCTCCAAAATAATATGAGCCAGTGAAGACAGAACTCAGGTTTGCAGGATTTGAATGTATCTAGAACATGCCAAACTGCTGAAAAGGCAAATATAGTCCAACGTTGGGGGGGGGGTAGTGGATGTGGCCACTTGACTTCAGATGGATCTATCACACAACCCCTTAGGCATCACAAGCTAGATAGCTGGAGAGTGGTCTGGGGATTTTTACCTCTTTCAAAAGAGTCAGGACACTTTAGATGTAAAGAAAAGCTTCTCTATGCTTCTTGTGAAATGGGAAGAGAACCCACAATACAAAGCTGCACCAAGGAAAGAAGTATTCCTTGAACTGTGGAAGGCTACTTAAGGTGGTGAGAAGGGTCTGCAGTACAGCTAATAACCCGTAACAACCTGTTTTACCAGGAGGCGTCAAGACTAAGGATGCAGCCAAACAGCAGTCTCCCACATTGCTGGTTGCACTATTTGGAACTAAATACCTAAAAGTAATATAACATACAAAACAATATCATATAATCAAACCATTTAATCACAAAATGCTTAGAAGCAATTTACAAATAAAGCCAAAAAAGTGCCAATATGTTCTGTTTTTAGTGGTTTTTATGTTTTATTGTTTACGTATTGTTGTACACAGCCCTGGTATTTTTTGAGAGGGTGGTATATAAGTACTTTTATAAATAAGTAAATACAAAGAATATAATCCAAAACAGTGCAACCAGCAATGTGGGAGACTGCCAATGTAGTTACCAAGTAGTTTTTACTGACTATAGGTGCCTAGTCATATGTCTTACAATATCAATAAAAAAACTGGAGATTTGTTGCATGAAGAAAGCAACACCTGGAAACCCTGAAAAATAATATCCCTGCTTAATAGGAACCCCCTGCCCTAACGGGGAGAGGCATAAAGCCCTCAGGTTTTTTCAGCCTCAAATGGAAGGCTAAAAAGATAACATGTTTCCTCCATTATGAACTATTACTATAGGATGACCGCCCTCCTCATCCCTGGGTAGGGCTCTTTCTGTAGTAAAACTTTGGAATATTTTCCCCACCCACATGTATCAGGTGCCTACAACTGTTAACTTCCCAACACCAATTATATTGCCAAGCATCACCTACCCTGAACCATTTGAGATGGAGTTTTAAGTAAGAAATCTAAAAGAAAAATATACAATAATAATAGATAAGTTTTGTGATGCCCAAAGAATTTTATTAACGGAAAGCCATACATATTTAAATAATAACAAAAATAAAAAACACGTTGACATGGCACTAAGCAATGATCCTCCAAAGAAGAGAAAGAATGCAAATGGACAAAAGAAGGTGGGATTTTTACTCACCAACAGCCCTGTCTGGAGGCTTCTCTCCTTCAAAAATATGAGATCTATCCCTTCCACATTTTTTCTCCTGCCCCGCCTCCTTCTCATGGCAGCATCATCTCTTCGTAGACTCCCATTGACAATCTGTCCTGTAACAGGATGAATTAAACCTGCCTGTAGGATGCCAGACAAGTCCATGCCAAGGGAACCTTGCAGAGCATTCATGGTCCCTAACTTAGGTATACTTGTGCTCAGTGAAAAAGGAATGCTGCTTGCCGGGGAACCATCGGGCACTCTTGAGTGGTCCACTGCTGCATCCCGCCAGCCATTCAACACAACTGAAGGATGGGGGTGAGAAGCTACTAGCTGTTCAAGGCTCCGCTGCTTGGCATCTCTCTCCATCTCAAATTCATATGGTTGCCGGTGCTTGTGTTCCTCTTTGACAAAGGTGGGTGCCAGGAAACCCTCCTGTGTTTACAACCAGGACCAGAAGGAAAAAAAGGCACAGTTATGACAATCTGTCCTGATGGAGATTATATAGAATCTTCTAATATCCTCAAGCAACTTCTAAAATCAGCACGTATTTATAAAAGAAATAAATTTGCATAGCTAATAGTTAAAAAAATGACAGCATACCAGAATGATAGTAATTATGGCAAGAGTTTGAAATGTTATACAAGTAACTCGTTACAGCAGGCAAAGCATTTACCCAACCTCACCTTTCGGACCTGTGTAGCTATCACTCCATTGCTGAAGCTGGGTTCAGAGGCCTCTGGTTCAGTGTAGCTGTTCCTATTGCCAGTATTGCTGACTAATGTAGGAGTAGGCATCATACTTTGTATTTCAAATGGCTGGCTGGAAGAAGGCCACTTGCCCTTTAAAATGGCATGACAGATGTTGTCTATGCGGTTAATGATCACTCGATCCTGCCAAAGAAGCAGATATGCTTCACCAGGTTGCATATGTTGGAATTAATAGTCCTTCAGAGAACTAAAACTAGTAAACTGGTTTACCTTCAGGGGTCCCTTTTTTACGGTGATACTGAGGCTAATAGCTTGACCAGGCTACCATTCTGCATATCAGAAGGAACATTTATGCAAGGCCTCAGGCTGTGTTTGTAAGTTACAGACACTTGGTCACTCCGAACGGAGAGTTCATACCAAGGTTAATAAAATCAAAGTTATATTTGACAGCTCTCAGCCAAGAAAATAACTAGAGCCATACTTCAGATACACACATTCTCTCTCTATTTCTGCTATACTTTTTAAGCATCCTATGAAAGTATGACAGGATACATATCGATAATCAAAGGAAGAAGCTGAAAATAAGCCTATAGTCTATCCTTCCATCACAAAGCACTTGCTCTTTCTTTCCAATATTTCAAAGCCACAATTGTAAAGCTGATGCTGTTAATGCCCTATTAGACCATATACACATGAACACAAGAGAAATAGCTTTATCATTAGTGTAGTATTCCAACAGGACTATTAACTTTCACTGTATTTCAACAGTGAGTGATAATAACTTCAGTGGGGTTCTGCAGTCTGGGATGCAGAAAGAAATCAAATGCCCTCTTCCCAAAATAAGATAGAAAGCATAACAGGGAAACAATAAAAAGCTTGCAGGCTCTTGTCAATTCTGCTGAAATCTTGTTAGGCCATACACTTATCACAGGAGGCCAATAACCAAAAAGAGATGAAAACCTTTTTTTCCTTCAAAGTTGACCTCGAAACAGCAGCTTTAAAACAGCTAGCACATTTTTCATACATACATACTGAAGACACAGGACAGCTATGGATATTAACACCCAAGTCTGACAAAATATGATAATATAATGCAAGAAGTACAACAGAGGAATATTCAACTTGGAAAAATACTCCAGAGCCACTTACAAAATGTTGCTAGACATGTATCTCTCAAAAATATATTGATTCTACTTCTCACACTGTATTTTCAAAAGAATTCAGACACTTGCCAGGGTGTACCTGTGTCAAAATAACATGGTAGGTGGATTTCAGTCCCTGTTGAACATTGACCTAAAGCCCTTATTCATGCATACTTAAGCTACCAAGCCACCTTAGGCCACTCTGAGAAAGAGTAGAGTGTCTTCTCTTGCAAAAGCTGAGCTATGGTAGGTGCCCGGACATCTTGCAGTTCATCAATCTCTCCAGGCACAGCAAACATGGAGCTCTTACTTTCATCTTCAGAAAACTTCTCAAAACAATCTAGTGGAAAACAACAGATGTTAACATTAGTTAAGGCTCCAAATCACTTTCCTTTCAATCCATTCTGGAGCATTAATGACCTTCAACAAATAATATGATAGAGCTATAAGGGCCTCTGGAAGTCTCTAATGACAGTCATCATTGTCTGTGATTCTTCAGTAGCTCCCATTTATCGGAAGGATAGTGTTAGTAATTTTAATGATGTGAAATAGTGTAGAAGGTTGCTAATTAGGGACAGAAGTCTGAAATGTAATACTAACGGTCTCGGGAAGCTCACATAGGAATTCAGAACTGACACAAAATACCTGAAGTAAACAGAATTAAAAGAACTCAGTTACTGGGATTCAGTGGCCTAGTTTGAGCTTACGCTTCAGATAGAATAGCTAAGAGCTGACCTACACAATGAACTAACAAACTTAGTGAACTCTCTTTTACTAACATAGTAAAGGGTATACCAGAGTTACAAGTTGTTAATTTGCTCTGCAGCCACACAGGCACAGTTTTCTGGCACTTTGTAAGATATAGGATTTATCTCACCAGTTGGTGTCATGTTGATTCTGCCATGTGTATCCATATTAGTGAATATGTTTTTTAAAACACACTTAGTAATTTTCATTTTATTTATTTATTTAAGGTATTTTATATACTTCTTAGTATTCATTTAACAAAATGTATATATAACTTGAATGTAAAGACCTCTAAGCAGTTCACGAAAAACACCAAAACTATCAGTAATTTTAAATTATCAATAAACTTAAATTTCCATTTCTAAGTAATGTTCTCATTTTGGATCACTCTTTTGTGATGAATTGTAAGTTGGCACTCAGATATGCAGGAATGGTCACTAGTATCTGAACATTACCTTGATTTTGACTGATTTCATCCCTCTTTTCTAGGTCTTGATTCTCACACTCTTCATCTTCTCTCTTCATTTCATTCTCACAGAGAGGCTGAGCAACAGGACTGCCCCTCTTCTCCTCAGCGTCGTCTCCCCAGATATCTGCCTCCATGCAAATAGAATGCGACTTAAGGAGCTCCATCTGAATTGCCGACAACTGGCTTTGTGCAGAGTGGTGATAGTGGTGATGGTGGCAGGTCTGGATCTCTTGCAAGGCTGCGGTGTGCTCCTCAAGGCTCTCACATTCAGCTTGATCATCCTCCCCAGTGCCAGGCTCACTATCGCATTTGGATGCCACCTGCTCATTTGAGATAGACTCAATCAGTTCCTTATTCCTTTCCTTCATGAATGCATCCAGAGTGGTGAGAAGACATGAACTATGTTTTTGCCCCTCTTGCACACTGGATTTGGCTTCGCCACAATCTGGGTTCTTCAAGCAACCTCTCAAATCTTCCACAGTGTCAGCAGCCGCCTCCAAATGATCTTCCTCTTCCTCCTCCTCTTCCTCCTCCTCTTCTTCACTGTGGCTCTGACTCTGCACTGATTTCTCTTCCAAGCCCTTTTCATGCAGCAAGCCCATGAATCTCTTCTCAGGGTGGACTTTAATATCAAAGTTATGGAGACTGGGACTATACATTCCTATGCTTAGGACCCCTTCCATGCCATCTCTTTCAAACGGTACTGATCCTGGGCTAGCATACTGACTCTCCATATGCGCAAGGGCATTACAGGGTTCCACAGTAAAGCTCTTGGAGGGCTTAGTGTCCTTAGGTGAACTCTCCTGTGCTGCATTCTGACCCTCCATTTGGTCACTGCTAAATTGCAAGTGATCCAGGTAGGGGGCCTCTCTTGTGGTCTCAGCATCACAGCTAGATAGATCTTCATCCCCATCTACTTTACCCTCCGCCATTTTGGTAGTATTGCTGCTGATGTCTGTGCAGCTGGGGCTGTCACGGGCAAGGGAGCTGTGCTCACTGTTGCAAGCCTTCTCGTCATACATCATGCTCATCAGAGAGTCAGGCAAAGAGCTCTCATCATAGTTAACAGAGATCATGCCCCGGACTTTAGACATAAAGTTCTCACAGCTGCTATCCTGAGAGATGTTTTCTGTCCGTGAGAAACCATTGTCTGAGCTCGCCAGCTTGATACAGGTCTCGGTTTCAGTCTCTTGAGATTCATGCTTTCTTTCCACCTGATTGTACGAAGGGGAGCAGTACAACTTAGAATTTGCCTGATGGTGGCAACACAAGTTATCTGCTCCAAGGATCCCTGTCCTTTTGTGCTGAGCATAGTTTCTGTAGGCATCCAGAAATGACAACTGGGGATCATTCATGATATAGTAGTCCGTGCGGTTCAGCCCATGTTTAGCTGTACCAATGAGCAGATCCCGGTCATGCTTACCACACTCCCACCACACAGGAAGGTACAGACTTGGCCGACAAAGCTTGAGCCGATCATGCAGCTGTGGATATCTCAGCACTTGCTCGCGGACCTTCCGTAAAAGTTCAATTCGATATAGTGTCCTTGCAGCACGCTCCTCTGTGATTGGTTCCACATAGATACTGGGATCTGCTGGGCCTACAAGTATAGAAAAGGAAGGAAGGGTAGATAAAATCATAAAGGCTAATGCTGAGATTGAATGTCTTTAAACTGAGGTCAGACTACTGCAAGTGTGTTGCTCAGGACATTGGCAGTTGCTTGCATTTGCTGCTGCAGCATACATGAGAAGCAGCTGAAGATTTTTTAAGGCAGGCAGCCTTTTACCATGGGATGCCCTTATGCCAACACAGGGATGACAATTGTGCATACTGGTGCCACAGTAGTCCCTACCAGCCATACAGGTAAGCAGCAGACTACTATAAGCTGAAGCAGCTGGTGCATATTGTTTCTGGACTGACAATGCTGCACAGGATCACCTGCTCCTCAGTATAAATAAAAGGCCCCAGGTAACAATATTCTACTCAGAACAGTTTTCACCTGGAGATGTAACCCAACTGAAACATGACTAAAACGTATAGCAGAACACAACCAATGGTTGATAGATTATTAATGTGACTAAAGGGTAGCTTACAGACAGCAAGACGGCTAAGCTAGTAGCACTTCTCCTGTACTTTGTCTAACCAATGGCTTACTGTGCTTCTCAGACTAGAGTGCTTTCTCTGAGTATTCTTGTCTCTAACCAGTCAGAGCTGGTATGGTGGGACAGAACTATGGAGTTGCCTTCCTGAAAGTTTTGCTGCAGCTTATCTGGATGGCACTAGTATGGGGCAGGGCACTGGCAAAGTCAGGGTTGCACGGGTACATAGGATGTCCTGCCACTCCCTTCCTGTCCAGGGGTCAGCTGAGCGGTTCTACAGCTCTGCCCCAATACACTAGACGTTACTGTCTCTAACATTTTCTTTTAAACTTTTGATTATGGTTAATGTTGCATGTAATGTAGTTAACAGCTATTTTTTATTCACATCATAGGCCTTTGAAACAGGCTACCTAATTTGATTTATCTGGTAGATGTATGTTTCTTTTTCAGTGAAAAGAGTCTTAAACATGCACAGCAGCCTTTGCCAATCTGGTTCCCTCTAAATATTGTTGGACTTCAACTCCCATCATCCCTGACATCAACCATACATGCTGGTTGGGGCTGATGGGAGCTGCAGTCCAACAACATCTGGAAGGAGTCATCAGCCTCGAGTAGGCTGATTTACATAATCAGTTTCTGGGCTGTTAATTTACCACAGGAAAAACTAAGATTGGAACTTTGGTCTCTTTAGAACTAAGCATATGGTATTTTTGGAGTACATTAACATTTGAACATGCACAATCTGGGTCCATATGATGCTGTCATAGAAGGATGGAAATAAAAAACTGATTTAAGAAATAAGCCAGGTAATCTCACCCATCACCATTATGTTATGAGTTTAGAAGTCTTAAATGATTTCCACTCACCATCTTCTTTCCAGTGGGGCAAACGACAGACATTTCTGCACATCGCAACAAAGCTGTAGAAATATTTTTCTAGGCTCTCGTCAGTTTTCTTCTCCAAACGTGAAATAGATCGGAACTGGGTCCAGTCAAACACCTTCTTCAATGGATCATACATTACCCCGAATGAAGAGACAGTGCGAGAGAAATCTGCTTGCTCTCTTCTGGTCCATCTGCAAAATGCACATATTCATGAAACTTGTTTTTAAAAAATCCAATTTTCGATGTGTCTGCAATTATGTATCAGTTCTCATCACTCTATTTTTTCTAGTTTTTTAAAAATTCATAAATAATACATTTTTAGAAGTCCAGCTAAGTGCTGAAAGCAGCTGAAGAGAAGCATATGTAAGAAACAAGGTTCACTTCCAATTCACACAACAGTTCTTTATTGCCAGTGAGCCAGTTGCTGGTCTTCTTCCCCAGTTACTAACAAGAAGGGCACTTTGTATCTCTTCTTAGTCACAATCTATAAACAAATTATTCATGTTTTGGTCCCTTTTCAATGCACACAGGAGCTGACACATTGTGTCAGGAGAGTTAAATACAGTATTTTACCTACTAGGTAGCAGCCACAACAAAGCAAATGCCACACAGATGGACCAACAATCTAAAGTTCTGTTGCTTGTCTTTGAACTTGCATAACTCTATAAAACCTTGCAGTTTAAGAACGTACCTATAGCCAACAAATATTTCTATCAAACTTTAAAAAGCAGGGAAATTGGGCAGCTATAGTGAATGCACCAGGGGAGAAGGAGACCTGACCTCCTCTCTGAGATATTGTACTGTCCTACAAATTTGTAAAAATGCAAATACAATTTGGGTTGGTCTTTCACAGTCCAATCCACTTCCTGTGTAGCTTGGAAGAATTTGGTAACATTAGTGAATTTCTCTGCTTTTTAATCTGGGAGGTAAGAGATGGGATCCTGTGCAAGTTTGCTGAGAATGGATTGATCATTTGCATGTTTATTGAGTTCAGTGGCATTTACTCCTCTGCAAATATGCTTAGGGTAGGTGAAACTGACCACAGGGGATGGGTAGGGGGGGAGGGGAGCAGGAAGGAGGGGGAGGGGAGGAGAAGGGCAGGTTTGATCATTTCCATGTTTATTGAGTTTATGCTTAGGATAGGTAAAACTGACCAGAGGAGGGAGGGAGGGATGGCTGGAGTGGGCAGGGAAGAAGAAGGAAGAGGGAAGAGGGGAGGGAAGGAGGGAGGGAGAGGAGAGGGGAAGGAGGGGAAAGTCAGGTCTGATCATTTGCATGCTTATTGAGTTCAATGGGATTTACTCTATGTAATCATGGTTAGGACAGGTAAAACTGATGATGGGGGAGGAGCAGGGGGAGGGGAGAGGGAAGGAGAAAGGGAGGGGTGAGGGAAGGAGGAGGGGGGATTGGAGGGGGAGGGGCAAAGGAAGGGCAGGGGAGGGCAGGTTTGATCATTTGCATGCTTATTGAGTTCAATGGCATTTACTCCCATGCAATCATGCTTAAGATAGGTAAAACTGACCATGGGGAGAAGGAGGGGTAGGGGGAAGGAGAGGATTGGAGGGGGATGGGAGGGAAGGGGCAAGAGGGAGAGGATTGGAGGGGGATGGGAGGGAAGGGGCAAGAGGGAGAGGATTGGAGGGAGGAGAAGGGAGGGTGGGTTTGACCAGTTGTATACTTTTTGAGTTCAGTGGGATTTATTTCTGTGCAATCAAGTTTGAAAATGGAAATGGACTGCCTTCAAGTCGATCCCAACTTATGGCGACCCTATGAATAGGGTTTTCATGGTAAACGGTATTCAGAGGTGGTTTTACCACTGCCTTCCTCTGAGGCTGAGAGGCAGTGACTGGCCCAATGTCACCCAGTGAACTTCATGGCTGTGTGGGGATTCAAATCCTGGTCTCCCAGGTCATAGTCCAATACTGACCTGGGGGAGGGGCAGTCCCTTTCCTTTCCAAAAGCAATACATTGTGAACAGTATCATTGCTTTTCAGCGTTTCCTCCACCTTTTTATTCTACAGCAGGCACATGTAGCCTGTCACCCAAATTTAAACTAAAGCTGTCCCTGGCCACATCCACACCAGGCCTTTATTTCACTTTGGACAGGCATGGCTTCTCTCAAAGAAGTGTAGTTAGTGCAGGGTGCTGAGAGTTGCTAGGAGACGCCCTGCTCCTCTCACAGACCTTCAATCAGAGTGGCTGACTGTTAAACCAGTCTGGCCACTGGAGCTCTGTCAGTGGAATAGAATCTCCTCTCTGCACCCTTCACAAACTACACTTCCCAGGATTCTTTGGGGGAAGCCATCACTGTCTAAAGTGAAATAAAGGTCATGTGTGGGTGTGGCCCCGATTAGGCAAGCCCAGCAGCTGTGAGTCTGGCTTTTAGAACACTGACAGTTGGTTCTTACTGAGCATGCCCAACACTATTATAGGGTTCCCGCCAACATTTCTTAAATTAATTAAAAATCAGCCAGGCATTTTTTAAACTTTTAAACTGCAGAAGATGAAGGTCAGAGTATGGGGCAAGGTCAGTAACAGGATTACAAGTACTCTGTGAACATGGCTGATTTTTAATGAATTTCAACAGATTATGAGAACTCTGACAGGAAAAAGTCCAAAAGGACTCTGGATTTTTTTTTCTCTCTCTTTAGACTTTGAACTCTGTATTCTCTCTGATTGTTTTGTGTACCACCATGAAAATTGAGACGGTTGTTAAGCAAGCGTTTCTGAATTCAGGACTATAAGGTTTGTAAGGTTTTGTTTTGAAATGAACTTATGGGATGCATCAGAATGGCATGGGGTTATTTTCAATTTAACACTGCGGAATGTGAAAAATCATGCTGGCTATGGTATACAGCCACTCTCGTGGCTGTGTAATAAGAGAAGCCCCCTTCTCAGCCTATTCTCTGCAGAAGGCAGGGGACTATAATTTTGGGTTGGCCTTGCTGGCCAAGCCAAAAATTGTAGTTGCCACACCACACCTGTCAATTCTGCCACCAACATTTCCCAAAGGAAAGGCAGGTGTATGTGTGTGGGAAAGCGTGCATTGCTGGGCATTACTACCCAAAGGAGCTGTATTATATCTTCAGGATGTACCGTTCAATGCTTCTCATCATCCAGTCTTCTCCAAGGGAAAGGCCAGGATAGCGGAAGTGTGCACTATAGGACACTGTTTTCCAAAGGTTCACAAGTGCCTTCAGGCAGTTGTGTCAAACACAGCTTGTACTTTTGGGGACCACTTCCCAAAGTCACAAAGAGAATCTTCAAACAACAATGGCCAATGTCTTCCCCTCCTGCTTTCTTGCTCCAAAGCAGGAAAGACCAGCAGGGGATGCGAGTTGCCAGTTTGGTCCTGTGTGACTGAGAATCTTCAGGTGCCTTCACCTACTAAACAATCCCCCATTTTAGAGCTCAAGAGGTGACAGGCATCAATGTGCAACTGCTCAGATGATCCTACCCACATCTGCAGCTTCGAAGTTGGGAGGGGGCTGCCTGCTCTTCATGCATGCCACAGGGTAAGATCAGAGTTGTCAAGACGAGTGTATTTGATGAATTCTAGTGTGAGGGAAGAATTCCCTGCCTAGTGGGGCCCTCTTTGGTGTGTGTCTGTGTTCGCCATAATCTGGAATCAGAAAGCATGTAAATCTAGTAACAGGGGTAGCATCTGCAAGCTTGCAATTACATCAGCAGGCTATGAGCTAGTTACGCTGTTTGGGGACAAATTCTTAGTAGTTTTTGCCCTTGCTCATTTACGTAAAACAGCCCTAAGAGTGCCCAAATAAGCTCAAGCCTGCTGTTCACAACCTACTGTTTTCTATTACCTTTTCTGCATTTCCTTGTTAATAGGATCCATCTCGCTGGCTCTCCTAAACATCTCCTCTTGCAGCCAATAGCCATGGTTACAAGGCCCAATGATCTCAGGCCTAGAAGGTAGCTCTTTACGGTTGCAACGCTGATAGACAGTGACGAGTCGCCGCAGTCTGGCTGTGAGGGCAGATGATACAGGCCAGCTGGATTTGTCTAGGTCGGAGCCATCCTGGGCTTCAAACATCAGCAAGGTCATTAGTATTTAATACAAACCCTGCAGAGTCCTTAAACACATTCCTACTGAATCATTTACTTCATGCCACCTACATATACAGGGTCATATCCTGTCCATCAGTCTGCAGTACTGTGGCTGGGATATGCAAGGCAGCATCTGGTTTCTAGGTCCTTGTCGTTTGAATGTCATTCAGTTCTTTATTTTTGTCTTTGTTCAAGCCTACCTGCCAGTTCTAATCCCTGATCCAGAAAGGAGTACCATTAACATCCTTATGAGCTGTTGTCCACAGTAATAACAGCTGATGACCCCAAAGCCCACTTGGGAATCAGTGCTCTAGAATTAATTTGTAGACCCAGGCCTTTTTCTTTGGCCCAGCACAATGGAACTCCCTTGCTGCCCTATTTTTTTCCCTTTCTTTCTATAAAGAAGCTGCTCAAAGACTTTCCTATTTTGGCAGTTTTTCAGCAACTTTAATTCCTGAGATTTGTTTGTACAAAGATATATTTTCATTTTTAAGGTAATCAGAGAAAATGGGATAAACAATTTTAAGACAAAATAAATAGAAAATAGAGGGTATCTCTCAAAGGGCTTGTTATCTAAGTTTATACTTTTAAATTGCACAGCACCTGAAATTCTAAGTATTACTGGAGTATTTCAAAAGCATAGTGAAGAATCTTTTGCAAACAGATTCCATTTGCTCTAGCATAAGCTGCTATTCTAGCCAATAATGTTGATACCACCCTATTCCCTAGAACATCTGAACGCGCAGCCTCACCTGCCACACTGTCATCTTTCTTTTCAGTGACTTCACCACAGCAATCTGAAGCCTCCTATGAAGTGAAAACAAGCCCACATCAACAGAATTTACTTCACAGACACTGGCTTCTGGGACAAGAGCTAGTCTGCAAACACTGACTTATGTACGTGTCCCACACTTCTACATGTGTTAAAACAATAAAGGCACCACTAGGAACCCACCTGAAAAACACTTTTTACTGTCAATATGATCCAAAATCAAAACTTTAAGGGATGTGAAACTGTCACGGGTAATATTTGTGTGTGTGTGTTTTCTATACTCCCAGAACACCATCAAAACTCACAGTGGAAGGTACATAGAGTAAGCAGTGCTCTTGCTACACTTGCAAATCGCACTTACCTTCTGTTTTTGCAGCCCATCCTGCTTGTCTGCACTGCTCTCCTCTTTATCCACGTTCCCTCTAAACAAAGCAATCCAACAGGGGGTGAGTCTGTAGAAGCTTTGTCAGGCAAGGTCATTCTGACAGAGCTCTCCATACATTAATTCCATTGAAGTGGAGGCAACCAGTGCTGCCTACATTACCTATGCTGAAGGTAGACATCTGCCTTATAACAGAGACTGCCAACAGTCTACTTTGTATACAGCACGACAATCATTCTATCCCCACCTTCTGCAGACTTAACACTCTGGGGTCACCAAAAGTAAAACCTACTATGGATACATTTTCTCAGGATTGTATGCATGGTACACACTTAGCCTATTGCTCCAAAGCACAGTTGTATTCAACATAGAGTTAAGCATATCGTTCTATCAGTGCAAGGATTTTTCCTTATGCAACAAAGCAAAGGAATGTTCTCCCCTTTTTCTCCCCTAAATCTGTTTTCCAAGTTCCCCCTTCAGAGCAGATTTGGGGATGGCAGGGGGCACTGAGAGGAAGTCCTGTTGTGCTAGTCCATACTCTGATATAATTCAATACTGCCCATACTCTTTTGATATAATTCATATAACCACGGCCTCCTCATCTGCCAATTGCAGCATCACGATGAACAGCTAATGGCTTTCTAAATCACTGATACCACTCGAATAGAGTTCCCACAGCAATACCAGCATCTACAGTAGTGTAGTGTGCAATTCACTTCACAAGCAATACTGTTCCGGTGGCAGATTGATCCCTGCCCGCCCAGCATAGACTTACCTTTCTGGAGCATCCTGCACTCCATCGATGACACTCTGCTCTGCAGACAACAGCTTCTCATCTGGCATTCCTACCTTCTCAAGGAAGCATAGGGCTGGGTCAGCTCGCATAGCATTGTACCGTTCATAACCTGGGAAATAACGTTACTTTGGTGATATTCTTCTGTACCCTTCCAGCCTTAATCCCTCCTCCCACTACAACTCCCTTTATGTCCACTTAATCAGGAAGAAAACAGTGGGAGGTGGGACATGTAGTCCACCTACTTTATATGACCCAGTGTCGTTGCTGAATTAATCAACATTATGTCACATAATATAGACAACAGTACAAGAGCAACACATGCAAAAAATGGCAAAAGCCAGAGAAAGGCCGATCAGGATTTGTATTCAGTGCCCATAATAGCTTACTGCCTCTTACCATGACAAACAGAGATATGCAAGTTAAAGAAATATTAGCAAAAGAGGATATCATTTTTATTATTAAAGTATCACATAAATCACATTATAATATGTGTTCAAAATTTTATATATGTAACCATTACAACCAACCAAATATATAGTTTGATATAATTTAACAGTTACACAACATAGACATATATTAGAATTTCAATCTCATCATAAAAAATGGAAATTTTACTCACCGTGAATTTCTATTTGTAGATAGTGCTGGAGGACATTCCTCAGTAGGGATGACTCCTCCTACTGGTCGTGACAGGCAGGGTCTCTAAGCTTCTTTGTAGCCTCTCCTGTGGGAGGAGCCGTCCCTCTCTCCAGACCGAACTGACAGAGCCAGGAACACTCCTCAGGCCCCATATCCACATCTTCCCAGACGTCCCTAGAGTGGAAGCCTATACCAGGAGAAGCTGAAGAAAAGCGACAGACCAACACGGAACCAATGTGCTGGAAGACAGGTCACACATGAAGGGAGACACACAATACTAAACAACGTGTGCAAGTGTAAGGCGCTGGCAGAAGCCCTAACTCCCCGCACTCCCCCCTCCACTCCAGAAGGTGAAGCAGAGGAATAAGAGGTGGGTGGAATGTCCTCCAGCACTATCTACAAATAGAAATTCACGGTGAGTAAAATTTCCATTTTTGCTAGATAGTGCTGGAGGACATTCCTCAGTAGGGATATGACAGAGCAGTGTACCAGGACTGTGGGTGGGATTCCTCTAGCTAGAAGGCAACACCTTCTGGAGTACCTTCCTGCCAAATGCAGCATCGGCTGATGAGAATGAGTCTATTTTATAGTGTCTGATAAAAGTGTGTGGGGAAGCCCATGTAGCCGCCCTACAGACATCCATTATGGGGAACCCTCCCTTAAACGCTGCTGAAGCCACTGCCCCCCTAATTGAGTGTGCCGTGGTACCCAATGGAGGTTCCTTACCCAGAGCTTCATATGCACGTGCTATAGCCGCTCTGAGCCAGCATGAGATAGAGTAGGTTGTCACCTTACACCCCTTTGATTTCCCAGAGAAGGCCCCAAAAAGGGCCTCAGACCTCCTGAACTTTAAGGTACGATCCAAGTAGAAACGAAGGGCCCTCCTCACATCGAGCGAGTGCCACCTACGTTCCTGGGTACTGGAGGGAGCGGGGCAGAATGAAGGGAGAACCACTTCCTGCGACCTATGGAAAATGGAATTGATTTTAGGGAGAAATGCCGGGTCTGGGCAGAGGACTACCTTGTCCTGGTGAAACACGCACAATTGAGGGTCGGAGGACAATGCCCCCAACTCGGAAACTCTACGTGCCGATGTGATGGAAACCAGAAAAACCGTTTTAAGCGTCAAGAGGTTCAGGGGGCAGGTAGCCATTGGTTCAAATGGCAGTACCGTCAGCGCCGTCAGTACCCAGGTAAGGTTCCAGTTTGGAAACCTGTGAATCATTGGTGGGGAAACCAGCATCACCCCTCTTAAAAATCGTTTAAGGAATGGGTTGGAGGAAAGCGGGGGGGCCCCCAGGCTTAACAAAATGCTACTAAGAGCTGCAGCTTGTCTCTTGATTGTGGCTGCGCTCAAACCCTTATCTAGGCCCGACTGGAGGAACCCAAGGGGACCCCTGACGTCTCGAGACCAAGGTTCCACCGTATTTGCAGAGCACCAGGACAGGAAAACCTTCCACGTGGATGAATAAACCCGGTTCATGGACTGTCTACGCGAAACCAGTAGCGTGTCAAGCACTTTCCCCTTAAAGCCCTTATCGCTCAACCACAACCGCTCAGCCTCCAAGCTGTTAGCCGGAACAGTTCGGGTCGAGGATGGCAGACTGGTCCCTGAATCAGAAGATCCGTTCGAGAGGGTACCTGCCAGGGTGTCTCGACTGACATGTTCAGCAGGTCCGGAAACCAGGGACGTCGAGGCCAATAGGGCATCACTATAATAATTTCCGCCCTCAATGCCCGAACCCGCTGGATCGTGCGTTGTATCAGCCCAAACGGAGGAAAGGTGTACAGGAGGCCTTGTGGCCACGGTGTGACTAGAGCGTTTGTGCCCTGAGCCTGGTGACACGGATGTCTTGTGAAGAACCTGTCCAGCTGTGCGTTTGCGGGTGTGGCAAAGAGATCCACTACTGGTTCTCCCCACCTGCGCACCACCTGTTGGAAAACTTCCGGGTTCAGTTGCCATTCTGCCTCCTTCATAGCTGTCCTGCTGAGCCAGTCGGCTACAAAGTTGTGTGTGCCCGCCAGGTGCTCGGCCTTCAGAGAGGCAAGATGCCTCTCCGCCCATTTGAACAGGCACTCCGCCTCGAGCATTAGGCCCTTCGATCCCGTGCCTCCTTGTCTGTTGACATAAGATTTCGCCAATGAGTTGTCGGTGCGTATGAGGAGATGCTTCCCCCTGATCTCTGGGGCGAAGGCTTGTAGGCCCAGTCTGATGGCCCACAACTCCAGTATATTTATATTGAGCTCCGCCTCCATTGCAGACCATGTCCCCTGGGCTACATTGTGGTCCAGGTGAGCCCCCCATCCGTATAAGCTCGCATCTGAGGTCATGATTATGCATGGGGGTTCTTCCAGGCTGACTCCGTGGGCCAACCTCTGAGGTTCCAGCCACCACCGGAGCTCTGTCCGTACTGTTGGAGGCACGGAGACCGAGCGTCTGTGTCGTAGGAGAATTGCCTCCTGGTAGGGCATAAGGGTCTGTTGTAGTGTTCTTGAGTGGAATTGGGCCCACTGAACTAGGTCGTATGCCGACACCATGGACCCCAAGAGCTGAGCTAGCCTCATCAGGTCCGATGCTGGTGCAGCAACTGCTTCCTGAAGCAACAGCTGAAGTCTCAAGGCCCTTTCTTCAGTGAGCCTCATGCGGAAAAGTTGCATGTCCAGGATCACCCCCAAGTGCGGAATAGTTTGGGATGGGGTCAGCATGCTCTTTTCCAAGGTCACTATGAAGCCCAACCATTGGAGCCATGATACAGTGAGATGGGTTTCTGTGTGTGACTGGTCCCAGGATGGCGCTCTCACCAAGATGTCGTCCAAATAGGGATGCACGCATATCCCCATTGTTCTGAGGTGTGCCACCAGGACCACCAGGACCTTGGTGAAAACTCTTGGTACTGAGGATAGGCCGAACGGTAAGGCCCTGTACTGGAAGTGTCTGTTGTCGTATGAAAACTGGAGAAAGCGCCTGTGTTGTCTGCAAACTGGAATGTGTAGATACGCCTCGGAGAGCTCCACAGAGGTCAGCCAATCCCCTTTTCTTAGGGCTGCAGTTATGGAGTGAAGGGTTTCCATTTTGAAGTGTTTTTTGGCCACCCACCTGTTGATCCATTTGAGATCCAAAATAGCCCTCGTGTCGCCATCCTTTTTGTCGACTAAGAAAAAAATTGAATAAACCCCTGACTTCCTCTCCGAGGGAACTACTGGCTCTATTGCCCGGATGTCCAGCAGATGCTGAATAGCTTCCAGGTGGCACAGGTGCTTCTCCGGCCTTCGAGACCTTGGGGTGGGTCGAAATCTGTCGTGCGGAATGCGAAGAAACTCTATGGCATATCCCATGGACACCGTGTCCAGCACCCATTTGTCTGAAGTGATGCCTCTCCAGTGGGGGGCGAACTCTAGAAGCCTGGCTCCCACTCCGCGAGAGGCCGCTGGGGACCGCCAGTCAGGAGGAGGAGCCCTTTTGGACCCCTTTCTGGTTCCTCCCTGAGAATGGGGTGCCTCCCGGTTTAATGGAGGAAACGTGTCCACCCCCTTTGTCTTGTCTGCCCCAGCGAAACCTGTTGGAAGGCTGACTGCGAAATCTAGAGGGCTGTTTTGAGGAACGAAAAAACTGGTTCTGCCTGCCCTTCCGTTCCTCTGTTCTGGCCATAGGGAGTGCTTTCTTCTTATCCCTAGTTTCCACCAGGTGGGCCTCAAGAGGCTCCCCAATAGTTTAGAACCTGAGAAAGGTAGGGCAGTGAGACGGGTCTGTGACCCTGAGTCCACAGCCCACTGCCTGAGCCAAATATTACGCCTTGCCACAGTGGAGGCAGCCATAGAGCGCGCTGTAGACTGTAGGGCATCCATGGATGCGTCTGCTGACAGGGCCGAGGCGTATGCCATTTTCTTTAACCCATCCTTTACAAATTTTGGGACATCGTCCTGTGCCCCTAACTCTTCGGCCCACATAAAAACTGCTCTAGAGAAAACTGAGGAAGTGGCTGCGGCCCTGAATCCGACTGCATCTGCCTCAAAGCTCCTGCGAAGAGCCCCTTCGACTTGCTTGTCGCACTGGTCCTTAGGCCCCCCCTCCCCTTCTGTAGGGATCACTGCAGAGCTAGCAAGGGCAGCAATAGGCGGGTCCACTGTGGGAAAACGCAGTCTTGCCATGATCCTGTCAGCAAAGACGTAATGTTTCTTTGCCCACTTGCCGGATGGCTTTGGTTTGCATGGGGATGACCATTCAGCATCCCACACGTCATCAAACGCCTGGGGAAAGGGAACTGAAACCTGCTTAGTGTCCATGGAGGGGAACGCCTTCTTTGCACCTGCCGAGGCCGACTGAGTGGGTGCATTGCCTCCCGCCTCAGCCTCTGGCAGTTGTAGCACTCTGCGGGCCTTGGAAAGGAGCGGCTGAAAAACCTCTGGAGCAAAGAGTCTGGGTTGCATCTGGGTGACTTCTATTTCCTCACCCGAAAGCTCCTCCTCTTCCCTGTCCTGCTCAAGTAGTTCTTCAGAATCTGATAGTACCACCTGTGGCACAGGAGCCTGCCTGGGCGACTGTGCCTGTGCCTGCCGATCCCAAACCATTGAGGATGAGGGACCTGCATGAGTCTGTGGGGAGGAACGCCTTACTACCCCCCCAACGCGCTATGACCCAGGTGCTCCTTGTCACCCCTGGGTGCATCCTTAGCTGGCTCACTGTGTAAAATGTAGGAGGGTGGGGGTGAGCCCCCCCGCCTCATGTCTTGATTGGAAAGGGAAGAGGACCTGGAGTGGCTGTCTCTTAAAGATGAGCTGCCATGCCTGTCCTCCCTGCTGGAGCCTGGGGAGGGGGATAAGCGCCTCCGCTTACCCCTGTGGGAGCGCTTCCTGGAATGTTTGCGCTTCTTACTTTTACGTGTGTGTGAGATAGAGCCACTGACTTCAGTAGCAATGAGCTCTTTAACCCAGGTCATACATTTGGGAAACTGAGAGTGGCAGGGAAAAACATCCATACCTTCATCTAGGAGATTCATCCCCCCGCTGTCTACGCTCTGGGACAGAGAGAAGACTGATTGCTGTGAGTCCTCTAGGTCCCTTAACTCCCCCACGTGGCGAAGCTCTTGGCGGGAAGGCGGAGAGGAGGCGGGTGAGGCCATAATATGGCGGCCTTGACTCCGACGTTTAGGGGAAAGCGCGGGAATCACTTTACAGGCGAGCCACAGCGGGCGCCACTCAACCCCCTGCTGGGACGTTCTCTCGCGACGAGGCAAGCCTTTGGTGAAGGGGGGGGGAGCCAGGAGCCGCAATCCCGCTGAACGCGAGGGTTGCAGAAACACGGCTCCGCGGAGCGAGGCAAGAGACTCCCGTCTGGGCGGCTGCTGCTCTGCTGGCACGCTGCAGCTAGCCGTGCTCTGCCCTTCTTCGGCCTCCTTTCCGACGTCTGTGAACCCAGCCGGGTTCAGCCTAGCCTCACAAACCCGAGCCCCCACGGAGTGAAGGTAGGGGAGGGGAAGGAAACAGGCAGGAAATAGAACAAACGTAAGGAGAGGAGAAGATTAGCATAAGAAAAAGACTAAGAGGTAGAAGCAGAAAATGAAAGAAAGAAGCTCTAAATAGAGAAAAGAGATTAACTCCAGACCTTCACTGACCTCCGGTCTGGAGAGAGGGACGGCTCCTCCCACAGGAGAGGCTACAAAGAAGCTTAGAGACCCTGCCTGTCACGACCAGTAGAAGGAGTCATCCCTACTGAGGAATGTCCTCCAGCACTATCTAGCAAAATGTGCATTGTTTACAGAGTAATCCTATGCATGTTTACTAGGAAATAAGTCCCGCTGAGTTCAATGGGACCTACTCCCAGGTAAGTATGCACAGGATTACAGCGTGATCACAGAATTTAGGTTTCTTAAAGCACAGAATACACACAGCCCTGCCTATTTTTCACATATATAGAGAGTGAAATAACTGGGAAACAAAAAAAAGTGAAAAAGTCTTCAGAAGAATTTCCCTCCCCCAGGCAGATCCACATGCAACTTATTAATATTCCAGTCCATATTAAAATAAATACCATGTTTGAAAACTCCAATGAGGAGGGATTTATCTGCATCAGCGTTCCACCAATCCACAGGGATCTCTACATAGTCAATATCAGGCAACAGGACATCCAGATCCCTGTGAAGGATAGGCAAATATTATATTCCAAGAGTGCCCTGCATAGGCCACACCATTCCTCTTATTTATATAGATTATGGATTTAAAAAGTCTGAACACTGTGTCTAAACACTGGCAAAGAGGGGGTTTCACAGAATTCATGTGGAAGGAAATTCCACAACTACAGGACCACCATTAAAAAGACCCTGTCCATAGTACACACCAACTTGGCCTTAACCAGTGAACAGCCTAGGAAGCCTAGGTACCCTTCAAATAATCTGGTCTAAGGCACTTTAAGGCTTTAAAGCAAGGGTACTTGTGGACAACTCCTCTCATCAGCCTGATCATACTGTCCGGGGCTGATGGGAACTGGGAAGTCCAAGAACATGTGAAAGGCCAGAGGTTAGCTACCCGTGCTTTAAAGGTTATATCCAGCATTTTAAAGTGTAACAAAATCCAGCACAAATTGTTACCCAGTGTAACTGATGCAGGATTGGTATAACATACAGTTTTTTTAACATTCATAAATGATGTAGAGTTAGAGATGAGCAATGAGGTAGCCAGAGTTTCTGATAATACTAAATTTGTCAGGGAAGTTAAAACAAAAAGGGACTGCAAAGAGCTCCAAATGAATCTCACCAAACTGGTTGAATGGATAGTAAAATGGCAAATGTGATTCAATGTAAGTAAGTGTAACGGGATGCACACTGGGGCAAAAATCCTAATTTCACAGATATACTTATGAGGTCTAAACAGGCAGTGACTGACCCGGAATGAGACCTTGGGGTCATAATGGATAGCTTGATGAAGTTCTCAACCTACCAGCAGCTGTGTAAAAAGGGAAATTCCATGCTAGGGATCATTAGGAAAGGACATGAAAAAATAAAAATGCCAATATCATCATGTCTTCATATAGATCTTTGCTGCAACCATACTTGGCATACTGTGTACAGCTCAGTTGCCTCATCTCCGGCCAGCTCCAGGCGCTTTTGGATGAAACCGATTATCTCGATCCGTTTCAATCCGGTTTTAGGTCTGGTTTTGGCACTGAAACAGCCTTGGTCACCCTGTATGATGACCTTTGTCGGGAGAGGGACAGGGGGAGTGTGACTCTGTTGATTCTCCTTGATCTCTCAGCGGCGTTTGATACCATCGACCATGGTATCCTTCTGGGGAGGCTCGCGGAGTTGGGAGTTGGGGGCACTGCTTGGCAGTGGCTCTGCTCCTACTTGGCGGATCGTCGCCAGAAGGTAGTGCTTGGGGAACATTGCTCAACACCCTGGACTCTCCATTGTGGAGTCCCTCAGGGGTCGGTTCTGCCCCCCATGCTTTTCAACATCTACATGCAGCCTCTGGGTGCGGTCATCAGGAGTTTTGGACTGCGTTGTCATCAGTACGCTGATGACACGCAGCTCTACTTCTCCTTTTCACCTACTTCAGGTGAGGCTGTTGATGTGCTGAACCGTTGCTTGACCGCGATAATGGACTGGATGAGAGCTAATAAACTGAAACTCAATCCAGACAAGACCGAGACACTGTTGGTGAGCCCTTTACCTGCCCAGATGGTGGATGTTCATCCTGTTCTAGATGGGGTTACACTCCCCTTGAAGGAACAGGTTCGTAGTTTGGGGGTCCTTTTTGACCCTTCCTTGTCGCTTGAGGCTCAAGTGGCCTTGGTGGCAAGGAATGCGTTTTACCATCTTCGCCTAGTAGCCCAACTACGCCCCTATCTGGACAGTGACGATCTCGCCTCAGTTGTTCACGCTCTGGTAACTTCTAGATTGGACTACTGTAATGCGCTCTACGTAGGGCTGCCCTTGAAGACTGTTCGGAAACTCCAGCTAGTGCAAAATGCGGCAGCCAGGTTGTTGACGAGGACCTATCGGTCTGCGCATATAACACCTGTCCTGGCCCGCTTGCACTGGCTACCCATCTGTTTCCGAGCTAGATTCAAGGTGCTGGTTTTGACCTATAAAGCCTTATACGGTGTGGGACCGCAATACCTTGTGGAATGCCTCTCCCGCTATTAACCTACACGTTCACTTCGTTCAGTATCTAAGGCCCTCCTCCGGGTACCAACTCATCAGGAAGCCCGGAGGAATGTTGTTAGATTTAGGGCCTTTTCTGTGGTGGCCCCCGAACTCTGGAACAGCTTACCTGAGGAGATACGCCTGGCACCTACGGTACTTTCTTTTAGGCGCCAGGTTAAGACCTGGCTATACTCCCAGGCATTTTAATGTTTTTAAGTTTAATTTTGTTAGTTAATTTGCTGCTATGTGTTATTGATTTTATTATATTATTGTATTTTAATCCAGTTTTGTACACCGCCCAGAGACCTACTAGCTATGGGCGGTCTAGAAATGAAACAAAATAAATAAATAAATAAAATTTCAAAAAGAATACTATAAAGCTGGAAAAGGTTCAGAATAAGAGCAACCAAAATGATCAAGGAGTGGGAATAATGAGTAAAGGTTACAACATTTGGGGCTTTTAAATTTAGAGAAAAGGCTAGTAAACGGAGACATGATAGAGGTGTATAAAATTATGCATAGTGTGGAAAAATTGGATAGGGAGATTTTTTTCTCCGTATCTTATAATAATAGAACTTGGGAACATCCAAAGGAGCGGAATGTTGGAAGATTCACAACAGAAAGTACTTCTTCACACAACGCATAGTTAAACTATGGAATTTTTCCCCACAAGATGTAATGATGGCAACCATCATGGAGAGCTTTAAAAGAGAATTAGACAAATTCATGGAGGACAGGGCTATCAGTGGCTATTAGCCATGATGGCTATGTTCACCTCAGGGGCTATATGCTGCTGAATACCAGTTGCTAGGAATCACACACAGGGAGAGTGCTATTGCACTCAGGTCCTGCTTGTGGGCTTCCCATAGGCATCTTGTTGGCCACTGTGAGAACAGGATGATGGACTACATGGAACTTTGGCCTGATCCAGCAGGGCTCTTCCTTTGTTCTTAATATGTGCTGACCATATTATCCCTACCAGCATCTTAGCAGTCACATTTTCAATCAACTGAAGTTTCTCAGCTATCTTCAAAGGCAGCCCCACACAGAGAGAACGCACAAGATTCAGCTTCCTCCAGCATCAGCACTGTCCCCATACACATCAGTGGTGTTTACTAAAAACATTGTCCGTGGCTGGGCTGGGCTATGTACAAAGGGAGGGTCTCAGCAAATTTCACAGAGGAGGAAGGAATTCCTATAGGTTTAATATGGCTCTGTAATCTGTATTATGTTACAACTTTGGGATACTTTGATAGCAAGTACAGCCACACACTAGTTATTGCAGAACTACTTTGGCATCTTCACAACTTTGAGGGAAATCCACAATACTTCTACTTGGTACATTGGCTCAAACAAAACAGACTACAGCTCCCAGAATGCAACATTTGTCACCAAGTAGCCCTCTCTGGGCTTCAAATGCAGAGCTTCCAGCTACAAACTCTAGTTTCTAGGGTTTCAAATATGAAATAGACTGCTGCATGTCCATTCAGTTTAGGCAGAGCAGAGGGCACAGGTCTCCAAAACAGTCAGTGGAATGAATCTGAACATATGCATTTACTTGTAGCTATTTGGTAAGAAGCAAGGGACTAGGCTCTTGGACCAAGAGCCAAATGTTTTTCTCTTTCATAGTACACTGGGGAGTGACTTTTCTAAACTGCAGAAATTAGCAGAGCCCACTATACATTGAGCTTAGTTCTGTGGTTTTTGGCTCAAACTGTAAACTAGGCAACACCCTCAGCTCTAGATTAGATTAGATTAGATTAGATAGACAGTCAGACAGACTTCTCCAATCTATATTCTGACTAGGTAAATCTGTCTAGCTGTTTTGCATCAAGAAAATCTCGAGCATTTATTTCTCATCTCTGACCTTCTATTCTCACCCAGTGAGCTTGACACTAGCTTGGAATGTATTTTTCATTTTAGAGATTATTATGTGTTGCAGAGAAGGACACAAGATAGTAGCTTGTGTAACCTACTAAATATTTTGTCTTTCCAAGGATCACGTACCCTCAGTAAGTTCCTACATCTGTATAAAGTGCTAAGGGTTTGGACCTGTGAAAAGCAACTAGGAAGGGCTGTAGTCTGGTGGTAGAGCACATGCCTTGTATGCAAAATGTCCCAGGTTCAGTCACTGGTGTCTCTAGGAAAGGGTGGCAAAGACCCCTACCTGAAATCCTAGAAAGCCACAGTCAGTCAGTATTGGCACCAATGAGCTAGATGGACCAATGGTCTGACTTGGTATAAGGCAGTTTCCATGTTCCTAACTAGTATTGATACAGAGATAAATACAATGCCCAATCAATCATATTTGCATTTTAACAGCCCTAACGAACATCCTTTTTATTAGACTTACAATATGATATCAAGTACCAGAATCTTACAAAAAATTAAGCTAGCACAGTACAGAAAAAGTTTTATGCTCTGTGCGGCCATAAATCTTTATATCTTCATTCCCGCTCTCAGTTACTTTGTCTTTAATTTTTTCAGAATTCTTTAAAAAAATCTCTGGTTGCTCCTAATCAAATCTAAAGTTTTACATTTAGATTATGATCAATATTCTTATACACTTCATAGATTTATGATTACTTTAGGATTAAGAATGTGAATTTTGGATTTCTAATCTACATTTTTTAAAATGTTGTTTATATTGATCCCTGCCTGAACTAAAAATAGTACAAGCTGGCTCACAACATAATAAAACATGATAACAATTCTAATTAACAATCAAAATTGAATTTAAAACAGCATAAGAACTGCAGATTAAAATATATATTTAATAAAAGCATAAATTCAGAAAAGCAGCAGGAAGAAATCATAACACCCCAGCATTATTGTTTTTAAACAATTAAATCCAAGATAGAATATGTGGCCTATCATTTCTTCTTAAGCCATTAGAGAGGGGGTGAGACAAGCCTTCCTTGGGAGGAAGTTCCAGAGCGCAAATGCAACTACCAAGAAGGTCCTCTTCCTAGTCCTGACAAGGTGAACTATTGGGATTGATGGAACACAAGGTAGCCTTTGCTTTTGATACCACTGACCATGGTATCCCTCTGAGTCCACTGAGTGAGATGGATATTGGAGACAATGTTTTACAGTGGTTCCGATGCTACCTCCAGGGTTGCTCTCAGAGAACAGCATTGGGCGACTGTCTTTCGGCTCCCTGGCAGTTGTATTGTGGCATGCCGCAGGGTACCATCTTGTCCCCCATGCTGTTTAACATCTATATGAAGCCCTTGGGAGTGGTCATCAGGAGATTTGAGGTGTGGTGTTGTCAGCACACTGATGATACCCAGCACTATTTCTCTGTAACATCTGAATCGGGAGAGGCTGTGCAAGCCCTGGACGGCTGCCTGGACTCAGTGGTGGGTTGGATGAGGGCCAATAAACTGAGTCTGAATCTTAGCATGATGGACATGCTGTCGGTTGGTGTTTCCTGAGTTTGGATAATTGGTCAGTTGCCTGCTTTGGATGGGGTAGTACTCCATCTGAAAGTGCAGGTAGTCTGGGGGTACTCCTGGATCCATTTTTGTATTAGAGGCCCAGGTGACCTCAGTGGCTTTTACCAGCTTTGGCTTGTAAGACAGCTGCAGCTGTTTCTGAACCAGGATAGCCTGACCACTGTTGCCCATGTATTGGTAACCTCCATGTTGGATTACTGTAATGTGCTCTATGTGGAGCTGCCCTTGAGGTTGGTTCAGAAGCTGCAGCTGGTGCAAAATGCAGCAGTGTGACTGCTCACTGGGGCACAGTATAGCCAACATGTCACCCTGCCGCTGAAAGAATTGCACTGGCTGCCCATTAGCTACTGGGCCAAGTTCAAGGTTCTGGTTTTGGTGTACAAAGCCCTGTGCAGCTTGGAACCAGGATACCCAAAAGATCATTATATACCCTTATATACCCTTATATACCCAGTTGATCACCATGCTCTGCAGGTGAGGGACTCCTGCAGATACCATCTTATCAGGAGGTTCCACACAATACAGGAAGCGGGCCTTTAGTGTTATAGAACCAACACTTTGGAATTCGCTCCCCTTAAAATACTAAGACAGGCACCATCTCTGTTATTTTTTTTGGCACCTGCTGACAAGCTTCCTCTTTCAACAAATCTTTTACGTAGAGACCTTATCCCAGTCTGCATCTCTGTTGTAATTGCTTTTTAAGATGTTTTTAAAGCTGTTTTGTTTTAGCATTTTTTAAAGTCTTTTGTTTTTAAGATGTTTTAAGAGTGTTTCTGTTTGCCGCCCTGGGCTCCTTCTGGAAGCAAGGGAGGGATATAAATAGAATTAATTAATTTAATTCAATCAATCAGTCAATTAAAGCCACTGCTGATTACCTCAGCAAGCAGGCTGTTCCTGTGGAAGAAGGTGGCCCTTCGATAACCTGGTTACAAACTGTAAAGGGTTCTACAACTTAGCTTGCCTTGTTTGTGTGCCCATTTTTGCACCATTTCTATCTTTAAATATGTTTCTTTTGTAATAGGTTTGATCTTAATTTGCAATAGGTTTATTCCTATTTAGTGTGGTTCATTAATTTTTGTTAATGGTTTGTGCCTCTTTAGAAGTATGTTACTTAGTTTAAAGTTATTTATATTTTTCAACACATTTGATAAGTCTGATGGCCATTTCCAAACACTACTCCCAAATTTGTGCAAAGCTTTTCTGCCACAGACTAAGTTTTTCTGAACTTCAAACTTGGTTTCTTGTGAAAGTATTATACTTCCTCCCCTTATTTCTAATTGTTCTTAAAACTACAGAGTTTGGATGCTAGCTACCTAAAAAGCTTGACACCATTACCAGCAGTGAGTCACTTTTTTTCCCAAACTGTTGTGGTATTGCTTAATCACATGTCTGTGGAGGCCTCATAAAGACAACAAAGATTCGCTTATAATTTATCTCATCTGCATATATTTTCAGAACCAGAAACAGCTTACAAAGACCACACAGATTTCTTTCAAATGTAATTTGTAATAGAGAAAAATATTGTTAACAGGGTTCTACAATCCCCTACTAAGTGCAAAAGCACATGCATGCATGCCATGTTGAGTGTGTGTTTGGAAGGACTCTGGGTGCTGCTGCAGCTGTTGCCACTTGCCTGCTCTGCCTCCATTTTTTGTCTTCTGTTCCAGGTATATGAAGGGGAAGAGCTGCCTGAGGCAGTGCCTCGGCGCGCGCCTCAGCATCGCGCTAAGTGCGACGCGAAGTGCGCACTTAGTGTCGCACTTGCAGTCATCTTGGAGTTGTCTTGGGGAAAGAAGACAATGGAAGAAATGTTTATAGTGCTATTGGTTATGGAAGATAGGGTTGGGGGGGAGAGGCAGAATGGGACATTGGAGAATAGTTTTAGATAGTTTTATAACTATTATGTTCGGTTTATTTATTTTATGTTATGTACATTGTTGAGATTTATTGTTTAGTTATGTTTATTTAATTGTACTGAATATGAATTGTATATTATATATTGTGTTTGTTTTTTATGTTGTAAACTGCCCAGAGAGCTTTTGCTATGGGGCGGTATAGAAATTTAATAAATAAATAAATAATAAACATGCACACATACACGAGAACAGTAACCCAAGCACATGTTGTGCATGTTTCCAATACTGTGGCTGTAACACAGGGGATTATAAAACAAAATTCCAGAAGGCAAACGTAACATACTTGGCAGGAGTTCCTTCAAAGGCTTTATCAGCTGCCTCCCCCAACACTTCAGCTTTCAAGTAGTACAGCATCCGCACCCGCAAGAGCACCCTACCAAAGGAAGAGCAGTAATGATTGAGAAAGCAAAACCTGCGTTTCCAACATGCTGTCCAAATCTACTAAGGCAATCTACAAGATGCGCTAGTTTCTTTGCTGGCAGTGGAAACTGCTATTACTTCCTTTTTAAAGCTGGCATGCTAGTAAATAACCAGCACTTCACTCTCTTTGCTCTTAGTTTACCATGAAATCCATCAGCATACTGAGCCAGCTGACTATAAAATCACTGAGAAAAAGTGATGTAACAATAGACAGACAGGCAGGCAAACTCAATTCTACTAAAAGACAACAAAACTGGAGTTACTACCCAATATATGTGTACACAAAAAAGAAAAGAACAAGAAAAAACACATAATATAAGGAGATATGTGAAGGAGCAGACGATATGCTGCAAGCAATGAAACCAAACAAAATTTAACACAGAAATTCCAAGTTCATTAACCAGACAGTTAATGAAGAAGCACACTTGCTTGGTACCTCCATATTGAGTACCCAGTGTCAATTGAATTGCATTTGGGACACAGGAGAACTGACAGTACCAGTCATGCATCTGCTATGCACCATACAGAGGTCACCAAAAATTGCCAATTGCAAAGCCTCCCCATGAAAATGAAAACCTTGTAAAAAAACAAGGCTTTAATCAAATATATCCCAAAAAAAGCAGATAGCATACATGCCTTCCATTGACTTGTACCAGAATAGAAAAGAAGCTGCAACTTAGAAATATTGGAGGGGGGTGGGGAATACTTGGGACATTAGGTTTTGGAACAGGACTGTACATCCTTTCAGCGTTTCAATCTTACAGACTCTTCCCTGTTTTACACACAATCTGGAAAACTGGGGAGGGTAGTTCTTGTCCTCCCCACTCCAGACCATCTATCCTCAATCCTCATGGCAAAAAATAAGGTCCCCCTTTCCTCTCTGTAAGGGTTTTCCACTACAATTTCAATTTCCTCAGTTCAGTTCTCACCAGGTTTCACCACCAACTGAGTTTCAGGGGGAGAAATTGACTCCTGGTTCCAGAGGTATATAAAGAGGAGCATACTTTCCCAGGGGAGTTTGAAATATTTCCAGAGTGTATATGCACAGCTGTTCACAGGCCACTGGACAATGAAGAATGCATTCTGGAGTCCCCTTGTCAGCCCCTTTTTGCTCACTTGTTGCAATGCTGTTTTAGATGCTTCTTGTAGCTGTCATCGTGTAGGACGATCTCAGGATTGCAGGTGGTGAGCCAGTCTGCATTCTTGATCTCAGGGAGCATCATCTGATTCTTGGTTTTCTTCCCTTTCCTTCCTCTTGGCACTGGGGCTGATAAGCCTGCAACAGGCAATAGAGAGCAACGTGGGCAACACTGCAGGCTGAGCACAGCTCTATAGCTGGGATGGAGACCCTTTGTGGCCCAGGGGGCCAGATCTTTATCTCCCACACACACACACACCCTGTGGGCTAACTTTGGAAGGAGGCCACCCACCCAAGGTGGGGGGAGGGGTTTCCTTCCAGCACTTTCTCTGCAGGAAATGCAAAGCAGCATCCCACAGGATTGAACTCTCAGCTCATCAGCTGATGAGCAGAGACTTCACTCCTGCTCTCTGCAGGGATCTGCTTCACATAAGAAGAGCCTGCTGCATCAGGCCAAAGGCCCATCGAGTCCAGCATCCTGTTCTCACAGTGACCAACCAAGTTGGCCATGGAAAATCCAGCATGCTGCCAACATGGAATGCAGTGACAAAGCAGCACCAGAAGGACTGAACTCTTTGCTCATCTACTGATGAGCAGAGACTTCCATCCTACTCTTTGCAGGGGTCTGAGCAGGATTTAATCCCTCTCTCATCAGCTGATGGAGGGGGCTGAATCCTGCTGCTTTGCGTACACATACCATTTGTCAGAAAGGAATCGCAATGGAATCATGGTAACTGCTCTGTTTTCAGTCTTAAATCTTCTCACACCATATCTCTTCTTACACCATATATCTACACAACTAATATAGCTCTAATATCAGAAGCATATTTGTTGTAGAATAAAAATGGAGGTTCATGAACTAAATACAGAACTTATGTTGCACTTTATTAGCTTTATTTATCCTTTATTCATTTTGGTGTAAGCCAAAAAAGGATCCCATGTTAGAAGGAAATTTGACCAAACACGGATTCATCTACTGCTTTAATTGTGCTGAGATAAGCTGAAGCTTACAGATGGTGATAAAAAAACAGAACAAAATGAGCCTATGGTACCTGAATGGTTCTGTAGGGCCTGGTTCTGTCCATCCTTTGTGGGAGTGATCAAATCCCAGATAAAACTCTTAATCTTCTCATCTCCCTTATAATGTCTGACACAGTAGACCAGGAGCGCTCGGCAGATCATTTCCATGTCTTTCTCATTGAGATGCCATTTAAACCGGCCATGGGTAAGGATGTCTTTCCAGCGTCCCCAGCTTGAAAACAGAGGTTTATCTTATATACTAATAAGGGCTCTTGGAATTTCTCCAGCATCACACACTATACTTTACACCAGGAGTTTATCAATGAAGCCTGGTCAGCATCAAGGAAAGCAAGAGAGATTCACAAAATGAAAAAGAGCAGGGTACTGGTTAAAAAAGTATCTTGAAGAATTTTTGTGGTGACAGGCCTATGCAACTTTTAAAAACTTTTTTGTTTTTAAATGTTTTTATGCTGTTGTACACCACCCTGATGCTTTGTGAGAGAGCTGTATATAAATACTTTTATTTATTTATTATAAATAAATAACGACAGCTACAGAGCCAAAGGGATCCTGATAATTAGTCCTAGGTTTTGGACTCAGAAATAACTACTCCTCCCACACGTTTCCCTCTAGGAATCGCAGACAATGCCATGACTGATAAAATTAGCCAAAGACTGGACACGTATTCCAATCTGAACACTCCACAGATTGCTAAATCAAAGAAACCCACCTTAGCAAATGCTATACCTAAAGAAATTGCTGCCATCCTAAGATAATATGGGGCTGGGCTCCCAGGAAAGGCATAACAAAGAGACATACCCAAAGATAAGCAGATTCTTCTCCACACGGAAACATTCTGCCCTCAAGTAGCGACGAGTTTTTTCATTGAGGCGTCGTGAGCGTGTGGGCCGCTCATCAGAGTCACTATCTAGTTCAGAGAACTCCATAAGCTCATCCTCCTCAAATGAATTGTAGTGTTTGGTCTGCTTACGGACACGGGGCCTATCAATCACTAGGCTCTCCTGCGAAGGAAAAAAACAGAAATAAGCGCTCTCTCGATCTCTCTTTTCATACTTGGGCAGGTGTATTCATGACCTAGGATGTAAGAAGTCCATTCGTATACTCTTCTGTGGAAGTTTAAGTGTCCTATGAATCAAATTTGTGAATATTCACCATTTTACCTAGTATTATCATGGTATGATTCTTCATTTTCAGAATTAACCTTTTTCTGTGTAGTTAATCTCATTTAGTTTGTTTTTTCTTGATCCCAAGGTATGTGTTATTTTTCTACTTTGATTTTGGCCAGATACAAAATAGACTGTGCACCTTCCCCCACTTGCCTGTTTCTCATTCTTTATTCTCTCCGCGCATATTCATAGTTGTATGTGCATATTCACTCTTATGCCAGGAAAAAAAGAAGAAAATCCTGGTGGTCTGTTACTTAACAATCTTCCCTCTGCTGCCATCTAAGCTCCCTTCAGCCATAGTTGCTGCTGCCCTAGCTGGAGTTTTATAAGGCACAATTTAGAAGGCTGTATGCTAAGGAAGACACCACACATGATTGCTTCTGCCAGAGGAAGCTATAGCAGAGTGAACCAGCTGTATGATTGAGCAAGTGAGCACAGTGACTGAACTCTGAAGAAGGCAGCCACATATGCTTTGTGCAGGTAAATAAACACTCCAGTGCTCCTCCCTTCCAACCAAATATGCAGCAACCACACTGTTTTGGTTTCAGTGTTCCTAACTAGAAACTAGAAAGATTGGCTTTGAGGGCTGGAGCAGCCCAGTGCCCCAACACAGCCCCTGCCGTTGGCTACAAGAATACTTGCTCCTGTTGACATGAGCTTAAAGACAAAAAAAGGGTAAACATTCACCTCCAATATTATTAAAAATACATAGATTCATTTGTTAATGGTTAATTCATGAGAACTGTTTCTACCCTTTAAATGTAACAAAATTCAAGAAATTTAAATTTAAGAAATCTTTAAAAAAAATATTTGTCTGTAGTAATGAGGTTTCCCTCTGATGCCTGCTCTTGGCATGTGCAGGTTTTTCACTTTAAAAACAGTAACGTTAAAGAAATCAGCAAAAGAAAAAGGGTAAAAAAAGGCAGTAGATCAGGTTTCAAAGAACAAGACTTAATTATATGGTTGAATTTTACATTCCCACAATGTCACTTGATTTGATTTCACAGCACTGTGTATCTAAATTACTAAGTGTGGGAGCTGAGGATAAACTGCATCTGGTGCTCAATTTACAGACTGGTTTAAAATGGAAAAGCTGTTAAAAACTGTACCCAGCTTCATTCAGAATGTTAATACTAACTTCAATCACTGTGTTTTCTTTTGCTATGTATCTCAAAGTAGCAGCATTTACTTGATTTTAAAAGTTCTCTTTTCTCCTGCCGATTTTTAAGTGATAGTGTTCTATCCTACATTTTTATGCAAGAATCTGTGTGTGCATAGGCACACACAAGCGAACATGTGTGTGTGTGTATGTAGTACACAATCTTTTTCCACATCATATTGTAGTGCATTGATATAGGCCACAATTCTAAGCAAGTTTGCCTGGATCTGAAATCAATAGGACTTGCTTTGGAATAAAACATGTTAGGGTATTAAACATGTGCAACCATACCACAATAAACTGAAGTATGTGGATAAAATGCCCACACATACGAAAAGGAAGGTAGAAGACAGACGTAAATCCATACACTTAAAATAGACATCTTAACCTTGAGAAGAAGGAAAAAACGGAAGTTGAATTTGAAACACTATAAACAAAGGTTAGATTGTTAAGAAAGAGTGAAGCTGGGCCCAGTGAATGACTGGGAGGCCTTGATGTCACAACATTGCTAAAGCTAAGCCACTGTAGACCTGATTGGTTCCTTGGACAGGAAACCATCAGAATCCCCATGTAAGAATTAGACACGGATATAATGTTTTAAAACATTATATATATTATAAAACAATTATATTGTTTTAAAACAATATGTTTTTAACCTTTTTTTAACGATATCTTGCAAGCTTTTTAAAAAAATGTTTTTAAAGATGTTTTGTTTTAATGTATTTTTAAAGTCTGTTTTTATGATGTTTTAAAGTGTTCTTAGTGCTCTTGTTTGCCGCCCGGGGCTCCTGCTGGGAGGAAGGGTGGGATATAAATCAATCAATCAATAATATTTTTCAAAGGAAAGAGTGAAGCTATGTACTGTTTGCAAAAGGAACAGGCCTTAACTTGCATAGACATAACTTAAATCCACATGCTGTGTCGCATATAATTGCTCGTCAAAGCTACCAACTTAATAAAGTTATTAGAAATTGATATCCTGACTCAGGGCTGAATTGTGCTACTGAGCTATACCTGATTGGATCAATGATATTGTTCATACAGGCCAACCCTCAGGCCCAGGACTTGAGCATTAGAAAAGCTTCTACAAATCAGGTTCAGGAAATGGATGGCACGACCCAAGTTCCTGCAGAAGAGATTTTCAAATGATCTGCATCTAGCTCCTACCCTCCAGAATACACCCACAGTGACCCAAAGCTTCAATACAACCATTAACCCTAATACCAGCTAATAGAGCTTGCAACATACAGCTGTGTGGCTACATATGTTTGTGCCTGCATTATATTTGTTTCCAAGATAGTAACATCATAACTACCTTTTCATTCTTTGCTTCTGTATCCAGCTCTGCTATTTTTGCCCATTTCTGCCAGAAGTTGGGATCATCTAATGAAATGTCAGTTCTGTTTCCAGAAGCAACAAAGCTGGCCTGGGAGTGAAAGAAAAAATAACAGACTATACCTCACACAGCAGCAGAACAAAGCAGAGCAATGAATCCCTTATGCAGAACCACTCTGACAGAAGCAACACTGAGGGACAGACAGAGAATTTGCTAGTTGAATTAGAGCATGCTTAACAATTGGATTTTTCCTTCCAAAGACAAAATTCTGGATCTGTTAGGCCCTAGCATAAACAATGCCTGATTTGGATCTCAAAGGACTCCAAGAGGAGTTCAAAATGCTGGTTTTTGGATAATTACACATACTAAGCATTGCATTTAGCTGCTTTGGCTGACAAGCTGGGATTCTTGAAACCAAACATAGTTGATAGCATAAAGACAGACCAAGACGGCAATCCAACACATGTCTACTCATAAGTAAGCTCCATTGGGTTTAATGGAAGTTATGCCCAGGTAAGTGTGTATTGGAATTCAGCCTAACCCAATGTAGCCACCATGGGCTCCTTTGCAAGGAAGGGTAAGAGATAATTTTAATAAATAAATTGTTGTTGTTATATGCCTTCAAGTCGATTACAACTTATGGTGACCCTATGAATCTTTTTCTGGATATATTCATAGGGTTTTCATGGTAAGAGGTATTCAGAGGTGGTTTACCATTGCCTTCCTTTAACCCTACAGCACCTGGTGTTCCCAAGCAGTCTGCCATCCAAGTACTAACCAAGCCTGACCCTGCTTAGCTTCTGAGATCAGACGAGATCAGGCATGTCTAGGGTAGTTTGGCCGTAGGCTAATAAATAAATATATAAATAATATAAAATCCCTCAAGATTCTGTCAGAGTCATTCTTTGCTATGCACCATGGACTACAAAGTGTTCCTTTGAAGGAGGAGAGCCCTTTCACAAAGATCTCACTCATAGGAAAGGCAGGGAACATGATTGGAGCCAAGGCACACAGGACCGGCATTATGGCTGTGGCATCTGTCAAGAGCCCACACCCAAGTGGAGGATCCGCTGAGAGAAGCTCCCTGGACCTGCTGCACTAAAGAGGTAGGACAACTGATGGAGGAGGATCCATGGGGGGCAAAATGCGCAAGATGCGCTCAAAAGCCCTCCAAAAACTGGATCTAAAACCAGAGTCACAAGACAACCGCTAGGTACAATCGATCCGTATGACAGTCTAGCCATTCAGCTCTGTTTGAACACCTTCCTCTCTTCTTTGCTACATAAGAACATAAGAAGAGCCTGCTGGATCAGGCCAGTGGCCCATCTAGTCCAGCATCCTGTTCTCACAGTGGCCAACCAGGTGCCTGGGGGAAGCCCGCAAGCAGGACCCGAGTGCAAGAACACCCTCCCCTCCTGAGGCTTCCAGCAACTGGTTTTCAGAAGCATGCTGCCTCTGACTAGGGTGGCACAGCACAGCCATCACGGCTAGTAGCCATTGATAGCCCTGTCCTCCATGAATTTGTCTAATCTTCTTTTAAAGCCATCCAAGATGGTGGCCATTACTGCATCTTGTGGGAGCAAATTCCATAGTTTAACTATGCGCTGAGTAAAGAAGTACTTCCTTTTGTCTGTCCTGAATCTTCCAACATTCAGCTTCTTTGAATGTCCACGAGTTCTAGTATTATGAGAGAGGGAGAAGAACTTTTCTCTATCCACTTTCTCAAGGCCATGCATAATTTTATACACTTCTATCATGTCTCCTCTGACCCGCCTTTTCTCTAAACTAAAAAGCCCCAAATGCTGCAACCTTTCCTCGTAAGGGAGTCGCTCCATCCCCTTGATCATTCTGGTTGCCCTCTTCTGAACCTTTTCCAACTCAATAATATCCTTTTTGAGATGAGGCGACCAGAACTGTACACAGTATTCCAAATGCGGCCGCACCATAGATTTATACAACGGCATTATGGTATTGGCTGTTTTATTTTCAATACCTTTCCTAATGATCGCTAGCATGGAATTTGCCTTTTTCACAGCTGCCGCACACTGGGTCAACATTTTCATCGTGCTGTCCACTACAACCCCGAGGTCTCTCTCCTGGTCGGTCACCGCCAGTTCAGACCCCATGAGAGTATATGTGAAATTCAGATTTTTTGCTCCAATATGCATATTTTTACACTTGTTTATATTGAATTGCATTTGCCATTTTTCTGCCCATTCACTCAGTTTGGAGAGGTCTTTTTGGAGCTCTTCGCAATCCCTTTTTGTTTTAACAACCCTGAACAATTTAGTGTCATCAGCAAACTTGGCCACTTCACTGCTCACTCCTAATTCTAGGTCATTAATGAACAAGTTGAAAAGTACAGGTCCCAATACCGATCCTTGAGGGACTCCACTTTCTACAGCGCTCCATTGGGAGAACTGTCCGTTTATTCCTACTCTCTGCTTTCTGCTTCTTAACCAATTCCTTATCCACAAGAGGACCTCTCCTCTTATTCCATGACTGCTAAGCTTCCTCAGAAGCCTTTGGTGAGGTACCTTGTCAAACGCTTTTTGAAAGTCTAAGTACACTATGTCCACTGGATCACCTCTATCTATATGCTTGTTGACACTCTCAAAGAATTCTAATAGGTTACTGAGACAGGACTTTCCCTTGCAGAAGCCATGCTGGCTCTGCTTCAGCAAGACTTGTTCTTCTATGTGCTTAGTTAATCTAGCTTTAATAATACTTTCTACCAGTTTTCCAGGGACAGAAGTTAAGCTAACTGGCCTGTAATTTCCGGGATCCCCTCTGGATCCCTTTTTGAAGATTGGCATTACATTTGCCACTTTCCAATCCATCCGGGCCCGGTGATTTGTCAGTTTTTATATTGTCCATTAAGCCTAGAACTTCCTCTCTCGTTACCACTATTGGTCTCAGTTCCTCAGAATCCCTTCCTGCAAATGTTAGTTCAGGTTCAGGGATCTGCCCTATATCTTCCACTGTGAAGATAGATGCAAAGAATTCATTTAGCTTCTCTGCAATCTCCTTATCGTTCTTTAGTACACCTTTGACTCCCTTATCATCCAAGGGTCCAATCGCCTCCCTAGATGGTCTCCTGCTTTGAATGTATTTATAGAATTTTTTGTGGTTGGTTTTTATGTTCTTAGCAATGTGCTCCTCAAATTCTTTTTTAGCATCCCTTATTGTCTTCTTGCATTTCTTTTGCCAGAGTTTGTGTTCCTTTTTATTTTCTTCATTCGGACAAGACTTCCATTTTTTGAAGGAAGACTTTTTGCCTCTAAGAGCTTCCTTGACTTTGCTCGTTAACCATGCTGGCATCTTCTTGGCCCTGGCGGTACCTTTTCTGATCTGCGGTATGCACTCCAGTTCAGCTTCTAATATAGTGTTTTTAAACAACTTCCAAGCATTTTCGAGTGATGTGACCCTCTGGACTTTGTTTTTCAGCTTTCTTTTTACCAATCCCCTCATTTTTGTGAAGTTTCCTCTTTTGAAGTCAAATGTGACCGTGTTGGATTTTCTTGGCAATTGGCCAGTTACATGTATGTTTAATTTGATAGCACTGTGGTCACTGCTCCCAATCAGTTCAACAACACTTACATCTCGCACCAGGTCCTGGTCCCCACTAAGGATTAAGTCCAGGGTTGCCGTCCCTCTGGTCGGTTCCATGACCAACTGGTCTACGGAATAGTCATTTAGAATATCTAGAAACTTTGCTTCTTTGTCATGACTGGAACACATATGCAGCCAGTCTATGTCTGGGTAGTTGAAGTCACCCATTACTACCACATTTCCTAGTTTGGATGCTTCCTCAATTTCATATCTCATCACAAGGTCTCCCTGAGCATTTTGATCAGGGGGACGATAGATCGTTCCCAGTATTAAGTCCTTCCTGGGGCATGGTATCACCACCCACAATGATTCTGTGGAGGAGTCTGCCTCTTTTGGGGTTTCGAGCTTGCTGGATTCAATGCCTTCTTTCACGTATAGAGCGACTCCGCCACCAATACGTCCTTCCCTGTCCTTCCGATATAGTTTATATCCAGGGATAACCGTATCCCACTGGTTTTCTCCATTCCACCAGGTCTCCGTTATGCTCACTATATCAATGCTCTCCTCTAAGACCAAGCACTCCAGTTCTCCCATCTTGGTTCGCAGGCTCCTAGCATTAGCATACAGGCACTTGTAAGCAGTGTCTCTCTTCAAGTGTCTTTGGCACTTGTGGTTAGGCCTGTGGTAATTTTGCTCTTCTGAATTTATATCCTGTGCCCCTGCTCTCACAATGCCTACTTCTAGGCCTAACCCTTTTAAAATTTCATCATTTCTTTGGTTTTTATCTCAGGGGGGAGGTTTATTCCAAACCAGACCTTTCTCAGCTCCTGTCAGGTTTCCCCCCTCAGTCAGTTTAAAAGCTGCTCTGCCACCTTTTTAATTTTAAGTGCCAGCAGTCTGGTTCCATTCTGGTTCAAGTGGAGCCCGTCCCTTTTGTACAGGCCCGGCTTGTCCCAAAATGTTCCCCAGTGCCTAACAAATCTAAACCCTTCCACCCGACACCATCGTCTCATCCACGCATTCAGACTGCGAAGCTGGGCCTGTCTGGCTGGTCCTGTGCGTGGAACCGGTAGCATTTCAGAGAAAGCCACCTTGGAGGTCCTGGCTTTCAGCATCCTACCTAGCAACCTAAATTTTGCTTCCAGGACCTCACGGCTGCATTTCCCCATGTCGTTGGTGCCAACGTGCACCACGACCACTGACTCCTTCCCAGCACTGTCTACCAAACTATCTAAACGACGGGCAATATCCGCAACCTTCGCACCAGGCAGGCAAAACACCTTGCGGTCTACACGCCCATCACACACCCCACTGTCTATGTTCCTAATACACATAGAAAGGAACACATGAAGCTCCCTTCCACTGACTATAGATCCATCTAGCTTAGAATTATCTACCCAGGCTGGCAGCAGCTCTCCAGGATTCCAGACAGAGAGTCTTTCCCAGTCCTATCTGGAGATGGTGGGGATTGAACCTGGGACGTTCTACATGAAAAGCAGAATCTGCACCAATGAGCTTTGGACTTTCCCCATTGCCCAATTGCAGTTCCGGTTCATAACTGTATCTTCTTAACTCCACTGCATTTCTTTAACAGACATCATTAGTAACAGAGAAAGAAGGTGGAATTCTAACAGTCTGAGAGTCCCTAACCAGGAATGCAACTGACATGAAACCAGAGAAAGCTCAAGTTTTACAAAAACAAATGCCTGTCAGAACCAGAGTAGGGCTTATAGAAAGTAACAGGGCAGGACAACATCCCATTCTTCCCAAAAGCATGCTCTCATTTGCCTGTGCGCAAATGAGAAAAGACATATTGAAAGCTTAACTGGGTTTTGTGTCCACCCACAAACAGTGCCCACCAACCTTGGAAAATGTAGAGCCCTTCCCTTCAGTCTGGATAGTGATGGTCTGGGTTCTGCGTTGCAGGATTTGGTCAATATCTTCCTCACAGAACTTAGAACCTTCATCTTCCTCATCCATCAGAGCCCCATAAGCTCCTTTTCGCAACAAGTCTTCAAGCTCCATCTTGGAAAGCTGCTGCACCTTCCAGAGACAGACAGACAGAAAGAACCTCTGCTTGGATGTAGAACAGGGAAAAACAACTCTGGTAACTTCTAAATGTAGGCTGCCATGGAAGTCTACAGAGAGGAAGTGGAATGAAGACTAGCACAAGGCCATCTTACCCCATTGTTGCTCCCCTTACGGTTTATGTCCTGCAGCACCGCTTTGTCTAAGCCTAGCTTCAAACTGGCCTTGTCAAACATCTCCCGCTCATAAGAGTTCCTAGTGATGAGGCGATAGACCTTCACTGCCTTGCTTTGCCCTATCCGGTGGCAGCGAGCCTGAGCCTACAGAGGAGAGAGACAAGGAAGACATCACTGGAGAAAAGAACTGGCAGAATTGGGGGGGAGGGGGGAAGAGACTGAGTTGCCTTCAACAAGAGCTCTTCCTATTCATATCACCATCAAAAGCCTAAGTCTACCACCTCTCTTAAGGATTCACTGCATCTGAACCCAACCCAGTGAAGGAATATTTGCCATGCCAAGACTCCCCAATATGACAGATGCCAGCATACAGGAATCACACTCCTTTGGTTGTTTAAAGCATTTCCCAAACTGAGCATTTTATGGTTTACTTTTATTGTTGAAAGACTTTTACAAATTCAAAATCCATTAGATATCTTAGTTTTTGATGGTGAAGAGGTGTGTGTGTGGTTCATTTCCCTCCAAGCACCCTTTGCCTTCTCTGCAGCTGGATTCACATTTTTCATCAGTGCTATACATACACTGTATTCCACCAGACAGCAAAGAGTCTTTAGACAGATCTTTGACCTATGTGGTCCCATCCCAAAGCTGTTGGCAGTACCTGCAGATCATTCTGTGGATTCCAGTCTGAATCAAAGATGATGCAGGTGTCAGCAGCAGTCAGGTTGATGCCCAGCCCCCCTGCCCGGGTGCAGAGCAAGAAGACAAAGCGGTCTGAATCTGGCTTGCAGAAGCGGTCAATGGCAGCCTGGCGTAAATTCCCACGCACCCGTCCATCAATGCGCTCATAGGTGTATCTGTACAAACAGGAAGACATCAGTCACTTTAGGAATAATGCAAAAAGAAACAGCAGCACCACAGAATTTGGACCTTCTGCCTCCACCTGTGGCCAAGGCAACAACAAAGCTGTGATGGTAATGCTAAACAAACTCCGTTACCTTATTCTAGTGTACTGGTTAAGAGCACAGGCCGTTAAGTGACCATCCTTGTTTCACATCTCAGCCCAGCTATGAACTCACTGGGAGGCCTCGGACACACCAATATTTCTGAACTTTAACCCAATGGATTGTATTAAATGTAACGCTAAGGCAATTGTTGCGTTATCACAATTTCTCCTTATGCGATGGAACAGTCTTTCCTTTTCATCTCCCTGCTAAATCTGCTAAAGGGGTTCCCCATACCCTCTGAAGCATATTTGGGGACAGCATGGGGGACGGAGGGGGAAACCTTGTTGCACTAGCACAGAAAGTTAGCTGAACACTGCCCCATATCTGTAATATGAAGAAAATACTGCTGGTCCACTTTACAGGGTTGTTGCAAGGATCATTTAGGCAATGCCATGAAATGCTGTGAGGCTATGCAATAAAGTGCTAAAATATCATCATCATCTTTTTTCAAAGACCTGCACAGGAGCTAGCAGATGCCCTCATACCAGCAAATGTTCCTTGTACTCCAAAACTACCCTCCTCCTACAGTTCTAGCATCAACTCAATCCCCTGTAATTGTCTCAAAGCTTCATCCAAACCCAGCCCCAGCTTTCTTCAGGACTTTGGGTGAACTTTTTTCACAGGTATTGCAAAACTGTCAAATGTTGGAACAGCAATGCTGCCAGCAAAAGATTCCAGGAGAATTAGTACTTCAACTGTAATCCCAATGTGCAAATTGGCAGGTTTGGTTGCTGCTTAAGCTGCAAGATGCTTATTCCCCAAAGTGAGAATCTCTCTCTCTATCTCTCTCTCTCTGATGATATCAATATCCATAAAACAGTCTTGCAACTAGAATGCCACTACAAAGAGATGGAAACATATTTCAGAGAGGCCCAAGTCCTAATTCAAAACATTATTCAAATTCCTAGGTCCCAGAATCAGATTCCTAAGCACCAGGCAACTTAAAAGCCCAGGATTTTCCCAGCTATGACCTGTGACCCAATGGCATGCTCCTTCTCTGGCTACTTCTAGCAGCCTTCGTCACATTATAGACAGAGGCTGGAATAAGATTCTAGATAGTAGCTAAGTGCTGCTCAGAAAGTGGGTTGCCATCAGGGAGGCATTTTTAAGCCAGCATGGAGGAGAAGGGGTATACTATAGAAGTGATAAACTGCAAGAGCCATCTAATCTGACAGTGAGAAAGCAACTGTATGGAAATGGATCACAGTGAATTCCTGCAACTTCCACAGGGTTGCAACATTACTTTCCTGCAGCAACAAAAAACAATCCTGTGGCACCTTAAACGCAAAAAGCAAAAGAGGAAACAAGGTCCTTAGGAGTGCCGGAATGCCATGGTCAGTCACAATGAAGTAAAGAGATTTTTTGTTATCAAACAAGAACTGTTTATTGAAGCCCAGAGCATTTCAGCTTTTTCAAGAACAGTCTGTAACAAATGAAACATTGCTAAATTACTGAAACATATAAACATTCAAAGTTTCCTCAATTTAAACTATCAAAACATTACTAAATTATTTAATACATGAAAAAATAAAAACTTCTCAGATATCCAAATACTGCAAAATGCTGACTGCCGAACATAAAACATAAAAGGAACAACCAGAAATGTTTCATGACAAAGACGGAGCAATCTAAAGATTATTTACCTAAGACAAACTTCTACTTCAAAATCTCTTTAGTTTCAAGGCAAAGCTACCTGAAGCTTCTGACTTCATAGAATGATTCAATGTAAGAAAAAGCACTTCCAAATAAATCTGGTAAACTGGTCCAGGTGGCTTCATTCTGATTACTATTAAGGCATCAACAGTGGCTGAACAGGTCTGACTCGCTGAGGAGCAGACTTATGTTTTACTCATGCGCAGTCAACCACAAAAAAATAAAAGATTCTTTTTTATCATATTCTATTGGCAGCACTGCTATTATTACTTAAACATACTTTCAACTATAACAGAGGTGAAAAACCAAGGTCCTCATTCAAACCCATAGGAGATAAACTCTTCAACTGGGGTATCCCAAATAGACCCCTCTGGAGAGAAGCTTGAGGACTAAAACCCCTTTCTATAGCCCAGAAAATCAAATCTCCAGCATCACAAACATAATTCTGAAAGCAGGCAACCAAAGGAGCGCCCACTCTATTGTTTTGATATTGCTTAAATACTTACTGATACACTTTATATTGGAAAAAATTAAGAAACCTCTTGAAAGGTTCTTTACATGGACATTTTATAGCATATACAACATTGGAACTGCTGCATGTGGAGAAATGAAGAAGATATCTTCTATTGTTGCCATGATTAACAAAGGAAAAGACACTTGCAGGTATTGTTGCAGAACACACAGTGACCACATGAATGGTGCCTTAGGATTGGCTGCTGTGAGCCAGAGGGGAGGCTGCTATTACTATGAACAAGCCAGTCTTTAAGATTCCTCATGCATTTAAATGCAAATAAGGCTTGTTCTGTACATCCTGGGATCTCATCTCATTTCACTGAATGGTAAGCTACAGACAAGCCTATCTTGCGAGGGACAGACTGTGGTAACCAAGAGGTCTTGTTTATTTTTCATTGAGGTCTTCCTTGTTCTTATTGTTATATGCCTTCAAGTCGATTATGGCTTATGGCAACCCTATGAATCAGCGACCTCCAAGAGCATCTGTTATAAACCACCCTGTTCAGATCTTGTAAATTCAGGTCTGTGGCTTCCTTTATGGAATCAATCCTTCTCTTGTTTGGCCTTCCTCTTTCTCTATTCCCTTCTGTTTTTCCCAGCATTATTGTCTTTTCTGGTGAATCATGTCTTCTCATGATGTGTCCAAAGTATGATAACCTCAGTTTCATCATTTTAGTATCTAGTGACAGTTCTGGTTTAATTTGTTCTAACACTCAATTATTTGTCTTTTTCGCAGTCCATGGTATGAGCAATGCTCTCCTCCAACAACACATTTCAAATGAGTTGATTTTTCTCTTATCCGCTTTTTTCAGTGTCCAACTTTCACATCCATACACAGAGATCAGGAATACCATGATCTGAATGATCCTGACTTTAGTGTTCAGTGATACATCTTTGCATCTGAGGAACTTTTCTTGTTCTCTCATAGCTGCCCTCCCCAGTCCTAGCCTTCTTCTGAGTTCTTGACTATTGTCTCCATTTTGGTAAATGACTGTGCCAAGGTCTTCCTTAAACATTAACAAATGTGTGGATTGGAAAAAGCATATGCTATAATAAATATGTTAAGACTTTATGATGCTACAAGACAATATTGTGTTAAAACAAATCGGGACTTAATGGACTGTTTCTTAATTAGGAACCTAAGAAGCTTCCTTATACCATACTTATGCCTTATTTGTCCATTTAGTTCACGATGGTCTATTGTGACTAGCAGTGGTCACCTGATCCTATTTTTAACAGAGGATACAAGGGGTTGTACCTGGGACCATCTCCATGCAAGGCATGTGCTCTACCACTGAGCTATGATCCCTCCCCTCTACAGGTACTGAATTCTCACTGCTGCCTTGCATGGGACTGAGTCAAAGCAGTGACTCGTATGCACAGAGAAGAATGGATGCAGGGAAAATGAGATACAAGAGCTGCAAGGGTGTGCATGTGTGTGTGTCTGTTCATAAAGTCAGTCACTTCCTCCCTCAAAGGGTAAAAGAAAAATACGACAAACAGTGTGCATATAGGAAGAACCCCTAAGGGGAAGGAGATAAATAAAAAGGGGATAAGGGAGAGAACCTGTACAAAGGGTGAAACCAACATGGTATATGTGCATGCATTAGAAGATGACAGTATAGCCTATCAGCTTAGCATGCTCTGGAAGGATATCATTGATCCAGGTGATGCTCTCTGTGGTGCAAGCTCCTGGGCTGTACTGACCGCCTCTGGATGAGATAATCTTCCAGGATATCAAGGCAGCGCACCATCTGGGAGAAGATCAGCACCTTGTGGCCACCCGCAATCAGCTTCGGCAGCAGCTTATCAATCAACACCAGCTTGCCTGCTGCCTGGATCATTGCCTGCAGTTGGAAGTCAAGAGCATCTGGACTGTGGGTTTTACGGAAATCCTCCAGGATCTTCTCCTCTGCCCCTGGCCCAGAAAGAAGAGGGGAAAATTCATCAGGGAGTTTAAGCTGTATAAGCAACTATCAGAGCATTCCTATGCATATCATTTCCATTTTCGGTGCCACTCATTATTGCCTACTGGGACTTTAGTAAACATGAAAAGGGTGCAAGAAGTAGTTCTCAGCTCTCTATGCCAGGTGTGAGGAATCTGTGGCCCTCCAGAGGTTGTTGACTACAACTCCCATCATCTCTGACTATTTGCCTGGGGCTGATGGAGTCCAACATCTGGAGAATCACTGGTATAAGTGCATGCATGCTGTTTTTCCACACGCCTCTCTGAATCATCAGCAACTGGTCTTCCTTGCAACCTTAGTCACTGATTGATGGCAGTGTGTTAGTGCTGCCAGGCCACACAGGTTCAAATAAAGAGAAGCTTTCATACCACTATCACCTTAAGGAAATTCCTCATGCAATTACTAGAAGGAAAGTGATGTGGTAATTCCTGCCCCTTCATTACTGATGGACAAAGAGGATACTGCAGTGGCATCACTTCCCCATCAACTGCTTCCCCATCATAAGGCCAAATGTGCTGGAGAGCCCAGCTTTCAGCCCCACCCCTTACCATTGATGAGGTAGGGGTGATTGCAGCACTTGCGCAGCTCCATCATGGTGTTGATGAGGTTGGGCATGTTGTGCTGGTTAGCACCCTTGGATAGGAAACTGAAATTCTTCTCCAGGATAGCCCGATAGTATTTCTTCTGGATGTTGGTCAGCTCTACCTCAATGATGGTCTCCTGTTTGGGTGCTAGATTCTTCTCCACATCATCTTTCAGCCGTCTCAGCATCATGGGTTTCAGGAGTGACTGGAGCTTTTTTACCTACCAGAATAAGAAGAAAGATTATGCTTTACATTGCATGTGGTCTCAGCTCAAACAGCAAATCTGGGAAGTCACATACAAAGGCTGTCCGTGATGCTTGGCCCAGCATCCTGGCAAAATAAGTAACTTGCCAGAACTCAGACTTGCAAATTCCAAGATGTTAGGGCAAAGCCATTGTGCTTCCCTTTTGTGAGCCTCAACCAGGAAAAAATCGCACATGAAACAAATATGCAAAGGTATCTGTGGGGAAAAATATGTTACCTATGCCTAGAAGGATGTAAGCTTACTTATCAGGTATTTGCAGGAGAATGAAAAATGGAATGGTGTGTAAAATGGGCACATACGTAAACAAGCAACAAATAGCTTTCAATATAATTGTGTGGATATGTGCTGGGCACATGTAACTGCATCATGTTTACATATGCGTGTTGATAAGGGCTATAGCATTTGTATAAGAACATAAGAACATAAGAAGAGCCTGCTGGATCAGGCCAGTGGCCCATCTAGTCCAGCATCCTGTTCTCACAGTGGCCAACCAGGTGCCTGGGGGAAGCCCGCAAGCAGGACCCGAGTGCAAGAACACTCTCCCCTCCTGAGGCTTCTGGCAACTGGTTTTCAGAAGCATGCTGCTTCTGACTAGGGTGGCAGAGCACAGCCATCACGGCTAGTAGCCATTGATAGCCCTGTCCTCCATGAATTTGTCTAATCTTCTTTTAAAGCCATCCAAGATGGTGGCCATTACTGTATCTTGCGGGAGCAAATTCCATAGTTTAACTATGCGCTGAGTAAAGAAGTACTTCCTTTTGTCTGTCCTGAATCTTCCAACATTCAGCTTCTTTGAATGTCCACGAGTTCTAGTATTATGAGAGAGAGAGAAGAACTTTTCTCTATCCACTTTCTCAATGCCATGCATAATTTTATACACTTCTATCATGTCTCCTCTGACCCGCCTTTTCTCTAAACTAAAAAGCCCCAAATGCTGCAACCTTTCCTTGTAAGGGAGTCGCTTCATCCCCTTGATCATTCTGGTTGCCCTCTTCTGAACCTTTTCCAACTCTATAATATCCTTTTTGAGATGAGGCGACCAGAACTGTACACAGTATTCCAAATGCGGCCGCACCATAGATTTATACAACGGCATTATGATATCGGCTGTTTTATTTTCAATACCTTTCCTAATGATCGCTAGCATGGAATTTGCCTTTTTCACAGCTGCCGCACACTGGGTCGACATTTTCATCGTGCTGTCCACTACAACCCTGAGGTCTCTCTCCTGGTCAGTCACTGCCAGTTCAGACCCCATGACCGTATATGTGAAATTCAGATTTTTTGCTCCAATATGCATAATTTTACACTTGTTTATATTGAATTGCATTTGCCATTTTTCCGCCCATTCACTCAGTTTGGAGAGGTCTTTTTGGAGCTCTTCGCAATCCCTTTTTGTTTTAACAACCCTGAACAATTTAGTGTCGTCAGCAAACTTGGCCACTTCACTGCTCACTCCTAATTCTAGGTCATTAATGAACAAGTTGAAAAGTACAGGTCCCAATACCGATCCTTGAGGGACTCCACTTTCTACAGCCCTCCATTGGGAGAACTGTCCGTTTATTCCTACTCTCTGCTTTCTGCTTCTCAACCAATTCCTTATCCACAAGAGGACCTTGTGATGTTCCTGCTTATAGTGTAAATATGGTAAGTGCTGTTTATATAGAAGACATATGGTAAGTGGAGTGAAAGAGGAGGGGGAGTACATGAGCAGTAGAATGCTGGATGATTGGCTGAGCGTTTGAATGGCTGGGAGTATAAATGGAAGAATGACAGATGAATCTGGGGGGATGTTGGGAGTGTGGAGAAAGAGGTGTTTGAGGGTGGAGGTCAGGAGTGTGGAGAAAGAGGGAGTTGGAGTTCTGATTAATAATAAGTCAAGTACAAAACAGGAATAGATGAAACCATACGCTTGTGAAACATTCTAAAACTAATCTTGTTATTTCTGATATTTAATAAATACTTATTTGGTTTACCAAAGGCCTGATCCTTGGCTGGGGGATATACATACCAGAAGGGAGGGCAAGGTAATTACCAAGGCTGAACAGAAACAGTATCTAATGGTGGCAGAGGTGAAGGGAGGAATAATAACAATTCAAGTATCCAGAGCAACCCAGAGTTGTATGTGTTATGTATAAAGATACAAGGGGGTTGGGAACAGCATAAGCACGCAGTCACAAAAGTAACCAGCTAGAGAGAGACTCAGGCAAAGTCTCTGGGAGTATTGGTTATAGGACGTGACTGGTGGTGCTGCCTAGCAGGGGGATCTAGTGAGATCTGTGCTAGAGCGGAGTGAGAAACCATATAAAGGACGGTCCGGACTGATGGTATCCCTGGTGGTGCCTAGTGAAAGGCAGTAGCCACAAGCAGGTGGGAACCTGACAGGGAGAACCAGGGAAGGACGTCACAGACCTCTCCTCTTATTCCATGACTGGTAAGCTTCCTCAGAAGTCTTTGGTGAGGTACCTTGTCAAACGCTTTTTGAAAGTCTAAGTACACTATGTCCACTGGATCACCTCTATCTATATGCTTCTTGACACTCTCAAAGAATTCTAAAAGGTTACTGAGACAGGACTTTCCCTTGCAGAAGCCATGCTGGCTCTGCTTCAGCAAGACTTGTTCTTCTATGTGCTTAGTTAATCTAGTTTTAATAATACTTTCTACCAGTTTTCCAGGGACAGAAGTTAAGCTAACTGGCCTGTAATTTCCGGGATCCCCTCTGGATCCCTTTTTGAAGATTGGCGTTACATTTGCCACTTTCCAGTCCTCAGGCATGGAGGAGGACCCAAGGGACAAGTTACATATTTTAGTTAGCAGATCAGCAATTTCACATTTGAGTTCTTTGAGAACTCTCGGGTGGATGCCATCTGGGCCCGGTGATTTGTCAGTTTTTATATTGTCCATTAAGCCTAGAACTTCCTCTCTCGTTACCACTATTGGTCTCAGTTCTTCAGAATCCCTTCCTGCAAATGTTAGCTCAGGTTCAGGGATCTGCCCTATATCTTCCACTGTGAAGACAGATGCAAAGAATTCATTTAGCTTCTCTGCAATCTCCTTATCGTTCTTTAGGACACCTTTGACTCCCTTATCATCCAAGGGTCCAATCGCCTCCCTAGATGGTCTCCTGCTTTGAATGTATTTATAGAATTTTTTGTGGTTGGTTTTTATGTTCTTAGCAATGTGCTCCTCAAATTCTTTTTTAGCATCCCTTATTGTCTTCTTGCATTTCTTTTGCCAGAGTTTGTGTTCCTTTTTATTTTCTTCATTCGGACAAGACTTCCATTTTCTGAAGGAAGACTTTTTGCCTCTAAGAGCTTCCTTGACTTTGCTCGTTAACCATGCTGGCATCTTCTTGGCCCTGGCAGTACCTTTTCTGATCTGCGGTATGCACTCCAGTTCAGCTTCTAATATAGTGTTTTTAAACAACTTCCAAGCATTTTCGAGTGATGTGACCCTCTGGACTTTGTTTTTCAGCTTTCTTTTTACCAATCCCCTCATTTTTGTGAAGTTTCCTCTTTTGAAGTCAAATGTGACCGTGTTGGATTTTCTTGGCAATTGGCCAGTTACATGTATGTTTAATTTAATAGCACTGTGGTCACTGCTCCCAATCGGTTCAACAACACTTACATCTCGCACCAGGTCCCGGTCCCCACTAAGGATTAAGTCCAGGGTTGCCGTCCCTCTGGTTGGTTCCATGACCAACTGGTCTAGGGAATAGTCATTTAGAATATCTAGAAACTTTGCTTCTTTGTCATGACTGGAACACATATGCGGCCAGTCTATGTCTGGGTAGTTGAAGTCACCCATTACTACCACATTTCCTAGTTTGGATGCTTCCTCAATTTCATATCTCATCCCAAGGTCTCCCTGAGCATTTTGATCAGGGGGACGATAGATCGTTCCCAGTATTAATTCCCTCCTGGGGCATGGTATCACCACCCACAACGATTCTGTGGAGGATTCCGCCTCTTTGGGGGTTTCCAGCTTGCTGGATTCAATGCCTTCTTTCACGTATAGAGCGACTCCGCCACCAATACGTCCTTCCCTGTCCTTCCGATATAGTTTATATCCAGGGATAACCGTATCCCACTGGTTTTCTCCATTCCACCAGGTCTCCGTTATGCTCACTATATCAATGTTCTTCTCTAAGACCAAGCACTCCAGTTCTCCCATCTTGGTTCGCAGGCTCCTAGCATTAGCGTACAGGCACTTGTAAGCAGTGTCTCTCTTCAAGTGTCTTTGGCACTTGTGGTTTGGCCTGTGGTAATTTTGCTCTTCTGAATTTATATCCTGTGCCCCTGCTCTCACAATGCCTACTTCTAGGCCTACCCCTTTTAAAATTTCATCATTTCTTTGGTTTTTATCCCAGGGGGGAGGTTTATTCCAAACCAGACCTTCCTCAGCTCCTGTCGGGTTTCCCCCCTCAGTCAGTTTAAAAGCTGCTCTGCTACCTTTATAATTTTAACTGCCAGCAGTCTGGTTCCATTCTGGTTCAAGTGGAGCCCGTCCCTTTTGTACACGCCCGGCTTGTCCCAAAACGTTCCCCAGTGCCTAACAAATCCAAACCCTTCCACCCGACACCATCGTCTCATCCACACATTGAGACTGCGAAGCTGGGCCTGTCTGGCTGGTCCTGCGCGTGGAACCGGTAGCATTTCAGAGAAAGCCACCTTGGAGGTCCTGGCTTTCAGCATCCTACCTAGCAACCTAAATTTTGCTTCCAGGACCTCACGGCTGCATTTCCCCATGTCGTTGGTGCCAACGTGCACCACGACCACTGACTCCTTCCCAGCACTGTCTACCAAACTATCTAAACGACGGGCGATATCCGCAACCTTCGCACCAGGCAGGCAAAACACCTTGCGGTCTACACGCCCATCACACACCCCACTGTCTATGTTCGTAATGATCGAATCACCCACTACAAGGATCCCTCCACCCCCTGGAGATATATCCTTGGCACGAGAGGATAGCTGTTCATCCCCCAAGGAATGGGTCCCTTCTAAGGGATCATTTCCCTGTTCCTCAGCTGGATGCTCTCCTTCCCCGAGACCATCGTTCTCCATGATAGCAGGAGAGCTATCATCGTTGGAGTGGGACACAGCTATAACGTCCCTGAAGGCCTCCTCCACAAACTTCTCTGCCTCTCTCCGTTTTTCCAGGTCCGCTACCTTGGCCTCAAGGAAATGAAGTCGTTCCCGGAGAGCCAGGAGCTCATTGCACCGAGAGCACACCCACGACTTCTGTCCAACAGGCAGATAGTCGTACATGCTGCAGGCGGTGCAAAACACTGGAAAGCCCCCACACCCCTGCTGGCTTCTTACCTGCATAGTTTTGTTTAAGGTTTATTACGTCAATGGTTTGGAGACTGTGGTTTAGTTGAGGTTAGGGAACAGACGGGCAGAGTGGGGGGCCCTGGCCTCCTCGCCCTGCTGCCGAACTCGCTCTGCTGCTTAACTCGCCTTGACGCTTTGTCAGCTGGGGCTCCCTCGCTAGGGTGCTCTGATTTTAAACGTGTGGCTGGTTCCTCCCAGCTACTGCTGCCAGCCAATGATGTGTTACTTGAGGCTGATGGCTCAACTATCAGCTGGGGCTTAACTCTTTAGGATTATCTCAGGCTTCCTTCCTTTGAAGGCAGGAAGGCAGGCTTCCTTCCTGAGCGAGGGGTGGGGCTGTTTAATCTTTTGGCTGCTTTTAATCTAAGCAAGGGGCTGCGACTTCCAGGCAAGTCTTTTTTGTTTGTTGTTTTCCCACCTAGAACAGCCTGACCTTTCTTTAACCTAGGGAAACAGAGCTTGTGGTTGTGTTTCAGGAAGGCTAAAGCTGCCCTTTTTAGCAAGGACTGAGCTGACTCTCTCCCTGTATGTATCGGTGGAGTTTCCTTTTTCCCCTTCTCTCCGACTGGAATTTAGCCTTGTTTACAGTGTCCCCTGAAGCTTTCCTGCTAGGGTGGTGTTGAAAACTAGCTTTCTATAGGCTTCCTACCCCTAGGATATGTCTCCTAAGATATAGGTTCTTTCAGAATTTGGCTCCTAGCTCAGGGTGACCTTGGGCTGCCCTTATTACTTATTGCTCTGAGCTGTTTTACTTCAATTAAATAATGGAATAAATGGGAGCTACTTACCCTCTTTTCGCTCTGCTGCTTAACTTGCCTTGACGCTTTGTCAGCTGGGGCCTTGACGCTTCGTCAGCTGGGGCTCCCTCTAGCTCGTGGAGAATGTGAGGAGATGCCAAAGGGGTTATTATATGTATGTTTATGTATGTATGTAGGTGTACTTTTATAGAGTGCGTTCTCTCTTCAAGAAAAAACAAGTCAGGATACAAAAGCAGGATCTGCTTTGCCCAAGAAGAGAATGAAAATATAAGTTAGGCCACTCTATGCTTCACCACGTTAATTTATTTTCATATAGTTTTGCTTGCTCACAGAATGCTTACTGCACGCAAGAAGACATTCAGCCTCATCTCTAAGTGGCTATCAACTCCACCTGCCTAAGCACTTTCTATGAAAGCCCCTGCTCGGCACATCAGCTAAGAGTCAATCCTGGCAATCCTTCCTATTTACCTGCTCTTCTGTCTTGAGGTCCCCAAACTCATCCAGGAAGGCTGTCTCAGATGGGAATTGCTGTGGCTCCAAGAAGTTCAGCAGGCTGAAGAGCTCCTCCACTGAGTTCTGCAGGGGTGTTCCAGTCAGCAGCACTTTGTGTTCCTATTCACCATGCAGGGAGAGATTAGGACAGGACATTTGCAGGGGCAACAGGAGGGACTGGACACTAATTCCTGCATTAAGCCATTGCCATTTGAGGGATACAGAAAACCTACTTTGCTGAGCCAAACTATGGTATGCATGTGAGAGACGTAGTACACAGCTAGCAGGCAGCTACAAGAGAAACTTCCCTTTGGCACTTTGAGAGCCATATAACGATGAAATACAATTCTTTAGGGAAAGCCTCAGGACATGTACTGCACTACTTCAGAGGAGGGTCTAGAATATGGGCCACAGAAATAGAAACAAGTGAGCATTTCACACTAATCAGCATCTTCATATACTCTGTTGCCACCCGCAGGGTCAGATTCCCACCATGCTCAGAAGAGCAATACAATTAGAAATCCTCACCAGAGACATGAGCTTCAGTCCTTCCAGTAATTTGCAGTTCCTGTTCTTGAGCCGATGGGCCTCATCAATTACCACACAGCGCCACTGGATCTTCTTCAGCTCTGGGCAGTCAGCCAGGATCATCTCAAAGGTGGTGATGACCACATGGAATTTGAAGAGCCCTGGAAGAGGGTTGCCCTAAGGATATCAAACAAGAGATGAGAGTTTACCAACAGCTAGGACTGCTCAGTTGGGAGTGGTCCCTTTGACGCTCTTGGCCAAGGCACCTAAAGGCTGAAAGCACTACTCTCAAACCCAACACAAGAGGATTTGCAAACTTCACTTAAAGCAGATGCCACGACACTACATCACAGTACTACTAACAAGCCATCACCTACTCGCTTCAGATAGTCCTACTGGCTTCAGATAGTCAGCAGTTGCCCACACCTAGCAAAACGCCATTGTCCATATAGAACATACTGAGCATACGCATAACTGCAGAAGGTGCACTATTAAATGCACCTTGATCCCACAGCAATAACCAAAGGACAAGCAGTTAATTTCTCCCCCAGGTTTCCAGGCAAAAGGGCTCCACTCTCTGCTTTCCACCTTCAGGGGCTACAGTAATACAGTTTGTTCAGTTCTGATAATGGGGGAGGAGCAACTTTCAGGATCTCCCAAATATGGATCATTACTGGGCCAGCTGTAGCACTCGTACTACCCCCAACTTCTCTAGTTTACATGCAGATTGGCCGCACATTCTACTTCCACTGTCAGAGGAAGTATATCTCTGAATTCCAGCTGCTGAGAATCACCAGTGGGAGTACACTAATTCACTCAGGCTATTTGCAAGTTTCCCATAGGCATCTGGTTGGCCACTCTGAGAATAGAATACTGGACTAGATGGGCCTTTGGGCCAGATCAAGCAGGCTCTTCTTATGTTCTTTCACATCACCCCTTGGTTTAGACTCCCAAAAAGTAATAAAACCTCCCCACCCCACTCTAGAGCATTGTTGGGAACCCTGCAGGTCACAAACAAAACAAAAAGCAGCAGGAAAGATCCTAGTGATGCTTGAGACCTGAGAGTATCACAAACCTGTACATCCCGGTACATCATCTCATACTGCTGGATCATCTGGCGGCTTATCTGGCTACCATGGTACACAATGGCATTCATCTCTGTCCATGTGCGGAACTCTCTCTCCCAGTTTGTGATGGTAGAGAGTGGGGCAATGATGAGGAATGGACCCCGAAGACCCATCAGGTATATCTCGGAGAGGAACGTAATGGACTGGATTGTCTTCCCCAAACCCATTTCATCAGCCAGAATGCAGTTCTTCCTACGGAAATACCACAAGCAGGCATTGCAATCCCTGGGAAGCACATGTTTGAGTAAGGCTTCTGGCAGCCTGTTCCTGGCTTTGAAACCGGCACAATGTGTTACCCTGACCAGTCTTTTGACCCATCTAGCTCTTTCCCACCAACATGCTTCATTTCTACATCCCACAGCTCAACAAGTACTAATGGTAAACAGCCATAGGCATTTACAGCAGCAGCATGTGCACACAGTTGTTGGGTGAGCTTCCCATGATGCATGTTTCCAACAGTTACACATTTCTCCTACACCCACATTACTAGCATAGGTTAAAGGCACATTTGCACCAGCTATCTTGCACATGACTTGGAAGTCAAGCCAATAATACCATAAACAAACAAGCATACATCCCAAAAACCCAGCTGAATGATTGTAGCCTCTGAAATATGTATACAGTGCCCCAAGAGTATCTCTCCGCGTTACTAATGACATCCACTGAGGATACCCCTGGGTCATGTGCAACTCACCTGTTGTACCAGTTAAACAGCAGCCAATTCATTCCCTCCAGCTGGTACTCCCGCAGTTGGTTGTTGTTCTTATAGTCCCGAGACTTCTCCAGCTTTTGCCAGAACTCGGAGGCAGGACGCTCCTGGACAGGAGAACAAAAATGAGTACAGTGACTGGTGTAAAGACTAGTCTTCTCTTGGTCAAGGTATTTTCAAAACTGATTCACCACAAACTAGTTCCTCACTATGGTGCCTATAGCAAAATGTATTTTATTTATATGTGTGGTATGGCTATAGCATAACTGCCTTGTAGTCACAGATTCCAAGGACTGAAAAGGAAAAAAAGCCATAATGAAACTCAACTGGGGATGGCTGGGGAAGGGCATGGAAGCAGATGCTTTCCATGTAAAAGGTCCCAGGGTGCAATTCTTGGTATCTCTGTTCTAGTCCTAGACTCTTGTCTGCAACCCTTGAGAGCCACCGCCAGTCAGTGTCAACAATACTGAGCTAGATGGACCAATGGTATGACTTGGTATAAAGCAGCTTCACATGTTCCTACGATTCTCTGCATATCAAATTCTTACAGATTGATCAATTATGCAGGGAACAAGACCCCTAACCCATTACAGTGGCACTACAGCTCCCCTGGGGCAGCCCATCACTCACAGCAAGAATGACAACAGAGGAAATAGGAAGTGGAAAGGCAGGACACCACAGCAATGTGCTAGAGGTCTTGACAATGATACCAGAAGGGACATTATTCCTGGCACTGCTCTAGGACTACAGCGGGGAAGTAATGAAACATCATGTGTAAAATGCTTTGAACACTGAAAATGCATTAGTAGTAATAGTCATCCACTGAGACAAGGAAAAGGATGCCAGCACAGCAGTTCCAATGAACAGAACAAGTCCTTTTACTCCACAAACAAGAGACCAAGATAAAGACACAAAAGTCCCAAGAAGGATGTTGAAGGGAGCCTTATTACCTTTTTGTCTCTTTGGCCAGAATACACTCTGGGAACCTAATAAAGTATGATGCACAACTTGCTCCTACATTTTTTCCCATAGTAGTACAGGGCACAAATATAAGCTAGGGCACTCACATCATTCAGATCCCAGTGTGCCACAGAGCAGAAATGAACAGGATGCCTACAGAACAGATAGTTCTGGAAGACTCAAGTCACAATCTTACAGAAAAAGTTAAGAAAACAGCAAGCAAACAAGGCTTGGGGCAAAGTTCCTTACTGACCTAAAACATGATAATCAGTAGTTATGTAACACAGTTGAAAGATGTGACACAAAACCCAATCCACCTAAGTCACCCTATGGAAGAATATATTTTTAGCCCTCTTACACAAATGCATCCCACACCATCCAGAGTTATGGATTCCCTTAAGGAAAATAATATTTATTTTATTTTTATTAATCACATGATGTGCAACTGTTCCTATACCAACTATTTCAAGGGGCAGGAAAAAGTTAAAAGGAGGCTGGCCCATAAGCCAGGCTATGTAGCATGAGACATCAAAGGGTTGGGCATTCTTTAAAAGGCCACTGAGTAGGTGCAGCTCTGCTCATGATGAGCAATATTATAAGACATCGTTTGACCTCTATCCAGGTCTTCACAGAAAGGAGGCGTGCAATGTATCTTTCAGCATAACCCTATGCATAGCTGCTCAGAAGTAAGCTCAATGAGATTTACTCCAAGATAAGCATGTATTAGATTGCAGCCCAACTAACGGATGAATCTTCTGATGAAGATGAGTAAAACACACTAGGAATTATTTATTGGAAACAATACAACTTTGCCATACCAGGGTCAGACTATTTGCCCATTTAGCCCAACACAATATATTATTTGTTTCTTTATTAAATTTCTATCCTGCCCTTCCTCCCATAGGAGCCGAGGTAGCGAACAACAAAGCAGCAAAATGGCACAATTAAAAATAAAACAAGTAGAAACACTAATCATGTTCCCCAGCAACTGGGACTCACAGACACACGTCCACTAATATATAACCATAACAACTTGTAGTCACCCTTCTTATTACATCTTATTGGCTTTACCTCCTATATTCTTCCTGGCTTTTGGTGCAACCCTCTCTTTTTATTGGGGGGGGGGGAGCTCTGCTCATGTCAATGAGCCAATAGTTACAAACGTTTGTACTGAACATGACACCTACAAAACATTCCTGCACCACTCAACTGGAAACTCCCAGCACAAAAGTTATGAACAATCACTATCAAACCACAAAGCAATGATAAGCAGCCAATAACAACACTAGATGAACAGCAAAGGCTAGATCAGCAGGTGTTCTGTGAGGCCTACTGATGAAAGCTCAGTAACAAGAGGAAGATTATAACTTAAGAGTCAAATGGCCTCAGCAACTATAGCAAGGAAAGACAAGAGTAGGAATAACTGTGTAAGAGAGACTGCCAATATTGGGAAGAACCCAACACTAAAACAGCCTTGAAATTGTGAGATGGATCAACAGATAAACTGTTGAGCACTACCAACATGTTCCTGAATGAGTGATCAATTAACTCACAAACTGACGCTCCACTTACTCTTACCAAGGATTTGATTTCTGGTTGGATTTGCAGAGACTCAAACTCTTTGATCTTTCCAGGGTCAACATCTTCCTCCAGCTCCCAAGTGCTTTCCTCATAAGGCAATGAGCACCACTTCACCAGATAGTGAGTCACCTCCTGCAATCCATGAAAAACAAAGGAGATGCAGCAAGGGCTCAGGAAAGAAGTGACAAAGCATGAGTAACAGAACTCCTTGGGGAACTCTGCTCTGTACACAAACCAAGAAACAGGGTAAACCTAGGCAAGAGGCTGAAACAGCTGAAGCATACAAAAACCTGTTGCACAGATCCCTAAATGAAAGCGAATTGAGGACAGGGGAAGGTTTTCATCAAGACTAGTGAGAACTGAGCTCAGGAATGTAATGCTGACTGATGCAACTGCACAGCAGCTATCATAAAAATATTTCTAAGGCAGATTAGGAGCTTTGTATAAAAGCACATATATACGTTAGGTTGGGGTCAGCAGAAGATCATGGCCTGCTATCTTGTTAATTACCTACTGGTTGTTGGAATTCTCAGAAAGAATGCAGAACTAGGTGGATTTTGGTGTAATCCACCAAGTTGCTTCTTATCTCAAACAAGCATGCATACTCAGCATACTTGTAACAGAATGAGGAGTAATTTCATAACTTTTGAGCTGTAACTGTAATGTTTCCAGCATTACTTTTGGGCATTACTTGGGGGGGGGGCAGAGGAAACATTCTGCTTCTCTGATTCGTGGATGAAAGTCATGTGCCTCATACTGGGCTTCTGCGCAGAGTCACTCTTCCCTTGTGTTCTGTGGGTGTTTAGGAGGCGACGAGGGAGGAGGTGGAGAGCAAGACGGTGGTGGAGAGAAAAATTTAAATTGTTTCAAAAATGGGCGGTGGTGGAAGAGAATGAAACAGAGGGAGAAAGCAGCCAGAGGGCAAGGATGTGGATGAAGAAGGAGAAGGAGGCAGCAGAGGAATGGAGATAAAGAACTGTGGAAGTGAGAGATGATGGTGTGTGTGTGCGTTAATACTTTCTTTGCACTTAGTGCATGAAGCAGACTCCACCCCCCTCCCTAGCTACTTTGCACCCCCGGGGAAAATGTTTGCTTGGGCACATGTGCCTTTGTTGGTGATAGGGCAGGGTCCGGAAGGTGGTTGAATCATGACAGAGGCAATGTTTGCTGGCTAAGAGAGAGCGTGCATTTTAATACTGGGTTTGCAGTGAGAGAGACGACGCTTGCTGGCTGAGAGAGTGAGGGGGTTGCATTTGGTTTGGTGCGCCAAGCTCTGAGTGGTGTCCTCTGCCTCCCTTCCCCCCCTTACCAGCGGAGAGACCACCACGGCTAGCTAGCTAGCCAGCCTGCCCCCCACATCCTAATAATGTTTGCTTGGGCAGGCAAGCCCCACACATGCCCTAGTTGCTCTCAATGGAAGTTTGTTCCATATAGTTCCAAAGTTCCAAAGCAAACCCATTTCAAGCCATCCATGCCCCCAGCCTCACGATAGGCAATTTTGTAATAGTGCATAGAGGCTTGTGCAGAATTAATTATCATTGTTATTAATAATATTTTAAAAATAATCTTTATTAAGGAAAAGAAACTAGTACTAAAATAATAAAAAAGAAAAAGGAAAAGGAAAGAGGAAAAAAATGCTTTACATACATCATTCAGCTTATTACTAATTTTATAAAAAGGATAAATGGCATTTTGTCAAAAGTATTTTGGGCTACATTTTATGGTGTTTATGGTATATAACTCCTTGGTGTTCCAAGCTTGGCATGGAATGCTTCTTATACAGAATTAATTTGAAATGCTGCATATTTATCATCATAATCATCTTCAAATTTTACCTCAGTTCATTGTACATGGCTCTCCCGCCTTCATTTTATTCTCACAACAACCCTGTGAGCTAGTAGGTTAGGCTGAGCGACTGGCCCAGGCAGGGTTGTTCAGTGAGTTAATTGTGCTATTGGCCTGCTTACTTCCACTCTGACTAGGGGGATCTTGCAGGATGGGGAAGAGATGGGGGGGACACTTCACATGGCATCACAGTTGAAGTTCACCCATATAGCAGCATTATCTAAACAAAGCTTTCTTATTTATTACAGACCATTTTAAGATGTTTTAATGTCGTATGTAGTTTAGTTCAATTTTAAATGCCAGTTTTTGTATGTTTTTATTATATGTATTGTTTTTTATTTGTAAGCCGCCCTGAGTTCCAGCTTTGGAAAAAGGGCAGGGTAAAAATAAAGATAATAATAATAATAACAACAGACAAGCCTGTTGCAGTTGTTGCTGCTGAGAGCAACAGCCAGGTGGTGCAGCCACTTGAGTCACAGCTTGTTGATCCTGAGGTGGAGAAACTAGGAAGTGAAGTTCACAAGGGAGGCTCTGTACATGAAGAGGAGGACAACATGAAGCAGTGCCAGTTGCCAACAGCCACATCTGCAGAACAGCAAGTACCATGAGCTTGTACATTTGTGACCTAGAGTGGGAGAAATGTCGTTGTACGATGCAATTACTGCCTTCCGGGGATCAAAACTCTGATATCAGCTATTTCCTCCTCATCCAATGTGAGGTGAGCCATTGTCATGCTGGTCCTCAAAGATTGTCCATTGTCTATTTATGTTTAAATTGTGAAGTGTCTCTTCCATTTTTTCTAGGATTCATGCTTTGTTCATCTTCCTCCTCCTCAGGGGGTACAACCTGAAAAGCTGAGAGCAATGAAGATGCAATAAAGGCAAGGAGACGTAGCCATTCTGAACCAATGCATGATGCCCCTCCTTCCAAAATGCTGAAGCAGCAGCAGACAACCCTTGATAGGTGGGGATCCGGCAGAGAGGCTGTCACCCAGAGCAATCTCAAAAGGAAAATCATTGATTTCATCGTAGAGGAGACATTGCCACTTCAAAACATGGACAAACCATTATTCGTTACTCCGGTTTGCACTGGAATCCCAAAAGATCTCGCCAAGACTCTGAATTGAGAAGAGAGCACGCTACATGAGAGAAACTCTTGCAAACCGAATGGGTGTTGTGGCATATACAGCAACCACTGCCAATGTTTGGACCAATGGCAAGAAGAGTTACTTTGGGGTAACAGCCCACGGGATCAACCCAGCTACCCTGAAATGTGAGGTGGGGGCCTTGGCTTGCAAGTGTCTGAAGGGGCACCACACATATGATGTCCTTGCAAAAGCACTGCATGATGTGCATGTGCAGTACAGGATTCACAACAAAGTTATGTGTACTACTACAGACAATGGCTCCAACTTTGTGAAAGCATTCAAAGTTTTCATGGCCAAAGAACCAGCAGAAGCTGCAGACACCAGTGCAAATGACGGTAATAACCAGGATGAGGTGAAGTTTCTGCCCATCTGTGAGATCCTGGACACAGGACCTGAGGCAGAGGAAGAAGCCGCAGACTCAGGAGAAGATTTTGTTTTACCACTGCACCAGATATGTGCTGGCCACACCCCTCAACCTGGTGGCAACACAAGACACAGAGACCATGCTTTCTGACTTCTCCAAAAGTCCCCTTATTTCTTTCAAGAAAACTTTTGTTCCTTGATGGAAAAGTGCAGCAAGTTGTAGTCCAAGCAGAATCAGTCAGCAGAAATTGCTGAGTACATCCATGTGCAATGTGGTGTGTATCTGAAGGTACCGAACAAGACCAGGCAGAATTCTACCTTTGATGCGTTGAAGCAACTACATGAGCTCCTGTCAACTGTGCCACTAAAAATGAACGCCATAATGGACCAGTGCTCCTTATTCAGGATTACAGCTGCTGAGACTGTGGTGGTGCAGGAATATACAGAGATCATGGGACCATAGCCCAGTCCCTAGACATCCTGCAACGGGAGAATGGCATGTTCGTGAGGTATTTGCTACCAACGCTCTACAATCTGGACTGCAAGTTAGAAGGGCTGGAAAACAAACCTGTGAGGTACACATACTGTTTTCAGCTGTTGAGAGGTGTGCCCGAAGCCCTAAGAAAGCAGTTTGCAGCTATCTGCGAGGACAAGAGGCTTCTTCTGGCAGCCTGCCTACACCCTCCCTTCAAACTAGAGTGGCTGGAATCATGCCATGCAACCACCCATACCAACAAGTAAGAACTTCAGGGAAGTGCTTTGGGTGGATTACTCCAAAAGAAATGTTGTCTCAAGGGAGGCATCAGAGGGCTTAAGGTGGTAGGCCTGGCTGGGCCTTTTCTTCCTGTGGTTCCTCATCATAACCTTGGATGCTGCAGGTAATCCTTAAGGGCCTGCTATGCTGCTCCATGAGTGTGGTGACTTGGTCACCTTCCTACCTTCCATGTCATCATCCACAGGCTCAGGCTGACAGTTGGACTATGAATCAGGGGTCATGACAAGCATCAGGAAATCAAGAGCAGATTGTGGTTTCCTAACATATATGTGTTAAAATATCCTCTCTCTTTCTTAGATACAAAATGGGAACCTTGTTGAAAGCTGAAATAAAGATGGGTGCACTTAATGAGGACTGTGATCACTCTTCAGACAAAGACCAGGAAAGAGATGATTTAGAAGATGACTTCTTTAACATTCAGCCCCAGGGCAAGAAGTCAACCATGGACACTGCTGAGGAGGAACTGGTGAGGTACCTGAGGTCTCCCAGCAGGGAAGTGTCATCACTCCATGGCTTTCCACGTGTGCTGCGGTGTTTTTTGCAGCACAACACAGGCATGTCTTCAAGCGCTCCAGCAGAATGCCTGTTCAGTACCAGTGGCAATGTGATGACTGTAAAAAGGCATTCCTTGTCTGACATGCTCTTTGAGCACCTTGTTCTTTTGAGACATAACAGAAATGTATTGTCAAAGCATTTCAAGTGTAAAATGTGATGTCAAGTGAATTATATGTGTGTTGGGGTATAATCATTGCTGGGGGTGAATGTGAGATTCTGTTATGCCATTCTGTTAATCTTATGGATAAAAAAAATTATTCTACTACCCTGTGTGTGTATGTGTGTGTTTAATGTTGTTAAAGGCTACTTAAATGTGCAGCAGCCATGGCCAGCACCTGGTAGGCACTCCATTTTTTTAAAAAAGGCAACTGAAGTGTAATTGTAGCGATAACTTTTGAAAAAGTAATCAGTTACTTTCAGAGCAATTGTAACGGTAATTTATTACTTTTTGGGGCCATGTAACAGTAATTACAATTTATTACTTTTTAAAAGTAATCTTCCAAGCTCGGGGAAGGAACAACTCCTGGTGCCTGCCCTGGGTCGCCCTTCCCCCCCCCCCGGCCTGGCATTCTGATCAGCAGCAGCCACCTGGATCTGGCCACCCTGTTGATTTCCCACAATATGCCCAACCTAGTGTTGCTCTGGGACATTGCGAGAGAGCTGTCACTGGAGCTAAGTAAACCTACCAGGGCCCACTGACAGAGAAGGGGGCCACTAGAGGAGACTTTATCCAGGGGCCCCTCAAACCTGGAGCTGGTCCAGCATGTGCTCTACTACTGCGTTACATCCCTTCTCACATATTAGCAGAGTCATACAACAGATTGTACTGAACTTCTGCTTGGATTCCCCCAACATCAGCTCCAACCCAGGGTCACAAACACATTACAGATCTTCCATGATAGATCCATATCAACTCGAAGTAAATGCACCTTTATGGAATCTTCCTTCATTTATATGTATTGGTGGCTAGGGGAAAGGGGAGAGAATGCATAAGACAGTAGGGCCCCACTCATACAGTTGGTTACATTCCGGACCCCCGCTGAAAAGCAAAAACCGCTGAAAAGCGGAACTTATTTAATAGAATGGCGCGCAACACCCGAAAACTGCCATAAAAGCAGAACAAGCGCCGTATGAGTGGGGCTTTAGTCTAATTGCGTCTAACTGAGACCGCCGCATTAGTGAAGTGCCGTAAAGCGAAGCACCGTATAGCGGGGCCCTACTGTATTTGCAAAGGAATTAAATAATAACAACAACAATCGTTGTTGTTGTTGGTAGTAGTAGTAGTAGTAGTAGCAGCAGCAGCAGCAGTTTCACCATAAGATCTCAGGGCAGGTTAAAACAATGTAAAAATACAATATTAAAATCAGTGAAAATAATTTACAATCACAAGATTAGGTTGGGTTCTAAAAATGTATCACTCTCACATGTCAAAGACCAGGGTAAAGGCATGCATCTTCAGCATATGAGGTGAGGAAGGAATTCCAGAGCTTAGAAATTTGGTGAGCCTTGATGACGTAACAGGCCAGGCACAGCAGGCAATGCTCTCAAGCATCTTTTCTGCCCATCCCATACTTCATCTATCTACCTACAGGTCTTGAAGACTCACTTCTAGTATGCATACATATATCAAGAACAAACTGCAAAGAACCCAGTTCTTCATCTTTAACAGGAGAAAGATTAAGTGTGATGTGCAGAGACTCAAGGAAGAGTCTCAGGCAACCTTTGCATTTTGGCACTGGGCTTGCTGAGTCAGCAGAACAAACTGCATGGGCAGCTAAAATTACCATACTGTAACACTTTAGGCAAATAACAGATAGATGGTGGAAAAGCCATTACTGCACTTTCTCTTCACTTTCCACTCTATGGTCAAGCAAGTAAAAGGAGAGACTGGGGAGCTGTCAACTGCAAAGAGCAACCATGCTAAGAACAACATCTACCTCCCCAGTATCGGAGTCTTTCGTGTGAGCCACCTCCAAGATTCGATCAACTTCCACGTAGTCTGGGTTGAACAGATCTTCATCAGGCTGGCAGAACAGGAAATAAAACATGAGCAATACATCAAGACAGACTAAAACTGGGCTAGACAAAAACAACAGCTTCTAAAACCATTCATCCAGGAACTGTTGAATTAACATGGTATAAGAAAGCCACGTAGGCTGGTATAGGTAAGGGTTTACCCTTCTGCATTAGCCAGTAGGAAAGCATTAGTCCTCTGGGTGACAATTTTATTTTTTTAATACAGGTATTATATTTTGTACTGAGAACAGACTAAAGGTCTTCAAAAATTGGTTCTGTCTAATGACTCATTCCTACACAAGCAAATGATTCTTCAGCAAGCTCTCCCCCGGCGTTTCTGGTAGAAACAGTAGAGGCTTTAGCAGAAGTCTCACCTTATGTCCATCATCTGATGACTCTAATTCATGAGCCAAGATATAGGCAAATGGAAGTGCACCGCTGAGAGACACAGGAGAATTCTGCCATAGCTTCTTTTACCATTCACACTGGGGAAGAGGGAATTAAAACGAGCCCTTTGCCTGAGTCTTGGAAAAAGATCTGAAGGACAGCAAAAAAATAGCAAACTATGGCTTTTCTTCAATCCCATTCCCAAGGAACTGGTAAAAATGGAAACCCAATCCCTATGTTTTTCCCCTCGGCCTTTCATATCTCTAGAACAGTGAAGGTGCATACATTTGAAAGCAGAGAAGTGTTTCTTGTGGTCTGGGGGCATGCTGAGGTCCAGATGGGAAATAGAGATCATACAACACTGCTAAGTTTTCAACTTGAAATGCAAGGGAGCTTGAAATGCAAACTCTCCATATACAGAGTGTCCTGCCTCATTTTGAGCAGGGTCCAACCCGCTTTGAGCTGGGTTAAACTTGAACCATGCTGTCCTCTTCCCCCACCCCTGCTAGTTCCTCCTTAAACCAAAAAACGTTTACCTTGGGGAAGGAAACTACAAGCACAAGGCAGAACATCACTTACAGCTAAGAGCTCCTTTAGTCTGAAAGGAAGCTCTCTGCTGCCAGTTACTCCTTCCCTACCCTTTCCAAGCTAAGCTGTTTGCTTTTTGCAGGGGAGGGTCTAAGGGACGTTTGAGGGGGGACTATCAGGGAAGGGAGAGTAATAGCAAAAAAATAAATTGGGTTTTCTAAACATTCGTATCAAGCTTTTTTGAGTGTTCAACCAGAACATTTCAAACTTACAATTAAGTTTGGGGATGAGTTAAAAGGGCCTTACACATCTGTAATGAGAAGCCACAAAGGGCCACACTGAATCATCCTACTTGAGGGAGAAAATTCCACAATACATGCCTAACACAACCATGTAAAGGTGCGGCATCCTGGTAAATTTAGCAAGGGAACATTACATTATCCAGCACAAAAAAACCAGTGTCCAAGATCATGTTCCCAAAGAGATTCTAACTACCTTGGTTCCCAGGGATCTGTTAGTGGGCAAGATGTCATCATACAAAGCTCTGCCCTGTCCCAAATGCAAGAACTTTGCATTTTCAACAAAATGAGCCACTAGCCAGGCTATGACTAAACAGCTTATAAATAATGAGCAGGTAAAAGGTAAAGGTGTCCCCGCACTTATAGTGCGAGTCGTTTCCGACCCTTAGGGTGACGTCTTGTGACATTTACTAGGCAGACCGTATATATGGGGTGGGATTGCCAGTTCCTTCCCCGGCCTTTCTTTACCCCCCAGCATATGCCGGGTACTCATTTTACCGACCACAGATGGATGGAAGGCTGAGTGGACCTCGACCCCTTTTACCAGAGATTTGACTTCCTCCTTCCATTGGAATCAAACTCCGGCCGTGAGCAGAGCTTCGGCTGCGTTACCGCTTTATTCTTGCCTGTGCTTCCTCCCCCCCCCATAACATAGGTGCTAATTGAGGGAAGAAATGCAAATATGTGATTGCTTATCATAGCAGTGTCTCTTTAAAAACCCCAAGTGTTCTGGCACAAAAGACCAAGGAAATCAACTAGGGAATTGGCTCTCTCACTAGGAGACTAGAGGTGAGGACCTCAGTGCATTAGGCAAAGGAGCAGCTGCTCATCCCAGACAATAGGGAATGATATGGCACCTTCCACCAGAAACATTTCACACTTGTGCCAAGAACCTGTACAGACAAAGAGTTGAAAACTCCAAGGATTTACAGCCGCAGTTTAGAAAGCAATTTCAATTTCATATTGCTGTGATTTATACCCACCAGGGATGCATGGAAAACACTGCAGGTAACAAGCCCAACAAGAGAGTGATAAATTCATATTAAATTTTATTTTAAGAAAGACCAATCTACCTACCGAGCTCATGCATATGTGCATATGCATGAAGAGGTCTGATGCAACTCTGGTCATTCCTGAAACCTCCTCTATCACAGCAGGTCACTGCAGCAGCCCTCCCTACATGCACACACGTTGGTTTGAGGGGGAAAAGCATCCTTGGGCAATGAAGCACCGACGCAGCAACACTTCACATATTTGGAGAAGGAAATGTCAGACTAGCCTGGCAAGTTCACTGCTTACCTCAGTGAAAATGTGTTTCATCTGGGCCTGCTTATTGCGAAAACGTTTGATCTTCTGGGAGATGCGTGGGTCTTTTTCCAGCTCCTCCATTGTGGCCCATTTACAGTGCAAGTAAGAACTGTAAATTAACAGAGAACACCACTAAGGGCATGAAGAAATGGAGCCTGATACACAGACATACGCGCAAAAAGGAACACAGACCTTAAAAGACATAACCAGAAACTGAAGGAAAGGAGGAAAAAACACTGCATGGCAGATGAGCAGAATTTGCAGACAGTGGCCAGCCTCAGTTTCTGATAGAGATAATCCAGCGGGGGGGGGGGGAGGCATGAAGAGAAGTTCAGGCCAACTACAAATAAGGAAGCAGATGCAGGCACTGGACCTTTCAGTGAAGGGAGCAGCAGTTGAAGACCAGAGGACAGCACACCCCCTGAAGCACGGAAAGTGAAGGCAGCAGGAATGGGGTGCAAAGAATTAGTACTTGTTCTCCAAAAAGATACAGCAATGAGGATGCAGGGGGGTGGAAAGAAGGAATTATCAAGGAATTATTCCAGCCAAGCTGGAAAGAAGAAAAATCACATGCCATACGTACAAATTGCGGTACTTTACGTAGAACTCTTCCTGCTCATAAGCAGCTCCTCCAGGGTAGGTCTGGAACAACAGCAAGTGCTCAGTATGCATCATTTGCACAGTACAGCACTAGGACCACAGCCAGCATGATCTCACATGGACTGGGCACTTAAATCTAACATAACAGAGTAAAACAGACTCCTCAAGAACCTTCCTACACGGCATGCAGCAGACAGAATGTTGGGGCCCAGCTGGCAAGAAGGAGCAGAGGTGGAACAAAGGAAAGGCAGAATATTATGTCACCATCCCCAGTTGGCAAATGGAGCACTGAGTGTTTCAACAATCCTGGGCAGCAAGGAAGCACAATGCAACATACAAAACCAAAGTGCTATACTAAGTTTTCCTCATATGCTTCAGGAAGAGATAGCATGGCTCAAGGGACCCCTACTATTTACCAGGTCACACAACACAGTCAGTGGACAAGAGCTGACCACTTCCAACCCCCCAAATGCACAGAACAGCCACTCCTGACAACTCTGTAAGAAGTGCCCTACCACCCAGCACCCTTACTTGAAGGCTGTCTTTAAAGCACATGCTTTATTCTATAGGGTATGCATGTCGCCTGTAAATAACCCCTGTGCTCCAGAAAGAGCAGGGATCTTGCACAAATGCTGCAACCCACCTGTGACCTAAAATATCAGTCCAGAGACTGCTGTTCCAAATTTTAAAACTTGGGGGCTAAGTTCCATGAGCAGGCCAAGTCAATACAATCTGGTCTCAGCAAACAAATACAGGGTTTGGTCATTTTACTCACCCCCTTGCCAGGGCAAGAGTGGAGCCAGGCTCTGGTGAGCAAGATGAGCCCAACCTTGTGGCTACAGATGGACAAACTGACATACCTCCACATTCTCCCTTCAGCTTGGAGCTGGAGATGAAATGCAGAGTCAAGTGGGCTTCCCTCTACACCTGTGGAATATTCCAAGCTCGGAATACCCATTGGGTCCAGAGGCACAGCATGCCTCTGCCCTCACCCACTCTGAGCTGCTATGGGCTTGTTGCTTCCTGCCCCTCCCCCTTCCCTAGTTCCAAGCTTAGAGTACAAGTCAGGGACAATACTCTGCCCTTAGGGGGTAGGAGGTCCTGGCAACAACAAATATGTGGCTGGCTAGTAAGGTGAATCCAAATTTGTTAACCCCTGTACAACTGCTTCATCAAAACAATAGGCTAAAAACCTAACTATTTTGGAAGTTTTTTAAAAATAAAAATAAAAATTGTAAGTCTTGCATAAAGAATCGTTATGGTAATACCAGCTCCTTTCTCTACATGTTATATTCAACCATTATTGTTGTTATGTGCCTTCAAGTCGATTACAACTTATAGCGACCCTATGAATCAGCGACCTCCAAGAGCATCTGTCGTGAATCACCCTGTTCAGATCTTGTAAGTTCAGGTCTGTGGCTTCCTTTATGGAATCAATCCATCTCTTGTTTGGCTTTCCTCTTTTTCTACTCCCTTCTGTTTTTCCCAGTATTGTCTTTTCTAGTGAATCATGTCTTCTCATTATGTGTCTAAAGCATGCTAACCTCAGTTTCATCATTGTAGCTTCTAGTGATAGTTCTGGTTTAATTTGTTCTAACACTCAATTGTTTGTCTTTTTCGCAGTCCATGGTATGCGCAAAGCTCTCCTCCAACACATTTGAAATGAATTGATTTTTCTCTTATCCGCTTTTTCACTGTCCAACTTTCACATCCATACATAGAGATTGGGAATACCATGGTCTGAATGATCCCGACTTTAGTGTTCAGTGATACATATTCAACCACAGAGGTCCACATTACTATTCCTTGATATACAGAATATATCCATGTATTGCATCTAATGCATTGTTTCTTCTCCTCAGCTTCACACCATATAATTATTTTATGAAGACTGAATGGCTGTTTCAATAGGATACTTTTCTTCCTTAAACACTTAACTGTACCAGCTGCTGCTGCTGCTACTACTAATAGTACAAATCATTTATTTAGGGCCAATATAATGCTAGCTAGGTTCTATAAAGATCATATGGGCAATGTGGCTCCAGCCCAAAACACAGTTGCCGTGGCCTAACGCTACCCACTATATACCTTCCTCTGAACATACTTGGTGAAGCCTAGAAAGAGGCTGGTTAGAACTCCTTAGATTAGAGTGCCACTCACCTCCTTCTGCACCATCCTGGAGGCAAGGATTTTCTCAATGATGTTGGCATCATCCTCAGGAGGTTCCTATGGATCCCAACATAAGAAGATTAGTTATTCTGATACAACAGTGGCATCTAGTGCCTCTGAATTCCACATGTTAAAAAGGAGGGAATCCACAACCTCTCAAATCCAACTCAAAGCCTCTGCTGGAATTAACAGAAAGGCAAACCTCTATATCAGCCTTTGTGAACCGGTGTTCTCCAGATGTTTTGGACTACAGCTCTCATCAGCCCAACAGGAGTTGTAATCCAAGACATTTGGAGGGCACTAGGTTGATAAAGGTTGGTCTAGAGTAATCCTGCCCTGTGCCTTTACAGAACTTTGGGGGCAGGGGCACAAGACTGGCAATCCTCCAGATGCTCCTCATCCCAGAGCACAGGATTAGCTACTATCTGTACAGGGAGGTACAGTTCAGGCTCCCTGGTGAATATACCTATACAACATATATTTTTACAAATAAGTGCTTGCCAAATGCATGTTAACATTTTTGTTTTGTTTCACATGTTAAAAAAAAAGTAATGTATGAAGCCCCATTCAGTACTGGAGACTACCATCGGAAACAAACTGCAAGCTTAAGAAGTGATGTTAGTTTATAGGTTTCTGTTCCTTGTACATACTATGCACATCATTTGTAGGCATGCTCTGTGTTCTTACAATTAAAACAGAGGTTTTCAGCAATCAATTACACTGCTCATGGATGAGACACAATACTCCAAAGTCTGCTTCACAAATTCTACAATGCTTCAAAGTCTACTTCTTAATGCAGAGCAGAGAATTCTCTAAAAATAAGAAGGGATATTGAGAAATTAAGTCAAACTATGACTGTATTTGGGAAACAGAGCCACACTAAATTTGATAGGGCTTGTTTCCAAGTAAACATGCATAGGATGCACAGCAAAGCACAGAGACGGGATCAGTTAAGCGGCTGAGTGTGGGTCTATTTTCTCGCTCGCTCACTCACTCTTACACAGAGAGAGACAGGCAGACAGACAGAGAACAGCAGCAGCAGCTAAAAATTACAAGAATAAAAGTGTATGTAACTCTTCTCTCAAATGTTCCCTTTGCATTTCTCTTCCATATAAGCAAGTGATCTCTGGATATAGAGAAGCAAATCTTGTTTCCCCACTAGTCCCAGCCTTACCTCTGCCTGCCAGGCCAGGGTAGAGGCAGAGAGTGCAGATGCCCGGCCAGCTCCCAATACAGCAATTGTTTCACCATCATCATCCACCACCTTGAAATCCAAGTCTTCGTTGTACTTCCTGCGCTTCACCTGGCGCCCAGAACGGCGCTTCTGTGTATCAAACACAAGCCCAGATAAGGGAAGAGAGATGCATGCAAGATTCCCTGTCTCAAATCTGGCACTTGCCCTGCTAATACAGAGAGGAGGCACAGGGTTCAGAGCTTTGCTGGAACTCTCCCAGCCCTTGCAAAACTAGGGCACTGGTAGGCTGAGCTAAGCAATCCTTTGAAGGACCTGGTCAAATCCCCCCTCTGTCCACATCATATATTTTATTTATTTAATTTCATTTATATGCAGCATGAGGACAAACACAATGTAATATAGAAAAAAAAACACCCAACAGCATTCAGCACAGTATTTTGTGATTTTTCAAAGATGTCATCCCTCTCTATTCAATAAAAATATTCATGTATCTCAGTCTGTCATGTGTGTTCAAGTATGCAATCATTGCAAAGTCTTAATACTGTACTTTGTTCCTTTCTTGCCAATGTTCGTCAGTCTCAATAACAAGGTCCCTCCCATTTACTCTTTCTTCCAAAGTCTCAGGAACACTAGTGATGCATCAAATTTTGTTTCTGCTGTGTGGTATAGTTAACAAAGTTGCACCAAATCACATAGATGTCCATTGCAATTACCATTATTTTCAATGTGTGGCTCAGCTTTTCTGTCATTACTACCTGCCATAGCCATAATTTTGAACATCCCACACTAAGGATAAGTCTGGGGCCACCTCTTTGATGTCAGCATCTCTGATCCTTGATGCTACACCCCATTAGACACGAGAACCTGCTTTGTACCACAGTCCTAGGCATGCTGAAAGGCCCCATAAATCCCAGAAAAAAACCAACGTAAAGCAAGTCACAAGGTAGGTAATGAATATTACTTTGGTGGCAAAGAATCTGTACTTAGTCAAATATATCTACAACCACACACACCCTTACATCGATTCTTTCCTTACTCCAAAAAGTATCATTGTGATTCCCTCACCATCTGTTCCTTGAATTTTTCATCAACTCTATAGGCAATCCTAAGGGGACAAGGAAAGGGAGGCAAATGCCCACCTTATATCTGTTTGGGAAACTTTATGCTCAGATCACCCCACAAAATCTCTTTTACCCACTTATACTTTTCCTAGAGCTGTCCCTGAGTAACCCACTACTCCTTTCATGGCAAATACTCTCCAAGCAAATGTCCTGTTCATTTCACAAATTCCTTTACAACCAACTAATAACCTGATCCAACAGAACATTCCCTTCAGCATCCTTTATCTCCCCTGCATGAGTCCAACTTTTCTTGACCCAAAACTTATTGGATCTCTCAAGTGGCAAAGTGTCCATGGTCCTCCTTTCTGAGAAGGCAGAGCTAGTTACAAAGACAGAACCTCAGCTCCTATTTAAGGCTCAGTCTGAGGATGACTGCTGCTGAAGCAACATCTGAGCTCTGCTCTCATGAAGGAGTCACCCTGAGCCACACACAGAGCTGTTCAGGGTACCTTCACCTCACGTAAGGTCAGCACTTGGAACAGAAGAAAGTAAAGCTGAGAGGAGAGCTTTGTCTTCATGCCAATTGTGTCTCTAAGGCAAGTCCATGGAGTGGGACATTGTTGTTGTTTTTAAAAAAGAAAGGAATGCACATGGAGCACATTTTCCCCCTCCCCCAATAATTCACATGCATTAGTGAGTCTATAACGTATGGGTCTATATTAGTGAGTTTATAATACACCTCTCTACATCACAGGCACAAGCAGCACAAGATCTGAACAGACCATGCAGTCCATGTGGGGAAGAGGTCATGGGGGGGGGAGATAAAAAAATAAGGCCTTTGCATTTTGAAGGTATGCGGTTTAGCTGCTTCCCAGATTCCTGGTTTTGTGCACAAACTGCTATCCAGATGCATCATTTGGGACTTCCATTACACACATTTATTTTAAAGGAGATCACTAGCTAAAAAGCAAGAACACTAAAGGAACAGCCACCAGCTGTATAGCACACAGATTCCAACCAGCGACAGCAGTCATTCGTTTTCAAGAGACATCCTCCCATTCCCATAGAGGTGAGAAATCCAAGCATACCTGGCTGTCAGCCAGTTCAGCAGACTCCTCAGGGCTCTGCCCAGACAGTGAAAGGAGACTTTGATCCAACTCGAGGCTATCCACTGGAGTGTCATTTTTCCTTTTCCCTTTTTTCTTCTTCTCAACAGGAGTTGGTCCTTGCTCCGTGCTGCAGATACAAACAGATAGTATCAGAAGAAAATAAGATTGTAGATACATTTTGCAGGAAGTCAAGTCACTGCGACTGGTGTTGCTGCCCAAAATGCCACCCTGAAAAGTTGCTGTTTTAGTCTGAAAGTACTTAGTGTCTTGCAATCAGGATCCAAAAGACTACACACAAAGCCATACTTTTGCGGAGTTCTCTTTCCCTGGCAGTCTTGCGCTTTCCAAAAAGCTACTCCTCAAAGTCAAAGATTACTCTTCCCCACAGCAAGCAATATTCAATGCAGTGCAAAGGTCTGCAGCCATAAAGGAAAAAAGGTAAACCCCCCATGTGTGCACATAATGATTTTAGGCATGGACACTTTGGATTCCAGCCAATATCCTTTTGAGAAGACTGATGCTATTACGGAACTATTATTTCTGGGTCTCTGTGATCAGAGGCAGTTATGAACACAAGTTCTCCTTCAACAACTGCAGGTGATTTAACCTGAGAATTTGGCAAGGATTTGGGTACAGAAACTCATTTTCATGAAGCATATCCAACCCAACAAAGGTCCTGAGAAAGTCTTGCCAACATTCAACATGCGACTTCACCTTTGTAGTCCCTTTCTCCCATTTAATGATAACTTTCTGTTGTTAACCCCAATACATTAAAAATCATTCTTCTGAGCCCTAAACCATTCATGCCAAGTTCTAACACAACCATATTAAATATAAAAACACCTTTAGGATAAGAGCTACAGGAGAACTGCAGTTTCTTAATTTTATCCCAAATACAAGTGACAACTATTTAAACTTTAAAAATAAGAGTGGTGGTAACATGATTCCAAAAGCTGGAGATTTTACAAAAGCACCAGAATATAAGGTTTATCTTTTCCAAAATAAGAAAGGGCAAAATGGGATAGGTATGCCAAATAAGACAGCAGACTTACACCAGAAGCCTGAGAAAGTGGGTAGATGATGAGGCGTTTAAGCTGGCAAAGCTTCAAAGTGACCTCATCAAATAAAGTCAGGCCTGTAATCACCAGGGGGAGAACCTTTTCGGTAGTGGCACCCCAGTTATGGAACAGCCTTCCTCGAAAGAGGTTTGCCTGGCCCAATCCCTAGGGTCTTTTCGGCACTAGGTGAAGACCCTTCTGTTCATCCAAGTCTTTGAAATAATAACTAATGAGTTTGGTTCTGTCCATTTTTTAAATCTGTGTTTTAATTTTAGGTTTGCAGTGAGTTTTGTTTTCTTGTTTTTTCATGTTGCTTTTGATTTTATAATTTATGTTTGATTTTGTATTTAAATTGTTTTTATACTTATTTACTGGAAGCCACCCAGAGAACTTTTATTATTGTTGCTATTAGTTTAATTTTATTTCTTACCAGCCTCTCACCATAAGGTCCCAGAGTGAATTACAACAATATAAAAATACAGTGTTAAAATCAGTTAAAACAAATTACAATCAGAAGAACAGGGTGGGTCATATATATAGTCTCAAATGCCAGAATAAAGAGGTGGGTCTTCATATGATGAAAGCTATACAATGAAGATGCCAGATTCAGCTCTGTAGGGAGGGAATTCCGTAGTTTAGGGGCAGACAAAGACAATGCCTTCTTCTGGGCTACCACCTCACAAAGTTTTGAGCCCAGTGGAACAACCAAGAGGACCCCCTTTGACAATCTTAACATCCAAAAGAGTCTGCAGGGATAGAAATGGTCTTTCAGATATTTGGGGCCTGTGTTGTTTAGAGCTTTCGACACTGAGGGTGGTATCCAACGCTGTTGCTATTCAGAGTAGACCCACTGAAGTTAATGAACATAATGAACAGCTTAGGTTCATTAATTTAAATGGGTTTTCTCTGAGTAAGATTAGCATTTGCTACAACCCTAATGTTGTTTATTAAATTTCTTAATCATTTTATATTCAAAATAATTTCAAAGTGATGTACAAATCAGAAATCAAATACAATACAAAAGAATCTGAAAGCAATGAACGTTCTTTGAGCACTAATGTTAATGTGTTCATATGTTGTGGGGCAGCATACAAATGTTGTTATAACTGGATGGCAAGCAGGCTCTGAAACTTTAGCTGCAGATTCCAGTATCACATCTAATCCTAGTTCTGACTAATTCCTAACTCCGCACAGAGCAGTAGAGAGCAGCAGAGTGATAAACCCTATGCCAATGTTGGAACCTACCTTGTTACCCAAAGTCAAATCTAGGACAGTATTTTAATCAGAGGTGACCAGCTGGCATCCTGAAACACTTATTTAATTCCCTGCAGCCCTAACAAAATGCTAATCTAGGCTTGGTAACAATTTCACTCTTAAAGAAAACTGTTTTCAGTGCTATAAGAGACAGAGTCATTTGCAATTTCACGTTACATCTCTCTTTGGGTTTTGCATGCAATGCCCTGACCAACAGGTACTTAGAAAAACAAATGAGACACTCATGTGCATTTCATATACATTTTATTATATTGCTGTCTCACGTTTGCCTCTTCAGAGAATCTCTGAAGAAGTAGATTTATCCCCCAGCCCCGCTCCCCCAACTTCTCCAAAGATTATCTCAGGAGGCAAATTGGTCACAACACTTTTACATAGCAATATAATAAACCTTATTTATTTATTTATTCAATTTGTATCCTGCCCTTCCTCCCAGCAGGAGCCCAGGGTGGCAAACAAAGAACTAAAACACTTTAAAACATCATAAAAACGGATCTTAAAATACATTAAAACAAAACATCATTAAAAACATTTTTAAAAAACTTTTTAAAAGGGTTAAAAACATTATTAAAAACATATTAAACATATATGAAATGCACATGAGTATCTCATTTGCTTTTTACATAACAATGGTTAAACACTATGTCTGAATCTCTAAATGGCAGTTAAGGATCACCATCAAGCCAAGATGTGAAGCAACAATATTACCACAATCAAATGGTTTGGCTTAGTATGTAGTCCAAATCCAGGTCCAAAGTTTGTCACACTCCGGACAAACCAGAAGTTGTAACCAAGTTTTGTTCTTGGGTTTACAGGCCATAGTTTGGCTGGAGAGAGACACAAATTCGAGATTGGGTTCATATGACACACTAAAACTATGCCAAACCATAGCTTCACTCACAGCAGCAGAGCAACAGGAGGACCTTGCATTTGCACTAAGCCATAGTTTGATTTAGTGTCATGTGTGAACTAGCTCAGTGTCAAGTTACAAACAACCCTTCTTCAGGCTTCAGAGTTCAAAACAATTAGAAAACAAATGGGGGGTGGCGAAGCATGGTTGGGAGAGGTTGATGATGTTACATGACAGTTGGGTGTCTTCAAACAAAGAGAGTTAGAACTGAACAAGAGCTATGTTAATTGGATTACAAACTGACTGTCCTTGCTGGCAGAATTGGGTTACACTTTCTCACTTTCCAGGAACAAGGCAACGAAGATGTTTGCAAAACCTTTTCAACAACACAGGGAAAGAAAAATATTACAGCAAGGAAATGCAGAGGCATTTGATTGCACAGCACTTTGCTGTCTTGATCCTGGAAGGGCAACCTGCAAGTGTCTATGTTACAAAAAAAAAAAAAAGTGGGCAGCTAGGATAAGTCAAGTTCAATAACTTATCCGTTCCATGTATGCCAAAATCCATATTCAGGCAATACCTTCATTAGGTGAACCAAAATGACACAAAATAACAGCAAACTTTCAAGTTCTCCAGAACTCTTCATCAAGCTAGATGGTAAAAATGCACAAAACGCTTCATTCTGTGAGGGAATATTTCCGCCAACTGCTATGTGTAACTACCCAATTTGGTTTCTATTTACTTTTTTTTTAACCCAGTACACCACATAAAATTAATATCTATGTGTTGTTATAAGAACTATCTAGTTTCTCTTCATTCCTGTTCTCCACCAGCCAAGGTTCCTGTGTGCTTCATCTACAAATGGAGGCAGCACTGAATAACAGCTGATCACTGTAGTTCCAGAGATGAGGAGTCAACCATTACGTGGTTCGTTAACGCCTGGCAGGGTTTGGTTTCACTACTGTATTGTTTTATTCAGAGTTTCATCTCCTGCACTGTGCAGCCAAAAAAACTTAACTGATTTACCGTGGCATGAAAAGTGGGCAGTATGGCTATCAATGAAAAGTGGGCAGTTTGGCTTAGGAGATAGAAATGAAGCAGGAGAGAGACTTATTGAATTCTGTGAAGCCAATAATTTCTTTCTTGCAAACACATTTTTTGAGCAACTAAAAAGACAACTGTACACGTGGACATCACCAACTGGTCAATATAGGAATCAAATTGATTATATAATTGGCAACAGAAGATGGAGAAGTTCCATACTTTCTGCAAAAACAAGACCAGTAGCAGACTGCAGTCCAGATCATAAACTGATAATATCGAAAATCAGAGTAAAGCTGAAGAACAACCAAGCAATCATAATGCCAAAATACAAATTAAATAACATCCCGGAAGAATATAAAGATCAAAGAAGGAATAGATTTGAGGCTTTAAACTTAGTTGACAGAGAACCATAAGAGCTATGGAGTGAATTCAGAAACATGATCAGGGAAGAATGCAAAAAGACAATACCTCTAGTTAAAAAGAGAGAAACACCTCAATGGATGACTGAAAAAACTCTTAAAATGGTTAAAGAGAGAAGGAAAGTAAAAGCAAGAGGAGATAGAAACACAGTCAGAACTTTAAATGGAACAATACAGTGACTAGTACGTAGAGAGCCAGTGTGGTGTAGTCGTTAAGGTGTTGGACTATGACCTCGGAGACCAGGGTTCGAATCCCCACAGAGCCATGAAGCTCACTGGGTGACCTTGGGCCAGTCACAGTATGTAGGGACAAAGAGAATTATTACAATAGTTATTGTATAGAAATAGGACAACAAAAAGGGGAGAATAACAGCCCTATTCCAAAAGATTAGAGAAATGAAAGGGAAATTTAAGCCAAGGGTAGGGATGTTGAATAATCAACAGGGGAACACACTGACTGACCGAGATGAAATAAAAGGAAGATGGAAGCAATACACTGAAGAACTCTATAAAAGAGATGACAGGATGACAGATTCATTCATGGAGGAACCGTATGAGGAAGAACCAGAAATTTTAGAATGCGAGGTAAAAACTGCTCTTAAAATACTTGGAAGAAACAAATCACCAGGAACAGATGGCATACCAATAGAGTTGCTACGAGCTACTGAGACTGAATCAGTCCAAAGTTTGACAAAAATTTGTCAACCAATATGGAAAACTAAACAATGGCCCACAGACTGGAAGCGTTCAATATACATCCTAATTCCAAAGAAAGGGGATCCCAAGGAATGCAGTAATTACCGAACTATTGCCTTAATATCCCATGCAAGTAAAGTAATGCTCAAGATTCTACAACAAAACCTTTTACCATATGTGGAGTGAGAAATGCCAGCTGTCCAAGCTGGATTTAGAAATGGAAGAGGTACAAAAGATCATATCACAAACGTACTTTGGATACAAATCCTTTGACTGTGTAGATCATGAAAAACTATGGAATACTTTAAAAGAAATGGGGGTGCCACAGCATCTGATTGTCCTGATGTGCAACCTGAACTCTGGGCAAGAGGCTACTGTAAGGACAGAATATGAAGAAGCCAATTGGTTCCCAATTGGAAAGGGTGTGAGACAGGGGTGGATTTTATCACCCTATTGGTTAATCTATATGCAGAACATATCATACGGAAAGCAGAATTGGACCAAGATGAAGGAGGTGTGAAAATTGGAGGGAGAAACATCAATAATTTAAGATATGCAGACTATAGCATACTGCTACCAGAAACCAGTAACGATTTGAAATGAATGCTGGTGAAAGTTAAAGAGGAAAGTGCAAAAGTAGGACTACAGCTGAAAAAGACTAAAGTAATGACAACAGAAGATATGTGTAACTTTAAAGTGTCTTACATGCACTGGAATATAAATGTGTAGACACCAATGCAAATATGAGATGTAGGGCAAATCCAAGGACAGAGTAGGTTAGACCATTTATCTTTAACTGGTGGGTCAGGGCCCATTGCCAGGTTGCAGCCTAAACTGATACGAATACAGTGCCTTGCAAAAGTAATCAGACCCCTGACCAATGCTCTCATATTACTGAATTACAAATGGTACATTGTACTTTTGTTTTGTATATTTTATTTTGAAACACTGAAACTCAAAATCAGTTACTGTAAGGTGACATTGATTTATGTTGGGAAATGTGTGCAAGAAACATAAAAAACTGAAACATGTTGCTTGCATAAGTATTCAACCCCTGTGCTGTGGAAGCTCACGGTTGAGCTCATTGTCAGGATAAAAACCCCACTGTTGAAGGATCATTGCTCAGGCTGTGGGTCTGAAGGAAAATGAAGACCAAAGAGCATTCTACAGAAGTGTGAGATAATGTAATACAAATGCATACATTAGGAAAAGGGTATGAAATAATATCCAAGTGTTTGGATACCCCACAGAGCACAGTTGGATCAATAATCAGAAAGCGGAAGCTGCATCATACCATCCAGGCACTGCCAAGAAAAGGCTGTCCCTCAAAACACAGCGCTCAAACAAGAAGGAGACTTGTGAGAGAAGCCAGAAAGAGGCCAACAATCACTTGGAAGGAGCTATAGTGTTCAGTGGCTGTGAGTGGAGTAATGGTGCCCCAGTCAATCATATCAAGAGCTCTGCATAACACTGGCCTGTATGGGAGGGTGGCAAGAAATAAGCCATTACTCAAAAAGTACCATCTGAAAGCATGTCCAGAGTTTGCCTAACACTGCCCATGCCTCAAGACACACCATCCCTACAGTGAAGCATGAGAGCGTTCCAGCTGCAATGTGGAAAAAGATTTTGTGGTCAGATGAGACCAAGATAGAGCTTTTGGGCCAAAACTCAAAGCTATGTGTGGCGCACACCTAACACTGCCCATGCCTCAAGACACACCATGCCTACAGTGAAGTATGGTGGCGGCAGCATCAGGCTGTGGGAATGCTTCTCATCAGCAGGGACTGGGCATCTTGTTAAAAATGAAGGAAGAACAGAGGAGCAAAATACAGCGAAATACTGCAAGAGAACGTGCTTCAGTCAACTAAAAAACTGAAGCTTGGGAGGAAATTCACTTTTCAGCAGGACAATGATCCCAAGCACAAGGCCAAAGCAACACTGGAGTGGCTCAAGAACAAAAAGGTGAATGTCCTATAGTGGCCCAGTCAAAGTCCCAATCTCAATCCCACTGAGAATCTGTGGCGCTCTTTGAAAATTGCGGTCCACAAGCAATGTCCAAGCAACCTGAATGACCTAGATCAACTCTGCCAAGAAGAATGGGCCAAAATCCCTCCAACACTGTGTGCAAAGCTGGCACATACCTACCCCAAAAGACTTAAACCTGTTATTGCAGTGAAAGGTGGCTCTACCAAATATTAATGTGTGGGGGTGAATAGTTATGCAAGCAACATGTTTCAGTTTTTTATGTTTCTTACAAACATTTCCCAACATAAAACCAATGTCACCTTATAATAACTTATTTTGAGTTTCAGTGTTTCAGAGTAAAATGTCATACAGAATGAAATTACAATGTACCATTTGTAATTCAGTTGTATGAGAGCATTGGTCAGAGGTCTGATAACTTTTGCAAGGCACTGTATATGGTTAAAAATTAAAAAATGCATTTCAGGTCTGAAGAGATTGGAGACTACTGGGCTAGACAGCATGATCTGGATCCCCCACTGCATGTTGGATTTAGCGTCTCCATATGAGTTATTTTAAATCAGCTTTGCAATTAAAAAAATTATGTTATGACTGACAAGATGAAGCTGCGTATCTGTAATTATATTTCCTTTTCTTTTAATTCCTTCTCAATCTGAGATCAACTGCAGGCACATCATCTTCTGTGTGATTCACTTAGGATGCTCTATTCACAAGAGAGATTTAAATAGTTCTTTAAATCTATGGAGTTGACTAAAAGCCAGAGTACATAACCAGAAATGTGGAAACTGTGGCCCTCTAGATGTTGTCGAATTGTAACTCCCATCAGAGCAAGCCAGCATGTCCAATGATTAGGGATTATTCTGGAGGGCCACAGTTTCCCCACATCTTACCTAAGCAAAGCTGCAAATATAAGAGAAGGCAGAGCCTTCTGGAAATACAAATTTTGCATTTACTCTGCCCCCACCAGTAGCAAACCAGATAATGTCCAAATACACACAATCAGGCACAGTTCAAGCCAAATTTCCGATGATGTTTCTCACAATAAAGTTGACAACAGTCCAACAAAGGTTTTTTCCTACATAACACAGCTGAGTTTCATGTTAAATAATTAGAGACTATTAAGGGTTTCATGTCTTTTCTCTAACAATGATAGTTACTTCCAGTGCATTAGTCTCAGCAAAGCACACAGAGGCGCCAGGCGGTTACCAGATCAGTTTCACATATCTGGTACCAGCATATAAAAATCCTGGGGGGGGGAAGAGAACTGTACCAATTCATTGGGGGGGTGGGGGGTGGACAGGAATAAGATATCCACAGGAGCCACAGAAAACGTATTGCTCTTTACTCAGGGTTTGTTTGGGGGTGTTTTTTAACCTTTTGCCACTCCTTTAATCAGAAATTGTTTATTTTGGTTTATTTTTCTTTGTCTATATTAAAATTATGTTTCCACTTAATCTTTGTGCCCCAGTTTCATTGGAAATAGCTATTAGCTGGAGGTTGTGTAAAAAATAACTCTTGCTAAACAGCTTTTTAGGGCAGATGTGACCTGCTCACATGCCTGTGACCGAATCAGAAGCTCTGGAAATGCACTTACATTGCAGCTTCCGCTTCAGGAGTAAGTCCCTAGACATTGATTTTGCAGTCACAATTAACAACTGTTCCATTCATGAATGTTGAAGCTAACTGTGATTAGAAATAATTTAGAGGAGATTATGCCACGATTACCAGCCACTTAGAGAATTTGCGGAAATTGCTCCATTTGCATGCATGTTTTATACTGCCTGCCACTTTGGAAGGAACACTTCTTCACCATCTCCTTTTTAAACTTGTGTTGTGACAGGACCACTGGGTTCGAATCCTCTTTTAAAGTCCAGGCAGCCAAGAATGACCAATTTGTTACAAGTAAGTTGCCCACTGCTGTCGCTTCAAGTCCACAAATATTAAGAGCAAGATAACATACAGTATAATGGTCATAATTGTCACTGACTAAAAGCCAAATAAGTTTTTAAAAATCCTTCCCTTCTTTTTTGTACTTCCTCCCCCATTATCACCCTACCAGGCATGGCATTTTTATCTCACAAAGCCCCTTTAAAACTGCTATTTTAGAGCCCCCCTTCTGGCAGAAGGTATCTCTTGCATCTAAGTAATTTATTTAATTCATTTGATTCCATGTTTTTTGGATCCTGGTCTGGCAAACAAGGGTTCCACAGGGCAAATTGGGACAAGGTAGGTACACAAATGCAGCACCTTGGAGATCTCTGAGAGAGCAACTCACTCCAGCAAAAGCCTTTTATTCCTCCAAGGCCAGACCACTCCTCCCAAGCTCTGCCCGTTCCCCAAGGCGTGAAAGGATTGAAAGAAGCAGCCCTCTGGCCTCAAGTCTAGTACACCTTCTGCTGTCACCTAATTCCCTCTACACTGGGTAGAGGGAATGCATAGGGTCTTTGGTATGGATTGGGACAGTTCCTTTGGGAGGGGTCAGGCAGAGAGGTCATTGACTAGAGGTCTCAATTCAGGGGTCTCTAGCTCAAGGGGTTCCAGTTTGACAGGCTCTAGCAAAAGCGGTTTATAACAGTTCTTAGGTGGTCTATTAACCAGGAGACGTAGAGGGTCAGACTGTCTTAGCTTCAACAGTAACACCACATTATGTGTCTTCAGATCCTTTCCAGATCTACTCTAACAAGTGATAACCAGCATAGCTTCACATAAATGGCTTTGTTTTTAGGCATATGCTACATGATGAAATCCACACAAAGGGTGGTATTCTTCTAACTCTTCCCATAAGAGCAAGGATTACTGCTGGTGCAACAATACCCCCCCGCGCACACCCTGCACTCTCCCCAAATCTGCTCTGGTTGGGGTGTGCAGGGGGAGAAAGTCCCATTGTTCTAGTGGTAATCCTTGCGCTGACAAAACCCTAATTTAGTGCTATGTTGAATACCACCCAAAATTATCTATCTAATGTGTGGTGCTCCTGGTCACTACAGAACAGCAAGCCAGATCTTGGGCCCAAGTGACAAATGCACGGTGAACACTTTCACAAGAAAATCTTACTTCAGAATGAACACAAAAATCATCTGCTATGATTAGACTTTGCTTACCTGTGCAATGCACAAGACCAACCATAATCCCAACCAAACACTGGTTGCCGGGAAGTGTAGTCTTTGCATATGGATTCTTAAAGCAAGCAACTCTGCAAAAGCCTTTAGCCAGCAATGTCAAGGGACATTATCTACACCTGTCTTCAGTTAAGGACACTCTCAAGGGAGACTAGCCCTTTGCTGAGCCACTTGTTAATTAAAGAAATTAGTTTAGGCAGCAACACAAAGAACTCTGAGACATGCACCCTCCTCTATTAGGGTTTAACACAACAATAGACATGGAAGAATAATCACGTTATTTGTTCTAGAAAAGCCATGTCTAGAAAAAGCAGAAAAGTAGGTTCTCATTCTGACTCTGTCACTGATGAACTGGGACTTGCAACTTCCTGATGTTCTCCTCCCCTCCTCCAGCACATTCAGTTCCACACACACACACACAATTAAAGGAGGAATAATGGGTTGTATCCCGTTCTAGTTCTACTCACAGTAGACCCACCGAAATGAATGAACAGTCATGTTCATTGCCTCAAATTGGTCCACCCTGGGTAGGCCTAGCATTGGATACAACCCAATGTTACCAAGAGGTCAAAATTCTTGCCTCATTCATTCATTCATTTATTAAATTTATATCCCGCCCTTCTTCCCAATAGGAGCCCATGGGGATCTTTTTACAGAAGACTCCCTCAGAAGGCAGATTTCTGTTAACCGTGTTATTTATCACAATCATTTATTTATTAATTCTTTTCAAACCAAAGTATGTGACATTTAAATCAACAAACACCAAGCATTATTGTAGGATGCAGATAAAACTTGAGATTTAGGTCCCTTTCACATGGGATCAGAGAGGCACAGGAACAACTTCCGAGTCGTGTGAACCCATGCAAGTTGAGAGCTTGTGTGAATGACACTACAATATGGGCAGGGCCAATCACATGGGTTGTTCTCACCTGACCAGCCATGGGAACGCATCATCCCACTCCCATACCACAGTGACTATATTTGACAGGACTCTGAGATAAATCCAAATAGAGAATATTCATTTTAACTGCAGTCAACAAAAATAAATTAAGCTTTCACAGTGGCATAGAAATAGGCACTTTTAACAACCAGACTGAGAAAGCAACTACATGACTCTGAATGTGACTATAAATGTGATTAACAGTTTACAGCTAACTACTAGTTCTATGAAACTCAAAATTGTAAACATACTTTTACTATCCAGTCCCTCTAGCAGGGAGACTTCTGTAAACCAATTATGCTTTCCAAGTTGCCTTCATTCTGCAATAGCATTAAGCAATTTATTTCCTATCTACATCCAGCCATTTCCTTATATGCAATGTGACCCTAATTCTGGAAAACTCTCCAAGAGGCTATGAAAATCAGGAATCTATCAGCTGCACTGACATATGCAAAACCATAAGTTGCTCAAGAATATATTACAGGTTCAGCTCAAAGTTGTTTCATTCAGTGGTCCTCCAGTTTGGGTTGTGCTTTGTGTTATATGGAAATGAAGCTGCAAGGTTCTTAGTGAGGGCCCACAATATTTAGGCCAAAGCAAAGCAGAGAGAAAAATGGCAGTAATATGCACTTAGCAAATACCTACCTGACCTTCTTGGGCTTGGTTTTCGGGGTAGATTCGGAGTTGCTCTTCTTCTCTTTAGGTTCCTTTGGAACTTTGGGCTCCCGAGGCTTCCTGGGTTTCTTGACCCCCTCCTGTTTGGGCTCCTTGGGCTTTTGGGGTTCTTTTGGTTCCTTAGGTTCTCTCTTCCTCTTTGGTTTTGCTTCTCTTTCACCATCCGGTTCCTGCTCTTTTTTCTTCCGTTTCTTCTTCACCCCAGTGCCCCCACCCCCATCGTCCTGCATCCCATTAAGGGAGGCTACCATGTTCTGCACAATCTCATTGGACATCTCAGCAGGTACCACATCCTGCTGGTCCTTCTGGGCCAGACTCACGCTGGCCAAGTCAGAGATTGTCACCAGGTTGTGCAAATCTTCCTGATCTGTGCTATCAGCAAATGGGGACTGTGGCTTGCATTCAAAGGTGATGGAAGCATCAGACATTGAGGAATGACTCAGCACATTAAAATTTGGCAGCTACAAAGAGAACACAAAAAGAAATATCACATATGTACATTGAGCTGTTGAGAGCTGAAGATCCAACCATGAGGGCTGCATATAATAAAGCAAGACTAGTGACCTGTTCTTCTTGCATGATTTTGGATAAAAGTTGATACTCAATTCCTGTTTGGACAGTCAATAGAAAGTTTCAGTCAATTAATCCACATTGATTCCAGAGGTTCCATCTAGGTCTTAGGCAACCTACCATGTTAACTTCATCCCAGACTAGGATTTTTCTCCATGCCAGAAATAGTGCATTCTCTAAAAATGTATGCATGGCAAGGCCAGCGTCTTTCCCTGCCTCAGGACTATGCATTAAGAAACTGAAAAACATTCATGCCAGGCAAAAGAAGAAACACTTGAATAGTAAATACATGCATTGCCCAACTCAGAAATCAAACTAAACTTTGGAACAAGTAATATGTGAAGGAGGCTGCACACTTTACAGAGTAGGAGGAATTAACACCTAGAATGAAGTGAAAGACAAGGAGTCTCTTCCATACACACCTGTTGATCCATCAATTCACACCCGCTGTTGGCCTGCAATGCTAACTAGAGGGTGCGAATGGCTGAGCTGTAGCAGTACACCAGCTCTGCCCTGAATAAGAGAGATGCAGCTTGCAGTACATGTACAAGAAATATTGGTGATCTGCACATCATGAAGAGAGGAACATAGTAACTACCACCACTGTACCTTAATCATTGGATCACAAATAGCCAAGATCATATCCAAAGAGTTTGATTCATGGGAGTGGTGGAATTAATCATTTTCCAATTACTCTGTTTACTTGAGTTGGTCACACCAAAGAGTTGAAGGACTGTAGCCCTTGCAATGAGTAGTGTCCTGGCAAAGCAAGCCAGTTTTTAATGGCATTAGTCTTGCAAAAAAAAAAAAAAAGAATGGGGGGGAAGGGCTACTGCAATGTGAACCAATTTAAAATAATACATAAGGAAATGTGTTTGTTTTGTAATTGCATTTCTTCTATCACAGTACATCTGGCAGATTTCTTTGCTTATACTTACCATATGTGTTTATCATTTTTGTAGTTTGCACCTCTTTGCTTGTATTTCTAAATGAATTCCACCAGTTTTGACATATATTTCTAGCTATCACACTCAGCTTCTTTGTTTATCCACGTGTTGAAACACATTGGCCTTGAACTTTAAGGTGGGTGACCATATCCCTTGCCATCACACCATACTCTTGACTCAGAAGACCACCGTTTTCTCTCAGCTATCTACTGAGTTCTGCTATTAATTCTCTCTGCTCATCGGCTCCTGCTGGCCTTGGCTATCTACAAATAGTTACACTGTACCGTCCAGATCATGCCTGCACTGGTGAATCTCAGATGCAATTCCTCCGATTCCTCCCTATTTCTATTCTTCCTGTTTCCCTACTTGCTGAAGTTCTTGCAGTATTTTTGATCCTCCAGGACATGCTGAAATCCTCACCTCATCAAGGAGGAGCCCAGTTCTGCTTGTCTGTGTTAAGATAAATTAAGAAGGAAAATCCTCATAGCCTTTGTGGAATATACCTAAGACTTGCTGCCATAAGGCAAGGTATCCAGATACCTCCCCTCCACAACATCTCTCCCTGTCTCCCCCTCTCCCCAGATGCAGAGAATGAGTCAGTAGGAAGCCACAGAAGGTACCTGCAAAACTCAGGGCAGAGGGAGCAATTTCAGGGTTTCACCACTGATCTGAATTTATTTTAATAACTATAAACTGCCCTTATATTTTTGCTTTCCTCTTTCTTCATATTCATACCACTATTTCCCTTAGAAGCAAACCTGTGAGCTTCTGAATAATCTATCCCTTGTACAATTTGTGGTATCTGTGCTTAAAAACTGGTGTTTGTTTATATGTCATTGCCCTATTTGTAAAGCATACACATGACACTTGAGTTATACCAGAAGATCCTACGCTGTTTCTCTCCATTGAAATTGAAACCCAGCTAGAATGGTACTGCACAAGACATTCTACCCTGATTTCAACTATCCTGAGAGCAGCGCTCAGTCTTCCTGAATGTGGAGACCCTGTTTCTCAGGGCTGATGTGTCTTTCTTTAAACTGGCAGCTCACCTGTCAGTCTGCTTTCTGACTTTCTGCTCCCTCCTACTAGGAAGATCCACCGCCCCTTTAAACTTTGGGTTCACGGACTCACAGAATGGTAGAGTTAGAAGGGACCTATAAGGCCATCAAGTCCACCCCACTGTTCAATGCAGGAATGCAGGGTTCTTGCAGAAAGTGTGGAAATCAATAGATGCCATAAATAATGGGCCACTGATCTAGGAGGGACTGGATTTCACAGGGCTTACTTTGAGCACCGGATAACAACATTGATTTAGATAGTTCATACGATGATGCTTTACCACAGCAACAATGGTTATTGTGGAGACATACCAGCCAAGTGGCCTCTGCATCACAAGAGGGAACTGGTTTGGAACCATTCTCAACTTGAGACACGGCAGTGTATTTTAAGCAATTCATTTTTATAGAAAGAATTGTAGAGAAAAATTAATGTTTGTACAATATTTTGACGATCCATTGATTTTCACATGACACCATACTGTTCAAACGTAGACTAACATTGCCAAATTCAAGTCCTAATAAAAATAAGGTGAAAGAGTAGGCAGCCAAACAGCACCTTGCAAATGAGTACACTTGGTGACAACCCTGTCCTAATATAACCACAGCCTGGCTAAAATTCCATTCCAACTTAGCAGCTCCCAAACAAATGAAACCCTCTTTTACCATCCTGCCAGTCCTTTATTTATCTCACACTCACACAGTGGACCTCTAGCCAAAGGGATTGTGGGAGTTGCAATCCAACATCTGGAGGGCCACAATTTCCAAATGGGATGATAGGAGTTGTAGTCCAATAACATTTGGAAGACCACAGGTTTTCCCATCCCTGACCTAGTACAACTTCACTAAACATGCCTTGGCATATGTCTAGAGCAGCCTTTCCCAACCAGTGTGCCTCCAGATGATGTTGGACCACAATTCCCATCTTTCCTGACCATTGGCAATGCTGGCTGAGGCTGATGGGAGTTGTGGTCCAACAACATCTGGAGGCACACTGGTTGGGAAAGGCTGGTCTAGAGGCTATGGCTGCAGGAGCAAAAGAGGTAGGAGTAATGCATAAGCAGATGTTTTGCCATAACCAGCAACAAATAAACAACGATCTACAGATAACTACTTATTCACAGAGTGGCCACTATTTGTAAACTTACCAAAGAGGCACATGTGTCATGTGGGAACCTGGTTGTACATCTGCAGCCCATCAGATATCCAGACAATAAAGACATCCTAAAAATTACTCCACTATGTACTGCAGAGCAGCTTCTCACATGCTCGCATGGGGGGAAATCCAAGGGCAAGAAGCTAGATTCCTACCATCTCCTGTTTTAAATGGGGCTTTTCTAGAAAATTCCTATGTATTTTCAAATTCAATGTAACATTTTTCAACTGCTGTATTCTTCCACAGCAAAGTATACAGTACACCCAACAGGCTTAGTGAGAATTTCACTGCAGTGAGGCAAAGCTGCCAACTTCAGGAAGGAGAAAGGTATAAAAATGCAATAAATCAATAAGTAAAATATGGCCCTCTCAACTCCTGGCATGGATTAGCACAGTTGTCACCAGCCATATAGTAAAAATCTTAGGAAACAGCATCTTACTATTCTCAAACTGGTAAAAATCACCAATACCAATTCTAAACAAAATGACCCGCCTTAAATATGATGCCACCCAAAATGGCCACACTTAGACCTGCCAGAATGCCACACACCCCACTCATACATTATGCACTCTTGATGAAAAATGAGGTGATTTTTTTTAAAAGTCACTCTTTTAAAAATACAAAATTGAACTATATAATCATTATTTTAAAGCTAAAAGTCCATTAATAGCCAAGACATTTGCAGCAGCACACAGCAGAAGGACCACCAGAGGAGAAGCAAAGCAGCCATGATCTCTTCTCTGGGAACCTGCACAGTCATGCTATGCGCCATGTTCAGCATCATGTGCAAACTGAGACAATGGTGTTAGGCAACACTGAAATATCTGTACTAAAACATCTCCATCAGTTGCTGATTTGTTTCGAAGCCCCATTCATGATGCTGGTTTTGACTTTTAAAGCCTTCAGTGGTGTGGGCGCAGAGTATTCCTACCATGAGCTGCTCTCATATTTAAGATTAGCCGAGGGAAAAGGTTCAGAAAAGGGCAGCAAAAACTATGAAGGGGATGGAGCAACTCCCCTATGAGGAAAGGACATAACATTTGGGAGGTTTTAATTTAGAGAACAGGCAAGTGGGGGGGAGGACATGACACAATTATGCACAGTGTGTAGAAAGTGGATAGAGAAAAGTCTCATATGTACCACTAGAAGTCAAGGATGTCCAATGAAGCTGAATGTTAGCAGCCAAAAGGTTCTTCTTCACGTAGCAGAGGTTAATTATGGAATTTCCTCCCACAAGAGGTAGTGATAGTCACAAACTTGGATGCCTTTAAAAGAGGATTAGACAAACTCATGGAGGACAAGGCTATCAATGGTTACTAGCCACAACTGCCATGTTCTACTCCAGTGGTTCCCAACTTTTATGAATACAGGACTCCCTTTGTAAGCTCAAAAAAGTTCATGGACACCCCCCCCACACACACACACACACTAATTGTAATTTTAGTCTCTGTCAATTGAAAAAATGGTGCGTTGCAAAATCACATCTTCAAATATTCCTTTCCATAAAAAGCTCCCTACAGACAGGGAGCTGTTGCTTTCTTTTCTTAATGCAAAGGTCCAATCAAATTGGGATCCCCCTCCCCCCCAACAGTCTGAAGATGTACAGTCTTGCCTCCCAACACCAGTGGGTTACAGTGTTGGGCTAAGATCCAGGTTCAAATCCCCACCCAGCCATGAAGCCCACTGGTGACCTTGGGCCAGACACAGTCTCTCAGCCTGACCTATCTCACAGGGTTGGTGTACAGATAAAATGGAAGAGAGGGTAATCATATGCACCGCCTTATTTTATTTATTTATTTATTTATTAAATTTATATACCGCCCGACTAGCAATAGCCTTGAGCAACGTGGAGGAAAAGTGGGATATAAATGCAATAATTAAAAAAATAAATGCATTTCAGCTGCAGCATGTGGACCCTAGCCTCAGCCAACCTGCTGAGCTTTTTTAAAATCATCATCATCAAGAAGCATCATCAAGAAGCATCACAAGAAGCATCACAAGAAGCATCACAAGAAGCATCACAAGAAGATGCTAGATCGTGAAGAGAAAAGGGTGGATAGGTTGAGGAGGGGGGTTAGTGCTTTGAAGACTTGGGATGATAATCAGAACTGGTAACTTGGTTAGCATGCGCTAATGAGAGTGGAGCAGAAGATAGATCAGTGCACGCACACATGCAAACACACCTGCCCCTCCTGCAAACATCTGCATGCGTGCATGCATTTGGGCACGTGGGAGGGGGGGGAACCCTCAACTCCTGCAACATCTTGGAAAGAGAGATTGGGGAGGACAGACTGCAGGTGGAAGAAAGTAGGGACACTGGCGCACACACCTAGCCTCAGAGATGGGGGGCGAGCAAGTCCTGAGTTTCCTCACTGCTCCTTGGCTCCATCTGGACAGCCTCGCAAATAAGAATATTTTTTAAAAGGAGGTGGCAGCAAAGCAGGAGTCAAGAAAGTCAAGCAGGCTGGCTGTCAAGAAGGAAGGAGGAAAGCAGCCTTTCCATGCAGCCTTGCTTCTTTTTGCTTCACGAAAAGCCCTCTCCTCTCATTCTGAGTAAGGGTGTCATCAGCAGTGGCAGTGCGAGGAGATGGGACAGTAATCCCCTCTTCTTCCTGGTAGCACCTGCCTCAGCCTTCTTTGCCATCTGCCATGTGTGGTATAGGTAGATGCCTACCCTCAGTGTGCCTGAAAGATGCTCTGGTCCTTCAGCAAAGTCCTCCCCTCTCGTTTGGAGCAAGGGAGAGGTGTCATCTGTAGCGGCAGTGGGGAGCAGACAGCATCCAGGTAGTGAAAACTTTTTTTAAAAAAATAAGTAATTCTTTCTTTACTGTTTGCGGCCCCCTCTGGATTGCTTCGCGGCCCTCCTGAGGGTCACAGCTCCCAGTTAGGGAACCACTGTTCTACTCCACTGTCTATTCCACTTGCTGGAAATCACAAGTTGTTAGAGTGCTGTTGCACTCAGGTTCTACTTGCAGGCTTCCCACAGGCATATGGCTGGCCACTGTGAGATCAGGATGCTGGACCAGATGGGCCTTGGCCTGATCCAGCAGGATTGTTGTTATGTTCCTATCAGCCTCCACTTATAAGTACTATCCTATTTGGATACCACATCAATGTCAATACGAAACAAGACATTTTTGGTAGTAAGCCCAGAACTCTACAATGCTCTTCTGCAGGTGGCTTGTCTTTCTTGCTGATGTAATTCTACAGGCACTTGAAGATGCACTTGTTCCATCATATTTTCAGACATATCTACCTGTTGGTTATCTTAGCTCTTGTCTGTTGCTTGGCTTTATGATATTGATTTTGTGTTGCTTGATTAGGCTGTTTTTATTTATTTTATTGATCCTTTTACTTCTACGCTGCTTTGGGAACAGTATCTTGGTTAAAAAGCAGCACAAGAATTTGGTAAATAAACAAAGCTCTTCAAAAGGTTGAAGAATTTGTTAAAAATAATGCAACCTTTAACATATTTTCCCAGCCTTTATATTTCTTCCCTCCATAAGATGATTTTTTTTTCAATTGCAATGATGGTGACAGGGGAAAAGTGAATATCCCCAGCCAGTTATCATTGCTACTGCTGTTGTTCCTAAGGGCTCCATTTTTTTTGCCTTCTGCCTGGCAAAGAAAAGAAAAAAGGAGGGTGTCATAAACTGAAACAACGCAAGTAGAAACCACATGCTTCCTTTCTAAAGGCTCTGGCTTACTACACACATGCTTAGTGTTGGCTCTTGTTGCAAAGAGCCCAGCTTTACCTGTTTGCTTCCATCATTTGCTTTTTGCTGCTGCTTACTTCAGCACCAACTGCAACTGCACCACAGCTTCTGGACACTCCACTTGCATGAAATGCATCGCAATGACACAAACTACAATACTCAGTGAAAAGTTCCATGACATTATGCATGAAACAAATCATCAGCCTTTTTTGTTGTTGTTTTTTTCTGTTATTTTTTTTTAAATAATAATAAACCATGCCTTCAGGCAAAAAATGGATTGCAGGTCAATATACAAAATAATTTAAAATCTGCAACACAACATTAGAACAATATCAAACATTAAAAATTGTTGATTCTTTTTAAAAAAGAATATGAAACATTAAAACAACCATATAATAATATTAAGAGGAATAAAACTATTCAGTCAGCTGAAAATGCAACAATAAACAAGGCCTGGGCAAATAGAAAACATTTAACCTGGCAATGAAAGGAATACAAAATTAGTGCCAGATGTACCTTCTTTGGGAAGGCATTCCAGAGTCAGGACACTCCTCACAGAAGGTCCACTCTTTTGTACATGCATAATGTTCTTCTCTAATAGAAGAAATAGGGAAGGGTCTCTCCAGATGACATGAAAGAGCTGCTTAGTGGTGGCACATCTATCCTGCATGCAGAAGGTCCCAGGTTCAGTCCCCAACATCTCCAGGTAGGGTTGGGAATGTGTCCTGCCTGAAATCCTGCAGAGCTGCTGGCAGTCAGTGTAGCCAATACTGAGCTAGACAGATCAATCTTCTGACCCAATATAAGGCAGCTTCCTATGTTCCTATACTTAATGCACAAGCAGATTGATATTCAGAGATTTAAAGGTAAGCACTATCATCTTGCTTTGGGCTCAGTAAATGTTGTGATACTCTTAACTTGGAGAGTCAACGTAGTGTTTTGTCTGAATTGCTGATCTGGATATGGCTGAAGTCTCCTTTCTGCCATGAAATTCCACTAAATGGCCCTGGACAAGTCACTCTCTCTCAGTCTAGTCTACCTGACATGGTTATTACAAGGATAAAATTAAATAATCCCATGCATATTGCTTTGAGCTCCTGGAAAGAAGAGTAGGATACAAATGTGATAAAATAGTTTGGGAAGACTAAATCAAGAGCATTTAAACACATCTTCTATTAATGTTGCCATTTGCAATAACTGACTGCAAATATGAATAGAACACCAGTGTCCTTGTATTCAGGAAATTCGGAAATAGAAACCCTATCCATGCAGAAATCTAAATATTGCATGAAGAAAATCTCTGTGGCTAAAACTCAGATTGATATTATGCATTTACTTGCCATGACCTCTCTTTCACTTATGTTTATAGTACATCAAATGTAAAATAATGGGGGCTTCCCAGCCTGATCCCAGTTTGGAAATAGAAAAAAAAATTAGAAGGAAAACTAAGCAGAGTCCTGCACCAACCACAGGACTGAATGGGATTTGTTACACCTGCAAAACGAGATTGAAATAACCATGTGATATGAAATACATGAGTAGAGTTAATTATCTTAACCATACAGTTTTTAAAATAACTTTTTGAAATTAGTGGTTAATGAAATGCATTGTTCTTTTATACTTAAAAAATCAATCTAGTTCAAAATACAGCTTAAAAATTATCAGTGAAAGGAATAGGACTAAGCACTGGCCTTTTCCTTGAATCAACATTACAAGTCAGTCTGCTTCTATTTCTGCACAAGTTATTGATAAAAAAGTTATTCTAAATTGTGCCCTCTGGTTATGTATTTGAACAATACCTAATAAATCTCTGTTGTTCTTTTCCTTTCTATTTCTTAGTTCTTTTAGGTTTGAAGATGTTATTTCTTGGCTAATTTTATATTATTTTTATTCACTGTAAATCACCTTAAGAGGTCGGATGGCTGAGCATAAGTTTTTAACAACACAGTCCTATGCAGGTCTATTCAGAAATAATATTGCATTCAATGGGACTTATACTCAGCTAAGTGCGTTTAGAATTGTAATCTAAATCGATAGACTTCATTATGTCCATTTCTGAACATTATGAATCTTAAATAAAATAGTTTTAAAAGACATAAAACCCAAGTTGTGAAAAAACGGTTTCATTGCAAATTTGTAGAACTTTTTTTTTTTTTTTTGCATGTTTGCATCATCCTTTATTTTGGATTTTTATATATACATTTTCTATGAAAAGGGACAGGTGGAATCATTTTGTGAAAATTGGTTCAAAATTAGACATGTTTTACTTCCATCTACTATACTACTTGTCGTCGAAAATTAAAACAGGAAAACATTTATAGCAGCCTTATTCACATTTAAAAATAGGGTGTCTATATTCTTTAATAATCACTCTGCAGTAGCATTATCACCCAACTAGCTCAGGCCCTCTAAAGAATAAAGATACAGTAAGTAAATTATACTTCCTAAAACCAATTACAGCTTCTAATTCCACTATCATCTAAAGTTACTCTTGTGACATACAACTTTTTCATGTCCAGCTATGGCATATGAAAGTCTAATGCAGTTAAAAACTACCACTACACAGGCCCCTCTTCTTTTTCACCTTAACGTGGTAAGGGGGTTTGAGAGTGTTGAAGAAGCTGAGAGCCATTAATGTCGTCAGGAGTCTAGACTAAGAGGCTAGACTCCTAGCAGGGGCACCCAAGGAGGAACGGTCAAAGCTGAGACACCAGACTAAGATGCATCCAAACTCAAGAGGAAGGCAATAGTAAACCACCTTTTAATATCTCTTACCACGAAAACCCCATGAACAGAGTATCCAAAATGCAACACGAGATAGTGCTGGAAGATGAGACCCCCAAGTCAGAAGGCACTCACCGAGCTACTGGGGAAGAACAAAGGACAAGTATGAGTAGACGCAGGTGGGTCAAAGTTGAAAGGAAGCCCAGAGGCTGATGCGCACAGATGCGAAAGGAGAGTCCGGAGTTGTACGATGCACACAACAGGAACATGGAATGTGAGAAGCATGAACCAGGGAAAGTTAGAAATTGTCAACCAAGAAATGGAACGTATCAACATTACAATACTTGGTGTCAATGAATTAAAATGGACAGGAATGGGACATTTCCAATCAGGCAACTACAAAATATTTTATGCAGGAAATGAGAAGTTAAGAAGAAATGGGGTTTCTTTAATAGTGAGAAGTCATGTAGCAAAAGCAATAACAAGCTACAACGCAAGATCTGAGCGAGTTATATCAATGAGATTAAATGGGAAACCTATTAACATAACCATATCCAAGTCTATGCTCCAACAGCAAACACAGAAGAAGAGGAATTGGAGAGATTTTACGCAGAAGTACAGGAAGAAATTGATCACACACCAAAACAAGATGTGCTGATAATCATTGGGGACTGGAATGCAAAAGCAGGGAACAGAGAAGAAATAGGAAATGGGGCTTAGGAGACAGAAATGAAGCAGGAAAAAAACTTAACTGAATTTTGTGAAGCCAATAATTTGTTTCTTGCGAACACTTGTTTGAGCAACCAAAAAGACAACTGTACACATGGACATCACCAAATGGTTAATATAGGAATCAAATTAATTATACAATTGGTAGCAGAAGATGGAGAAGTTCCATACTTTCTGCGAAAACAAAACCAGGAGCAGGCTGCAGTACAGATCATGAACTGGTCATATCGAAAATCAGAGTAAAGCTAAAGAAGAAGAACAAAGCAATCATAATGCCAAAATACAATTTAAATAACATCCTAGAAGAATATAAAGATCAAATAAGGAATAGATTTGAGGCTTTAAACTTAGTTGACAGAGAACCAGAAGAACTATGGAGTGAAGTCAGAGACATGATCAGGGAAGAATGCAAAAAGACGATACCGCTAGTTAAAAAGAAAGACCTCAATGGATGACTGATGAAACTCTTAATATGGTTAAAGAGAGAAGGAAAGCAAAAGCAAGAGGAGATTGAAACACAGAACCTTAAATGCAACAATAAAGTGACTAGTACATAAGGACAAAGAGAACTATTACAATAGTTATTGCATAGACATAGAAGAGGATAACAAAAAAGGAAGAACAACAGCCCTATTCCAAAAGATCAGAGAAATGAAAGGGAAATTTAAGCCAAGGGTAGGGATGTTGAATAACCAACAGGGGAACACACTGACTGGCTGAGATGAAATAAAAGGAAGATGGAAGCAATACACTGAAGAACTCTATAAAAGAGATGACAGATTCATTCATGGCGGAACCATATGAGGAAGAACCAGAAATGTTAGAATGTGAGGTGAAAGCTGCTCTTAAAATACTTGGAAGAAACAAATCACCAGGAACAGATGGCATGTCAATAGAGCTGCTACAAGGTACTGAGACTGAATCTATCCAAAGTTTGACTAAAATTTGTCAACAAATATGGAAAACTAAACAATGGCCCACAGTCTGGAAGCGTTCAATATGTATCCCAACGCCAAAGAAAAGGGATCCCAAGGAATGCAGTAATTATCGAACTATTGCCTTAATATCCCATGCAAGTAAAGTAATGCTCACGATTCTACAACAAAGTCTCTTACCATATATGGAGCAAGAAATGCCAGCTGTCCAAGCTGGATTTAGAAATGGAAGAGGTACAAGAGATCATATCGCAAACATACTTTGGATAATAGAATGGACCAAGGAATTTCAGAAGAAAATCACCCTGTGCTTTATAGATTACAGCAAAACCTTTGACTGTGTAGATCATTAAAAACTATGGAATGCTTTAAAAGAAATGGGGGTGCCACAGCATCTGATTGTCCTGATGCGCAACCTATACTCTGCACAAGAGGCTACTGTAAGGACAGAATATGGAGAAACGGATTGGTTCCCAATTGGAAAGGGGGTGAGACAGGGGTGTATTTTATCACCCTATTGGTTAATCTATATGCAGAACATATCATACGGAAAGCAGAATTGGACCAAGATGAAGGAGTTGTGAAAATTGAAGCAAGAAATATCAATAATTTAAGTTATGCAGATGATACCATACTACTAGCAGGAACCAGTAACGATTTGAAACGAATGCTGGTGAAAGTTAAAGAGGAAAGCACAAATGCAGGACTACAGCTGAACGTCAAAAAGACTAATGTAATGACAACAGAAGATTTGTGTAACTTTACAGTTGACAATGAAGACATTGAACTTGTCAAGGATTATCAATACCTTGGCACAGTCATTAACCAAATTGGAGACAACAGTCAAGAAATCAGAAGAAGGCTAGGACTGGGGAGGGCAGCTCTGAAAGAACTAGAAAAGATTCTCAAATGCAAAGATGTATCACTGAACACTAAAGTCAGGATCATTCCCAATCTCTTTGTATGGATGTGAAAGTTGAACAGTGAAAAAAGCGGATAGGAGAAAAATTAATTCATTTGAAATGTGGTGTTGGAGGAGAGCTTTGCGCATGCCATGGACTGCGAAAAAGACAAATAATTGGGTGTTAGGACAAATTAAACCAGATCTATCACTAGAAGTTAAAATGATGAAACTGAGGTTATCATACTTTGGACACATGATAAGACATGATTCACTAGAAAAGACAATAATGCTGGGAAAAACAGAAGGGAGTAGAAAAAGAGGAAGACCAAACCAGGGCCGGATTAAGCTGAGGAGGGCCCCTAGACTGATTGGTGTTTGGGAGGGCCCTTCTCCTCTTAGGCAGATCCGCGGAAACAGCCACAGGAGGGATCGCAGGACAGGAGCTTCTGAGCCGCCCGCTGTCCCATCCCATCCCCCCTGCTTCACCTATCTTTCCGCTTTTTTTGCAGCAGCGCGCACTGCGCGTGCAGGTTTGCCATCAATCAAGATGGTGGCTGAGGTTTCCCTAAGGGGGTGAAGCCTCTGCCGCCATCTTGGTTGATGGCAGCAATGCGCACGTGTAGCCCCTTAGGGAAACCTCGGCCGCCATCTTGATTGATGGCAAACTGCAAAAAACAGCAGAGAAAAAGGTAAGTGAAGTGGGGGGTTGGTGGGTGGTTCAGAAGCTCTTGCACAGGCCCCCAAGAGCTCCAGGCCCCTAGGCTTCAGCCTACTAAACCTAATGGATAATCCGGCCCTGGACCAAACAAGAGATGGATTGATTCCATAAAGGAAGCCACAGACCTGAATTTACAAGATCTGAACAGGGTGGTTCACAACAGATGCTGTTGGAGGTCGCTGATTCACAGGGTCGCCATAAGTCGTAGTCAAGTTGAAGGCACATAACAACAACAACAACAGATGGGGAACTTGACATCTGCTCCAGGTATTCCATTTTAGCTACATTTTCAGATTTTCACCAATAAATTGTCCTAACAACATATCTCATTTCAAATTAATTTGCATGTCTGGGATCAACATAGTAACAACAGCACAGCTGAATATAGATGAAGGCATGTCAGCTCTACAGCACTAAAGCACCTATGCTCAGATATACTGCCGTGCCACTAAGGAGCTGTCAGAGCCCTGGAGATAGGACAGATCTTCACATTCCTCTTAATTTAATTACATATAACCAAGCTGTTTGGTTCTATTAGAGCAGCGGCTCAGCATCTAAACCTGGTTTGTATACTTACAAATAGAATTTGTATCCCTGATAATAAGAGCAAAAGACACCCTCCTTCCTGAAATTAATGTGCATCCGAGAAAACAGAATCAGCCAAAATTTGTGTTTGTGTCTTTTTGCACCTCACACAACTTCCCCAAACTTGTCCTTGTTCTGCACTGTGAATCCCAGAGAAAGTTGGTGGGAATTCAAGTACACCTGCAGCTGGATGGAGGAGGAGGAAAGCTATCTGCTTCCCATCAGGAGCTGCTGTGAATACAGAGAGAGCCGTACTTGAAGGCACACTGTCAAGGTTAGTAGGCCTCAAAAATGTGACCTATTCTTAGTTGTTTGCCTGTGTCTTTGCAGACCATGGTGCCCTTTAGGCAGGTTCTGAAAGAAACTTCAAAAGAGGCCACTAAAATTTAATTAACCCACCACTCAAACCCAGGACAAGATAATCCCTGCAAGTTTACAATCTAAATGAAACAAACAACAAAAAAGATGGGAAAGGGAAGAAGAAAGACAAAAATAGGTCAGTTAAAGAAAGCAAAACAAACAAACAAAATTAAAAATCAGATGGGTCTTGAACAAGTTGGGAATAAGAAAGCCATCAATTATCTAAGGCACCGAGTCCCAACAGTGATGTGAAACTAGTGAGAAGGCCAAGGATGAAAGAAGGAAAAGGAGATCCTGGATGTAGAGAAGCTGGTTCTTGATGACTGAAGGGTGTGATATGGGGCATAGAAGACAGAAGAGACAAAATGAACAGTTTAAAAGTTCATAATGATGTTGGGAAGAAGAAGGAAGCCCATGAAGAGGAAACGAGACAAAGGCAGGTACTGACGATCATGGGAGGCAAGACTTCCTCATCTGGATGTTCCAGATCATGCTCTCCCAAACCTTGACCTCCCATGCCTTCCCACACACTGTTCCTTGCCTTCCAACACGCTTCCTCTCTGGGTATCAACCAGCTCTCAGATCTAACTGTAGAAAAAGCCTTGTCAAACAGACATAAGAAATGAAAGTCCAATGAACTGACCCTGTTACTGGTCTCAGTCCACTTTCATCACGTCGGCCAGGCGCCTGATAAGTCCAGTATGTTTCAGGGAAATTCACAGTGATGTTATAAATGCCATATCCACTTTCACAGATCCCTGCCTGCTATGAATTTCCCTAAAAGTCCTATCAGGTCCTGGAACAAGAATCAAACTAAGGCTGCAGCAAATCTTTCCAAATGTAAACATACCAGACCACGCAGCCCCAACCTTACTGAGATGTCTCTAGCCACCAGCTTTGTATTCTGTACCATTAGAGACACAAGACTAAATAGTGATTTTTAAAATGGTGAGACAAAGCAAAGCTAACCCCTCATAGAAACATCTTGCCACGGAAGGGGCATTTGATTAGTTCATTATTCAGAATTCTTTTTCATCCATCCCCAGAATGATACTACCTCTCACAACAATGCTAGCTCTCATAACAATACTTAACATCAGCAGCAGTAAAGTGCTCTTACTCTTCACTCATGAGTAGGTCCTTCTCAGTGTATCACACACCATTAATCCTTGCTTTATATACTAGAACAGAGTCAAGAGGGTCAATTCATGCACCGGTGGCTGCACTACATGCACTTGGGTTTGTAGCCAAACCAGAGAGCTCAATTTTATTTCACAATCCAAACTGTGGATTGCGCAAGTGGACTCTCTGTGGTGGTGGTGCCCCATATGTGGGACTTCTTCACTGAAGAGGGTATCTTTCTGTTTGAATTCCCCTGGCATTTCTCTTCAAACAAACTCTTGATTCGGTTTTTGTTTACATTTACTTGGTTATTTTTACCTTTAAGGGGTGTATCCAACAAAGTCATCCCATCAGCACAAGGACTTCTGCTTGTACCTCTCCTTCCTCCACCCACTTACCCCCCATATCTGCTCTGGAGGGTTGGGAAAAATCTTGCTGGGGCTGATTTTGGTCTGGTAATTGTGTTTTAACTATGAACTATCATTATTTTCATACTTATTTTGCAAGCTGCAATTCCTTTTGGGAAGGGAAGCACAGAGTAGTCAACTTGGTGTGAATAAATGCCATCAGCATGGACCATATGACAGCAAACTTCACTGTTTAAGGGCAAACTTGAGAAGTCTTCTTCAGTTATTTATTATTTATTTATTTAGATTTATATCCCACTCTTCCTCCCAGTAGGAAACGCTGAATTCCTGCTAGACCTACTCTGACCAACACAAGACACTGTATTATAATATTTATATCCTGGCATTCTAATTTAACAAAATAGCCTTGTCTCATTAAAACAATCAAAATCACCAATAAAGAAAGAACCCTGCAATGGTAGCAGGGACAGTCAAACAATAATTAAAATCAAAGAAGATGGGGGGGCAGGAAAAGCAGCAAGGACACAGAAAAAATCCTTGGAGAATAAAAACATGTTGACCTGGTGCCTGAAGGACATCAATATTGGTGCTCCACAAACCAGCATGGGAAGGCAATCCCACTGAAAAGGCCCTCTCACTAGTCACCACCCATCTAACCGCTGAATGTGGAAGCGCTAAGAGAAGTGATACCACATGTGTGAACAAAATTAGATGGATTCCAATTGGCCAAGTTATTCTCAGTTTTCTCTACAAGATGTTGATTCTTGAGCATACCAACCAACAACTGGTCTTAAAGTTGAGGCAGGTTCTTTAATCGCTATATATGAGAGCTGTCAAAAGTTCCATTTCACACATACAACCACATTATCAATTTCTCTACACATACACACCTTCATGGTTGTATCCATCTACCTACCTATTTTTGGAGAAAGCTTTTCCCAAACTTTTCAGTCTTGATTTGATTCTGTTGATTCTTTTTAATGTTGGTTTCAAATCTATAGCGTAGTTAGTTTTTATGTTTTATGCTGGGGGGAGCAGTAACTGCTCTGTATTTCCTCCCTTTTTTTAATGCAACCTATCCTGAGAATTTGATTGAGAGGTGGTATATAAAGGTTCATAGTAAATAAATTTGCAGCAAGTTGCACCTTCAAGGACAAATTAGTCAAGTGAGAATTTAGGCAGAAACGCAGCACAGGGGGACTAACGATTAAGCCCTCTTCTCCACGCACCCCCCAATACAGATTAGGGGGACCTTCCCCACAGCTGTGTATTATTAAAAACAAGGCGTGCCCAGACCTAAATATGCTATTTAAACACTACTAATATAATGTGTAATTTGGCCCTCAGTAACTACCAGTATTTGCTGTTGAATTCTTAAGAACTAGACAAACAAAAGAAGACCAAAGCTGAAGAAAGCATTCCTCTTCTTATTCCTGCACATTGCATTAGCCTGTTTCGCTTCTAAACTCCACACTGGTCCCAAAACTAGGGGACAAGCCTCATTATTTTTTCCAGAGTTCCAGTGTAAATTGGAATGTTTCAGTCCCGGAGGAAGTTTTGCTATCCTGAATGCTCTCTCCCGCCCTCCTTTAAGCCTAAAGTTCTCAAATTCGTCAACAATGGAAGAAAAACCAGTGGAACAAGAATGCCCCTTTGCTCACAGGAAGAAGAAAAGGGGGAGAAAGAAAAAGCTTTCAAGAGACGCTGATATTATGATGGTCAGAGAGGTGACAATGATTCCTCTGTCTAATATTACCTCATCCGTAGCACAAATGCTTGAAATTCACTTAAATATTTCTCACATCTAATCCAGAATATCCAACTGAGCAACTCTTTCAGAAAAGAAAGGGGGGGGAAACCAACCAGTCTCCCATCTAGACTTCCTGTATAGGAAATACACAGGGTTAGAAGACAATTTTGAATGTTGCAGATATAAAACACAACCAATCACTGTCTCCTTCCTTGTAAGATAGCAGTAGCACTTCTGATTACTTGTCCTTTCCCCTTCCAGGGCACACCTCCTACAGATCACAAAAGGGGAGACACGTTCCACAGTCCATCAACAATATCTGCCCTAAACAGCCACACTAGAAATTATTAATTAAGAGGAAAGAGGTGATGTAAATGCCAAGGCTCCAATGGCATTTTACATTATAGATAAAATAAAAATAGACTTCAAGGTAAAGCATAAATCTTGGCATTCCAGCTCTAAAGCACACAAGGAGGAATATACCAAGGGCAGCAATGCAGACTCTCCAAGGCTAAAAGAAGTCCATCAGGGATCTAGCAATGTGGCTTCATTACCATTGTAAAAGTTACTGCTTTATAATGAATCAGAACAATTGCATGTCAAGTCCAGTACCTGTCTACCTGAACCTATTTACAAAAGCTCTGTGAGTAGCTTTTCCAAAAATTCCTGCCCAAAACATTTTTAAGTGGAGGTTCCAAGGACTGACCCTGGGATCCCACACATGCAGGGCATGTGCTCTACCACTCAACTATGGGCACTCTGATCATTACTAGCCACTATTCTCTATGTCTATGTTCCCTGTTTATGCAAAAATATTATACATTTTCTGAATCCTGGATACAGAATAAGTTATGCAAAATGATTATATGTATGCTAGGGATGGACAAGTTCTATTTTGAGTCCATATCACTTTAACATGTTTTCACCCATAATTCCAATCCATTCCATTTCTGGATTAATCTGCTATTTTTAAATCCTCCCACAATACATGTTATAATATGTACTTTTCTCACAAAGTAAGTATTTAAATGCATATTTTGATAATTTTAAACTGCTAAGAACGGCAGTGAAAATCAGAAAAGTTAGAAATTTGACTGGTGGACAAATATGTTCTGATCTGCACATTACCCCATGAGGTGCAGATCAAGCAATTTCATATAGGAATTAGCAAAGCATCCCTAATTCAAATGCAGGGATCCACAAATTTTGGCTAGCCTTAGTAGTCAGTCATAATTTATGTTTGCCACTCCCTCTGCAATTCCCTCAAATGAGGGGGAAAGGAGTCTCTCCTAGACAGGAGAAAGAAATAAACCTTACCTTTCCCCTGCACTTTCTGGAACACATGAAGACTTGAGAAATGAGTGCATTTCTGATCACAATGAGCTTCAGAAACACATAGAAACAATAAATCTGTATTGCTTCCAAGTGCCTCCAATACTCAGTGAGATATCAGAGAAGAATCCTGACCCTCTTTGAATCACCAGCTCAGGAGAAAGACACATTATTGTTCCTAACTTCATGCAGAGTGCTGGAGGCACTTGGAAACAGCAAGACTTCTTGCTGCTTCCAAATGCTTCTAAGGATCATCACAAGATCATAGACAAGACCCTACCCTTCCCAGAGTCCTCCCCAAAGGGGGATACAGTGTTTATCTCTCCCTCTCTCTGCCCCATCCAGCACAAAGGGAGAGACATGTTCATCCCTCCTAGTTCTCTGTGCTGTGCATCTCTCACTGCGTACTGGGGTGGGGCAAGCAGTCACCAGAATTGAAAATATGGCTACCTGCATCCATCACAGTTATAGGCCCTTGAGCAATTAATTCATTTATTCTGGCTGCTAAATGTGAGTAAATGTGAGCATAAAATTCTAGGTTTTATTGATAGGGTCAACATATACCCCTAACAACAGTTTCTTGGATTGCCACAGAAGCACATTTTGTATAATACACAATGATTTCTGAAAGAACAAACAAAAAACTTGACCAACTAAGAAACGGCTACGTATGTGCTGCTCTCTGGAGACAAGAACTGGGATATAGTGTCAGCTAGAACAATGGAATAACCCTTAGACATAAGATCAGCAGTTGAGACAGGTGGAACTAACTTTGTTTCTTTTAATTCCTTTGTTATTATTAAGCCAAACACCAGAAACAGGCAGTTGTTGACCAATGCCACTTTAAGACTGTTTCAGAACAGGTTTAGAAGGGCAAATTTATTCCCTTATAAGAAGCTCACTTTAAAAATTCCCATTAAAAACAGGGCAGAACACAAATCAGCATGGAGCAGTCTGGTTTGTTCCATGCTTCCAAAACATATTTCACCCAAGGAGATGAAGCTTCCATATATTACAGCAGGCTCCTTCCTTTTATCACATAGGCCACAGTTAGGTTTGTCTCTCTGCTTCATCAATCTCTCAGGTATACTTATTTAGTGAGTAGCACTAGCACAGCAAAAGCAGAAGATCCAGACACACAGAGGAATAAACAGGAATTATTTCTAGAGTTGTCAATGGACTGAAGAATTTTAGGGTTTTTTGGATTTCAATAGATTGAATCAATTTAAATAATTTGCATACTACCTACATATCAATATAGATACCTTTTTGAGATAGGAAAGAAGTATAAACCAACACATTCATTCCATCAGCACACAGACTTTTTTGGCTGTGCAACAAAACATCCCCGCTCTCTTCTCTCCCCTCATGCACCCTAAATCTTTTCTGAGGGTTTCCCCAACCCTCCAGAGCAGATTTGGGGAGAGCGCTGGGCGTGCATGGGCAGGAGGGGGGAAATTCTGTAGTATAAATGGAAGTCCTTGCACTAGTGGAACAAGTGCACTGGATACCATCCTTAGCATTTTAATAGTACTTGAAAGTCTTCAAAGTGCTTGGCATGCATTATCTTGTTATAATCCTTACAACAACTCTGTAAAACAAGCTGGTATTCCAGCAGAGGGAATCTCTTGCCTATGGTCACGTAATGAATTCACGGCAGAGGCGAGATCTGAACTGGGGACTTTCTGATTCATAGCTCATTCTCTCTTAGCCACTACACCACAGCAGCTAGCACAGAATTTAACAAAGAAAGACAACTCTTTATGGTCTTACATTTATAGTGAAACAATTGTTAATCTTATCCTAACTCTTACTAGGATTCAAACTGCACTACAGCAGGGCCCCGGTTTTCGGCGGCGCGCTTTTGGGCATTCCACTAATATGGCAGTTTTCAGGAGTCGGGCACCATTTTATTGACAAAGTTCTGCTTTTCGGTGGGGGTCTTGAACGTAACCAGCTGTATGAGTGTGGCCCAACTGTATGGTGGAATTAGATTTAGGCAAGATACTCACACTAAGAGGTTTAGGAATTCTGCTCCCCACAGGTACAAAAATTGTTAAGGAGGTTCCATTCACCACCTGGCAATGAGAATTCAACCACCTCAAATCCAAGTAGAGATAAATGACCTAGGCTCCTGTACCACACTGTTTGGGGTATGTTTCCCACACTGATTTACTGACAAAGGGTTACCAACCTGTTTTTCTTTCTTCTGTATTTTCATTATCATCAATTTTGGAGTATATATTACTTCTGTAAAACACAAGACAAAAAAACTCACAATAAAATTTAAACACACAAGATCTGCTTGCAAAGTCTTTTTATATAATGCCCTCTTTGAAGAGTGGTGGCACACAGCAGAGCTTACTTCTGAGTAGACATGCAATACGAATGTACTGTAAACAAGTCAGTGAACACAAGATGACATCCCTCTGTCTCAGATATTGGCAAACAGTAGATAAAGAAAATAATAGTACTTTATCCTCTGAAGATTTAGATGACTAGGAGCCATATGGTATCTGCTTTAAAATTACTACATTGCACCTAGAATTCTATAATAGGGATGAGGAACCTGTGGTCTTCCAGATGTTGCTAGATTTCCAGCTCCCATCAGCCCTAGCCAGCAGGGCCAATTGTCAAGGAAGATAACAGCTATTCCCCACCCCAGCTGAATGGGTAGTCACCTGTATCTGTAACCATGAGTGTAAGCCATCTTGAAAGCTTATCAAGTGGAGATGCAAGATGTATACATCTGAAAGGAGTATGTCTAACCAGCAGTCCCATCTTCCACTTCTCCTATTTCCAAGCGCCCGAATCTACTCTCAATTGCTCTTTAAAAAAGTGAGAAAGTACAAGACAACAAAACATACCTTACTCACAACCACAAAAACAAATTCCTCATTACTATCTTAATTGGAAAGCACCTCTCACACCACTAGTGCTAATTATATTTGCTGCATTTATATATTGCTCCTCCCTTTAAAAAGCTCAGAGTATTATCAGTTATCTCCTATCTAGACTCTGCTTAGCCTCAGCATTACTACGGTATCAAGTCCTCCAAGACCATTCATGGAACACGTTTGGTGACAGAAGTATTTTATTTTCCTTCTAAGCTTCAAGGAAAGGAAAGGAAAGAAAAAATGAAACAATTGCTGTGTAGAGAAACTATAAACATTAAGAAGGTATTTTGACTTTCACCTAAGGAGGAATATGGATCTGTTAATGGTCGGTTATTCTAGATTATTTGTAAAAAAAATAATCTAATGAAAATAAAGTTTAATGAAAATAAAGTTTAATGAAAATAAAGTTTAATGAAAATGTAAGAGAGAGGTTGAAAAACAGGTTTCCTAAGGAAGTACTATATATTTACGGTTTATAATCAATTCAAGTAACATACACTGTCCGTAACCAAACTTCCAGACATCACAACTTCAGGTGTTGCAGAGACAATTACTTTCATTCATGCACAATGGCAACAGTGCCTCAGCCTTTAACACAGGGGTGGTTAACCTGTGGTCCTCCAGATGTTGTTGGACTGCAACTCCCATCAGCCCCCATGGATGTTGGAATCTGCAGTCCAGCAACATCCGGGCCAACTGACAATTAACCGCATTTGCTAACTTAAAATGCTTGTAGCCTATACATACAAACATACACTATTTCATCAGCCCAGAGTCCATGCATAGATATGCACCATGGGTTATATTCAAAGTAGCACTAAGGTGAATGTTCAGTTAGTGCCAAAATTTCTCCTTGTCCATTGGAGTGTTCTTCCCCTCTCTTCCCTCCATGCACCCCTTATATCTGCTCTGGGGGTTCCCACAACCTCATACAGTATGCATTTCAGTTATACACCTAAGATTTGTTTAAGTGTACACCTGAATTGCGGAATGCTGCCAAAGCAAGATGGCTCCCTTAACAAAATCAATCCTTTTTTTGTCTTTAATCCTCTCAGGCTCCTTCAGGAGAAAGAGGAGAAAGCTGTTGCCAGTCACTGCCAAACTAAAGCAAGATGTCTCAGCACGACATGCAAGGGAAGCTAGGCAGGATGGAACTGGAGGGGGCCGTCCTCCCATGCACAGAGGTAAGAGTCGCTAATTTGCATGCAGTCTACCTAGTGGAGTGAGAGAAAGGGACAACCCTTCCAAGGATCCCCTCCACTGCAGGAAGGCGTAAAGGGGGGGAATACAACTAATACATGAATATACAGGTATGCTAATCAGAAAGGTAGAATTGGCTACAATCGCGTGTTGAGTTTAGCAAACCCTAAAAGCTGTTATGCAATGTGTGGAATGGTCCTGGGCTTCATAAAAACAAAAGTGCTCTGCCAATGAACAATATTCCTTCCTACTTGGAAAATACCCACTTTGTGAAAAGATGCTCTTAGAAAAACCTGGCAACAGATGGAGACTGCTCTCTCTCTCTCTCTCTCCTCTCTCCTCTCTCCTCTCTCTCTCTCTCTCTCTCCTCTCTCTCTCTCCTCTCTCTCCTCTCTCTCCCCTCTCTCCCCTCTCTCCCCTCTCTCCCCTCTCTCTCCTCTCTCTCCTCTCTCTCCTCTCTCTCCTCTCTCTCCTCTCTCTCCTCTCCCTCTCTCTCCCTCTCTCTCCCTCTCTCTCCCTCTCTCTCCCTCTCTCTCTCTCACACACACACACACACACACACACACACACACACACACAGAGAGAGAGAGAGAGAGAGAGAGAGAGAGAGAGAGAGAGAGAGAGAGAGAGAGAGAGAGAGAGAGAGAGAGAAAGAAACAATGCACTTACCTTTTCCAAGTGCAGTACATTGCCTTCTTGAAGGAGGAGAGGGATGAAGGAGCTTGTTCAGTTGGAAAGAAAGAAACAGACCAATGTGCACACTCTAGAGTCAGGGCCTGGCCATTCTCATCTCAGTATCCTGGAAGTAAAAAGGGACATACAAAAGATAAATAGCCAGCATAACAGCACAATTAGGAAATAAATATTCTCTATTAAAGAACAAATCAATGTGTGTGACCGTGTGGTGTAGTGGTTAAGAGGGTTGAAACTGGATTGGGGAAAAACATGTTCAAATCACCTATCAGCCACGAAGCTCATTGGGTGATCTTGGGTCAGTCATTCTCTCTTGGCGTGACCTACCTCACAGGGTTGTTGTGAGAATAAAAACATAGGCAGGGGAAGAACTAGGCATACTAACGGTCTCTAAATGTTACAGAGAAACAACCAAGCACTTCATATGGTGAGCATCCTAACAAATTACTTTTGTTAGTTTTTTGTTGTCCTCTGAACAGCTTAGCTGTCCTCTTGTCCTATGGCACTTACAATGACAACATGAAAATATAATAGTGTTACATACATGTGCAGAGGATAGAAATCCTCCAGCTAGCCAAAGAATGTCTCATTGTGTGAATTCTGCAGCTCAGGGATGCTATGGAAACTTCTTGTTTGAACTTTGAAGAGTAAAGCTAGATCTCCAAGCCACATTTTAAAACAGTAGAATTGCAAGGAGATGGCCACAAAATACCCCGTATTAGCAAGCCCCGCACAGAGGAAGCCAACCATAACCGACAATTAGCCATATGCCAGGTTCAGTATGTATATACTATAGAGCAAGGACAGTCAATTAGATAAAAACAGACCACATGCTAGCTATTGCAAGCAACCCTCATATAGGCTCCATCCCAACTTCATCTTCTGTGGCAGAGCAATGCATTCTAAATTTCTTGCCACTGCAGCAACCACCACCCCCAGTCTCTCTGATTCAGGGGTTCACTTTGCCTTCTGAATCTAATGGTCCAGACAGGTAAAAAACAAATCCAGGTATTAGCTCACTTCAGTATCTCAAGAACTGAAATAAGTTTTGTTCACAGTGCTGTCAAAAGAACAGAGCTTCTCACATATTCTCTAACAGCTATGATACAGTGGGCTGAGGATCTCACTGTGCTTTCTCAAGTACGCTCAGCTTGCCATATTTGAGCTTGCAGCCAATGCCCTTCTTAAGAGCTCTGAAACAAAGTCATCACTTTTGCTCAGGCAGAGATGAGATACTGGGCCAGAGCTCTTTTGTGTCTGTTTTCCTTTCTTGATCCAAAGTGGTTACAGCCACATAGTAGCTCCTCAGCTAGGAGGCAAAATCCATGTGACAAAGAACATGACAAGCAACAGGGGGAAACCAGCTAACAAGCAGCAGGCTAGAAGAGCACAGGATGCTGGGAACTTTCTGCAGGTTAAATTTCCACCATGCATACATAATATGGGATTTATTACTGCCATCCTAATTGAATGGAGAAGCAGGAGGAGGGGAGAACCCATTTTAGAATTTATGCTTCAACAAAGTCAGAGAAAGGTGGGTTAGGGAACCCAGGAAGCCACGTCTGGAGCAGGGAGATGACTGCTTTGGCTTCCTGGAACAAATGCATTAGGCAGCCTCTCCATCTTTTTTAAAAAAATCAGGCTTATACAAGACAAATCAGGATGACATCAGCCCATAAACACTGGAAGACCCAGCAAAGTTGATTTTGCTTTGTACACAAGCCTTACTTCTTATTTTAAAGTCTCAGAGACTCCAATTTCCTGCATCCATTAGGTAAAACAGAGATTTGAACTAAGAGACTATTTGCAAACCAGTTCAAAGTACACCTACACCACTATCAAGAATAAAGGAAACAGCCTCAGCTACCAAAATGCAGATGGTGTCAACAGCACAAGGGAGTCCAATTACAAAACATTTTATCTAAAAGCTGCCAAACAACAGGGGGTGGTATCTAACATTAAGTTAGAGTAGACCCATTAAAATCAGAGGACTTCCCCATTAATTTCCATGGGTCTGCTCTAAGTATAACTGATGTTGAACATCACCCAGTGTTCTCTGGATGGCTCACATAAATAATAAAATACAATAATAATCAGAGAAAACAGCATACAAATTACAGTGATAGAGAGTTAAAGAGCATACAGAAATACACAGCATCATTAAAAACTATATACCAGATCTAACATTCAGTAAATTCTAAAATTTATAGTTTTAAAAGCTTGGGAAGATAAAAATGTCTTCACCTAGTGCTGAAAAGACCACAGGGAAAGTGTCAGGCGAGACTCTCTGGGGAGGGCATTCCATAAACAATGTGCCAACACCAAGACAACCCTTTCCCTGGTAGGTACCCACGTAACTTCACTTGGTAGGGACACATGGAGCCGAGCTCCCAATGTTAAGTATGGGAGGAAGTTATCCTTCAGGTAACCTGGTCCAAAGCTATTTGGGGCTTTAAAGGACAAAACCTGCAAATTGAATTGTGCCGGGAAATGGATTGGAAGCCAGTGTATCTACACTAAACATAATAAATGAGATGTACCACAAAGCCAGCATTAATTCATCGGTTTTTCAAAAGTGCTATAACACAGAAAAACAAAACAACATGACAATCAGTGTTATATGCCAGCAATTTCCAAAATATATGCAGTGAAATAACAGCTCATAGGCTGTGTGAAAAAACCTGATTAAAAATCTAAGTCTCCAATGTAAATAAATAAGTAAGTAAGTTAATAAATTGGAGTACCCTGTCAGCTGCCCCACCCCACACACCCCCCAAAAGCTCAGGGAAGCTGCCCACTACATCTCTACATGATGTACTGCTCCAGGCTTGCTTCTTTCCAATCAATCAGTTTCTGCTGGATGTGGATAAATCTTGTCATTTTTCTGTGTTGTGTGTGTGGATAATTCAATTGTTCCCAATCCAGAGATACTCTGCAATTAAGTGTCCTAGAGAAGGCTTGTCCATCTAGCCCAACATCATCCTCTCTAACTGGCAGTGGCTCTCCAGTGTCAGACAAAGAGGGGTCTTTCCCATCATCTGCTAATTGATCCTTTTTAACTAGAGATATCAGGGAGTGAAGCTGGGACCTTCTGCATGCAAAGCAATGTGCTCTACCACTGACGTAAAAATAAACCTTTTAAACTGTAAGAGTGAACTAACTGTCCAATGTCAACTCAGAAAAAGAAAGCGCTTCAGACACAAAAGAATGATTGGAAATATGGGATAGGCAGCTCCTTCATGAAAACAGAGAGTTGCTCAGTCTGCATATTCAAAAAAAGTACCATAAGAACAAGTGCCCACATGTTTTTTGTCCCTTGGGATGGGCCAAACTCTCCCCTGACATTGCAATGCAATTTGCTGAAACACTTGCCAGCAATCTGAAAATTGATTCAGTCATCAGTATTGTCCTTCCTGCCCATATTTTAGTCATTTTAAAAACATTATTTGTACATTTGTGCAACTAAAACCTAATTTATCACCTTACACACACTTTTTAAAAAGTTGCAAAACTGAATCAGAGAAGGATGTGCAAGATGTCAGAGGTGGCTACCAATCAGCACTGTGCACAATTGCCTTCTGCTGTAAACTCACAGAACTGGTTTTCCCTGACCTCAGTCCTGGAGAAAAAAAGTTCATTTGCAAATATCACACTACACCACTTGACTAATGCTTAATTTGTTATGCAATTTTACTTACCACAGTATCTTCTTACTGCCCAGAAGCCTAAGCCCCAATTATACATCCTTATTCTTCATCTATTAGTATGTTTTTCTGCATGTTTCTTTCTACCTTCTCCTCCTTTACCACCTATTCATTAGTATTCCATCTATTAGTATGTTTTTCTGCATGTTTCTTTCTACCTTCTCCTCCTTTACCACACATTCATTTTTGCCTCTATGTTGTTGTTTCTACAGGAATAAAGACTAGGTAGGTGGGAACTCTTACAATTAGTTTCTCTTGGTGCCCCAAATCTTCTTTTGGCCTTTAATAACAAATTGTGTACCTTCATAGTGGCACGTTGGCAGGACATCTCATGAGAGACAAATCTTCCCAACACCACTGAACATGTACACACACTTAGGGCCCTCGGCATCTATGCAGTGCACATCTTAAGTTTATATCCATCCTCACATCAACTCTTTTTAAAATTCCCCATTTCATGACTGGTACTCAAGCAACTGTGAGTTGCCTGTGGTCACACCACAAAGGCTGTTTCTCAGAATACAACCGCCATTTGGAAATTGCAGAAAATCAAGGTAAGAGCCTCTCAACATCTCTAAAAGAGCTGTTGATATCTGTCCCTTTTTTTGCACTATTTCTACTTGCGGAACTTGCCAATATCCCCGCTTCTGTATTTATTAAACATGCACAGATTAAAATCTCTCTTTAATCTCAGAAGAGGCTGCCCAATTTTCTAAATGAGCTGCGGTTTTCTCATGAAGATAAGGATGTTCTTACTGGTGTATCACTTAAGTGCTTTGACTGTTTAATTTTACTTTATTGCCATGGTTAGAAATGGGAAGGTTTCTGCTTCATTCAAGGATGTTTTTATGGTAACTCAAAATACTATGGACATTTCTTATCAACTCTTAAGATGCAAAATCATCCTGAAAGCAGAAACAGGAGCATAAAGCTATATTCAACACAACCAGAAATAAATCTTTCCAAACAGACTGGGCAAGTGAATCATCACTGAGGCTGTCTAGGTAGCCACCTCTCTACTAGTACTGCTGCTGAGACTGAAGCATCTACCTATTATCCTGTTTTCTTTGATTTATTTTCATTTTCCCAAGCGTGACACATTCCTCCAACAAGGCTGAAACAAAATCAAGTTCCAATTATGCATCCTTTCCATCTGGGTTCTCTTGGGAATTTTCAGAGTCACATAACACATACAGGAGAAAAGCTGTTACTGAATCCACAAAATCCACTTCAATTAACTTTAGAACAGATACTATCTAAGCTAGTCCCAAGCTACACAGTAAGAAAGTAAGAAATGCAATGGGAACAAATGCTCCACTATACAGGTGTGGCCAGGTTTTGGTGAACTGCCAGCAGATTTCAATTTGAGATCTACACAAGTCTCTTACCATCACATGCTTTTCAGCTACGAAAAATTACACACAAGAGGCCAGATTTGCAAAAAGATGCAGAGATAACTTCTGCATTGCAGTTCGATCACAATCATGCTAGCAGTATTACAGTACTAATCTTGGTACTATCAGCTTGTGTGTAAACCGTTACATATTCATACCACAACAGCAATCTGGGAATTTGTTCACCTTAGATTTGTAGAAGTAGACATGAAGCTAGACAATTAAGGTGCAATATAACCTCAGGGACTCTGGAGCTCAAAGTTGAAGCCTAAAAGTCTTAGGCTGGGACCCAGCCTGGAAAGCTCTGTAAACTCTGTGTGGTAAAACCTCAGAGCCCTCTTCAGGAATGGAAATAAACAGGCATGTGTAACATCAGCCACTGAAACTAGCAAGTAGCATACAACCTCTGGAATGGCCAGGCTGGTATATATATTGGCCTTTGTTTCACCAATGTAGCAGGACCTTTGGCTTACTTGTTCTTCAGGCTCAAGCTACCTACTCAAATCCTCCAGGTCTAAATTAGGGTATGGCCACCCATAGCTCTGAACTGGCTCCAACAGTGTCCACTATATGACTGTACAAATAAAAACTGAAACTTAGTGGTGATCCCTCCTAATGTGTTTCTACAGCAGTCCTATATGTACAAGCTGCACAAATTGCCTACATTCTGGATAACAAAACTCAAGTGTGCAGGGAACGCTATCTGGGGGGGGGGCAGAGAGACAAATTCACAAACTAAGGTGCAAGAGATTATACCAGCAGATAGCAAAGTGTATTGTCCGCCTGAACAGGCTGAGTAACACAAGTAGAGAGCAGCATGTTTGCAGTAGAGGCCAGGGAACATGTACAGTTCTACTAAAATGCAAGCAATTATCTCTAGCTTGAGACAAGCTACTTCTATAAAGAAAACAGTTCTTCCCAACGAGAGAAACCCCAATTTTGTTACCACAGAGTGGGAATGAGTGAGTGAGGAAGGCCAGTTTAAAATGTTTGCACAACTTGGACATAAGATGGCTGCTACTTACCAAGTCTAGACAAAGTCCTCAGCTCCCAAGGGCAGATTCAAATAACTATTTCCTTGCCCTTTTTCTCAACATTAGATGGCTTTGGCCATCACATGATTATGAGCTGCACAGAACCCGTTCTCATGATTAAGTTCATGGGGTAGTGCTTAACAGCACTGGACTAGGATCTGGGAAACCAAAGTGCAAATCCCCGCTCAGTCATGAGGCTCACTGTGTAATCTTGGGCCAGCTACTGTTTCTCAGTCTAACCCACCTCACAGGTTTGCTGTGAGGATAAAATGGGAAAGGTATCACACCTTGAGCTCCTTGGAGGAAAGGGGATGTAAATTTAGCAATATTGATTAAGTCTGGCTGGCCCACTGCCCTATAACAAGGAAGCCCAATTTCTTTATTGTTGCTCTTCGTTCAGGGGCAGAGCTATTACAGGCATAAAGAGACCACAGGTAGGGGTTCCATGTAAATATTCACCAGGAGCTGGAGAAGAAGCATGTGAAAAAAAATAATTATTACATTGATATCCTACCATTCCTCGAAGGAGCTCAAGGCAGTGTACATGTCCCTCCACCCCATTTTATTTTCACAGCACGGTAGGTTAGGCTAAGACGTAGTGACTGGCCCAAGTCATAAACACTAGGATCTAATTCCAATAAGTAATCAATCTAATTGATTTAACAGAAGTATAATTTCCAAATCACGTGAAGTACTAGTTCCTCTCTATTCAGCACTGGTTAGGCCTCATCTAGAGTACTGCAACCAGTTCTGGACACCACACTTTAAGAAGGATGCTGACAAACTGGTTCAGAGGAGGGCAACAAGGAGGATCAGGGACTGGAAACAAAGCACTATGAGGAGAGATTGTAAGAACTGGGCATGTTTAGCCTTGAGAAGAGAAGACTGAGGGGAGATATGATAGCACTCTTCAAGTACTTGAAAAGTTTGTTTGTTTGTGTGATTACATTTATATACCGCCCCATAGCCAAAGCTCTCTGGGCGGTTTACAGCAATTAAAAACAATAAAAACAAATATACAAATTTTAAAACACAAAAAACAATTTAAAAACACAATTTAAAAAAAATTAAAAACAATTTAAAAACACATGCTAAAATGCCTGGGAGAAGAGGAAAGTCTTGACCTGGCACCGAAAAGATAACAGTGTTGGTGCCAGGCGCACCACGTCAGGGAAATCATTCCATAATTTGGGGGCCACCACTGAGAAGGCCCTCTCCCTTGTTGCCAGACTCCCAGCTTCCCTCAGAGTAGGCACCCAGAGGAGGGCCTTAGATGTTGAGCGTAGTGTATGGGTGGGTTCATGTCAGGAGAGGCAGTCCATCAGATATTGTGGTCCTAAGCCGTGTAAGGCTTTATAGGTTAAAACCGGTACTTTGAATTGAGCTCATAAACATAAAGGCAGCCAATGCAAGCGGGCCAGAATTGTTTTTATGTGTTCGAACCATCTGGTTCCTGTTACCAATCTAGCCGCTGCATTTTGCACAAGCTTCAGCTTCCGAACCGTCTTCAAAGGCAGCCCCACATACAGCGCATTGCAATAATCTATCTTGGAGGTTACCAGAGCATGGACAACTGAAGCCAGATTATCCCTGTCCAGATAGGGGCGTAGATGGGCCACCAACCGAAGTTGGTAGGAGACACTCCGTGCCACCGAGGCTACCTGAGCCTCAAGTGACAGAGATGGTTCTAGGAGAACCTCCTAGCTACAAACCTGCTTCTTCAGGGGGAATGCAACCCCATCCAGAACAGGTTGGACATCCACCATCCAGTCAGAAGAACCACCCACATGTTGTCATACAGAGGAGGGCCAGGAACTCTTCTCAATCATCCTAGAGTGCAGAACACGGAATAATGGACTCAAGTTACAGGAAGCCCAATTTCAACTGAATATCAGAGAAAATTCTAACTGTTAGAATGGTACAACAATGGAACCAATTATCAATGAGGTGGTGGGCTCTTCAACACCGGAGGCATGCAAGGGTCATAGCTGGACAGCCACCTGTCGGGTATGCTTTAAGTTGGATTCTTGCATTGAATAGGGGGTTAGACTTGACTGCCTTATAGGCCCCTTCCAACTCTACTGTTCTATGATTCTATGATTTTACAAGCAGGGCCTCATGATCTTAAGAGCAGAGACAGGTTCATATGGGTGAAGATTAATTGGCCCCAAACCATTTCGGACTGTAAAGATCAACACCAGTACTTTAAATTGGGCTTCAACTGGTAACAAATTAGGTGTTGCATGTTCTGACACCTAACCACCACCAATATCCAAGCAGCTTCATTTTGCACCAGCTGAAGTATATGGCATCTGTGCCAGCGCATCATGCTGAACAGGAAACGTATGGTTTGGGCATCTGACAAGTCAAAAAATAAATTCATTGTCAATTACTGTTAAATAATGGTCAATTATTTATTTATAATCTTTGTTTATTGAGTTTTCCAAAGCAGAACAGAAAATTATACAACTTGGTGTATGTCCAGCTTACATACAGTCAACAGAGAAGCGAAATAGTTTTTTTTTTTAAAAAACAAGCAAACTGCCACGTATTTGTTCCACCTAACAAGCATCACTAGGATCAAAGATACCATAGTAACAGGTTCATCCAGAATGCTTTTTGTGCCACAGTTCTACCCTGACAAGTCACAAACGCTATTTGAAACATTAGTTTATTAGAACTGCAGTAAAGTGCTGTGAAAAAGTATTTGCCCCATCTGATTTTCTGCGTTTTTGCATATTTTTGGCACTGAATGTTGTCAGATCTTGAATCAAAACCTAGTATTAGAGAAAAGGGAACCAGAGTGAACAAACAACACAAAATTTTGATACTTATTTCATTTATTTATTAAAGAAAGTTAGGCAACATCCAATGCCCCTGTGTGAAAAAGTAATTGCCCCCCCTATTAACTCAACCCAATAAAAGGGATTATTAGGGCCATAAGTTTGAATATCTTGGTAAACAACCAGGCCTGCTTTGGGCCAGCCCTGCCCAATATAAATCTGACTAACTTTGGCCCTTGCCATCAGATTGAAGTTGCCAGCACACAGGTTCCAAAGCCACATCATGTCATGATCAAAAGAAATTCCTGAACACCTACGGAAAACAGTTGTTGATGCGTATCAGTCTGGAAAGGGTTACGAAGCCATTACTAAGGCTCTGGGGCTCCACCGAACCACAGTCAGAGCCATATTGACCAAATGGAGAAGGTTTGGGACAGTAGTGAATCTTCTCAGGAGTGGCCATCCTGCCAAAATTCCTCCAAGAGCAAGGCGTAAAATCATCCAGGAAGTCATGAAGGACCCCAGAACAACATCTGCAGGCCTCTCTCACCTCAACCAAGGTCAGTGTTCATGACTCCACCATCAGAAAAACACTGTGCAAACATGGGATTCATGGCAGAGTAGCAAGGCGGAAATCACTGCTCACTAAGAAGAACATGAATGCTCGTCTAGAGTTTGCCAAAAAGCACCTGGATGATCCTCAAGAGTTCTAGAACAATGTTCTATGGACAGATGAGTCAAAGATGGAACTTTTTGGGCAACATGGGCCCCATTATGTCAGGTGAAAACCAAACACTGCATTCCACATGAAGAACCTCATATGGTTTCGGCCCAGTCTATCTGAAGGAGCGCTTCCAACATCATCAGGGATGCCGCTCAACAAGATCAGCCTCAAAAGGCCTTCTCTCTATCCCACCAGTTAAAACAGCTAGACTGGTGAGAACTAGGGAGAGGGCTTTTTCAACTGTAGCCCCCACTTTGTGGAATTCCCTCCCAAATGATCTCCACCATGCCCCCTCTATGATGAGGTTCCGCCGGGCCTTGAAGACCTGGCTCTTCAGGCAGGCTTTTGGGGTGGGTTAGGTTTTATTATTATTGTTGAGATTTTTAATGTTTTAATGTATTTGTATGTTTTTATTTTGTACATCGCCCAGAGTGGCTGGACAGCCAGCCAGATGGGTGACTAATAAATTTAATTAATAAATAAATAAACCTCATACCAACAGTCAAGCATAGTGGTAGCAGAGTCATGGTTTGGGGATGATTTGCTGCATCAGGACCTGGATGACTTGCCATCATAGAAGGAACCATGAATTCTGCTTTGTCTCAGAGAATTCTACAGATGAATGTCAGGCCATCTGTCCATCAGCTGAAGCGCAGCTGGGTCATGCAGCAAGACAATGATCCGAAACACACAAGCAAGTCTACATCAGAATGGTTGAGAAACAAGAAATGTTTTGGAATGGCCTAGTCAAAGTCCAGACCTAAACCCCATTGAGATGTTGTGGCAGGACCTGAAAGGAGCAGTTCATGCTCGAAAACCCACAAATGTCACTGAGTTAAAGCAGGTCTGCATGGAGGAGTGGGCCAAAAGTCCACCACAGCGCTGTGAGAGACTGATCAGGAACTACAGGAAGTGTTTGGTTGCAGTCATTGATGCTAAAGGTGGCATAACCAGGTTTTGAGTCTAAGGAGGCAATTACTTTTTCTCATGGGGGCATTGGGTGTTTTGTAATTTTCTTTAATAAATAAATGAAATAAGTATCAAAATTTTGTGTTTGTTCACTCAGGTTCCCTTTTCTCTAATATTAGGTTTTGGTTCAAGATCTGACAACATTCAGTGCCAAAAATATGCAAAAATGCAGAAAATCAGACAGGGAGCAAATACTTTTTCACGGTACTGTAAGCCAACTGCAAAAAAACAAAATCCTTTTCGTGCAGAATGGCTGCAAATGAAAAAAAATGCATCTGGTAGCAAAGCAATTATAAAGAATCCTTCAAGGAAGCTAGATTGCCACCAGATGTCAAGCTGGAATCTGGAACTCAGGCTGCATTGGAGGATTCTCTGGGCAGAGACGTGAAACGTGCACTCTGTTGAACATCATAAGACTAAAGGCAGGGGTGCAAGGAGCAAGCCAAATGAGGGAAGGAGAATAAGTATCTCTGAGGCTCTCATGACTGGCTAACAACACAGAAAAGGAATATGCAGGAATCTTACCAGCACACACCTTACTAACCCAGGCACATAAGAAGAGTCATCATAAAAAGCCTATTTAGTCCACTGTCCTCTTTCCTACAGAGGCCAATCAGATATCTTTGGGAAACTAATAAGCAGGACTTGAGAACAACAGTGTTATTGGTTCCCAACAACAGATATTCAGAGGCATGCTGCATCTGAACCTGGAGATACATTTAACCATCAGTATCCATTCAAAGCCTTACCTTCCAAGAATTCTTCAAAATTTGTCAACAAGCCTTCATGCAGAAGGACTTTTGTTAATGTCACTCACACCTCTTGTAGCATCCAAATGTACATATAGTATTTGTTATACATTGCAACAAGAAGGATCCTCATAGGATCCCCAGTGCATAAAACAAGGCAAGGAAAATACAAACTCATCATTCCTCCCTCCCTCTCTCTCTCTCTCTCTCTCTCTCTCACACACACACACACACACACACTCTACTTCAAGACCATGTACACACACTTGCATGTGTGCATACGCACACATACACTATTTCAAGACCACATCAGACTATCTCAGATTTAGTCTAAGTAGCAAAGCATATTGTAGAAGAAGATACAGAGGGAGACTATTGGTTCATTTATCCGAGAATAAATAAATAATATCTACTCTCCTGGCAGCAGATCCTCGGGGTCTCATGTCCCAGCCCTGCTACCCATCCTTTTTAAAAAACTAACACCAGGAGATGCCAAGAATTGAACCTAAAACTGCTTTTATATCCAAAGCATGTGCTTCACCACTAAGCTATGGCCTTTCCCCACTATACCGCTATAAGGCTGAACAATTTAAACTTGTATTAACAAATTTATTAAGCTGCACAGTCCCAAACGATACTTGTTTAGAGAAGCAATAGTGAATATGTAAAATAGGTACAACGACTGGAATAAAATTAAGAATTGCACAAGCCTTGCCTTGGATGTGTCATTCAAAATCCCAACTATTTCTGATTAAATCTCTAGGTCACCGAAAGAACACTCACTAGAGTTGTAAAGACTATTTTACAGGCTGCAAAATTAGTCATGTCCATAAAACTGCTGACTTTGCTTTATGGCAACAATCTTAATGCCAATTCATGGGCTCACAGATGTTTTGCCATCCAATCAGCAGCTAGCGGCATCCCTCCTCAATCACCACAAAGCATACTAATTTCCCTCAAGAGCCAAGGTGTCCTTTCAAATAAAGCACCAATACTCCTGACTCCTTCTCAGCACCTTGTAGTGAAAGCTATACTTCCAAAAATACAAAACTCTGCAATCAGTAAAAATCCAGCTTCCCTTTGCACATGGACTAGGCAAGCTTATTGCCCAAAAATACCACATAGGGAGGGAGCAACTTTTCAGATACAGCAGCGTCTCCGTCATCATCATCAAATTTATATCCCACCCTTCCTCCCAAAAGGAGCGCAGGACAGAAAACAAGTGATAAAACAATTTTTTTAAAATCTTAAAAACAATTCCAGTACAGAGGCAGACTGGAATAAAGGCATCTATTTAAAGGCTTGTTGGAAAGTCTTCAAAAGACACCAAAAAGACAACAGAAATGGAGCCTGTCTAATATTTAAGGGGTGGGAATTCCAAAGGGTAGGTACCGCTATACTAAAGGCTCGATTCCTATTTTGTGCAGAATGGATCTCCTGGTAAGATGGAATCTGCAGGAGGCCTATACCTGCACAGTGCAGTGATCGACTGGGTATATATGGGATGAGACAATCTTTCAGGCACCCCGGTCCCAAGCTGTATAGGGCTTTATATACCAAAACCAGCACCTTGAACTTAATGTGGTAGCTAGTTGGCAGCCATCAAGGTGGGGCTGGTCAGCAGCCTTAGAATGTGGCAGCACCATTCCTGACAGACATAAGTCACTGGAAGCACATTATACTAGCACTCCAGTGTTTGCACTGTCATTTTAGTGAGAATGTTGAAGAATCTGAGAGCAATGCCATCAGGAGTCTAGACCAAGAGGCTAGACTCCTAGCAGGGGCACCCAAGGCGGAATGGTCAAAGCTTAGACACCAGACTAAAGTGCATCCAAACTCAGAGGAAGGCAATGGTAAACCACCTCTGAATATCCCTTACCATGAAAACCCTATGAACAGAGTATCCAAAATGCAACACGAGATAGTGCTGGAAGATGAGACCGCTAGGTCAGAGGGCACTCAACGAGCTACTGGGGAAGAACAAAGGACAAGTACGAGTAGCGCTGTGACTAATGACGCAGCTGGGTCAAAGCTGAAAGGAAGCCCAGAGGCTGATGCGCACAGATGCGAAAGGAGAGTGCGGAGTTGTACGACGCACACAACAGGAACATGGAATGTGAGAAGCATGAACCAGGGAAAGTTAGAAATTGTCAAGCAAGAAATAGAACGTATCAACATTACAATACTTTGCATGAGTGAATTAAAATGGATGGGAATGGGACGTTTTCAATCAGGCAGCTACAAAATATTTTATGCAGGAAATGAGAATTTAAGAAGAAATGGGGTTGCTTTAATAGTGAGAAGTGATGTAGAAAAAGCAATAAGGAGCTACAGTAGGGCCCCACTTTACAGCGCTTCGCTTTACAGTGTTATGCTAATACAGAGGTTGTGAATTGTAGAAAGGCCTCACTTTACAGCGCTTGTTCCGCTTTTACGGCGGTTTTTTGCCGCCGGGCACCATTTTGGGTCAATGTAAGTCAATGGGATCCGCTTTACAGCGGTTTTCGCTTTACAGCAGGGGTCCAGAACATAACCCGCTGTATGAGCAGGGCTATACTGTACAACACAAGGTCTGAGCGAGTTATATCAATGAGATTAAATGGGAAACCTATTAACATAACCATATCCAAGTCTATGCTCCAACAGCAAACGCAGAAGAAGAGGAATTGGAGAGATTTTACGCAGAAGTACAGGAAGAAATTGATCACACGCCAAAACAAGATGTGCTGATAATCATGGGGGATTGGAATGCAAAAGTAGGGAACAGTGAAGAACTAGGAAATGGGGCTTAGGAGATAGAAATGAAGCAGGAGAAAGACTTATTGAATTCTGTGAAGCCAATAATTTGTTTCTTGCGAACACTTTGTTTGAGCAACCAAAAAGACAACTGTACACATGGACATCACCAAATGGTCAATATAGGAATCAAATTGATTATATAATTGGTAGCAGAAGATGGAGAAGTTCCATACTTTCTGCGAAAACAAGACCAGGAGCAGACTGCAGTACAGATTATGAACTGGTCGTATCGAAAATCAGAGTAAAGCTAAAGAAGAACAAAGCAATCATAATGCCAAAATACAATTTAAATAACATCCCAGAAGAATATAAAGATCAAAGAAGAAACAGGTTTGAGGCTTTAAACTTAGTTGACAGAGAACCAGAAAAACTACGGAGTGAAATCTGAGACATTATCAGGGAAGAATTCAAAAAGACAATACCTCTAGTTAAAAAGAGAGAAAGACCTCAATGGATATGACTGATGAAACTCTTAAATAGGTTAAAGAGAGAAGGAAAGCAAAAGCAAGAGGAGATAGAAACACAGAACCTTAAATGCAACAATACAGCAACTAGTTCGTAGCAACAAAGAGAACTATTGCAATAGTTCTTGTATAGAAATAGAAGAGGACAACAAAAAGGGAAGAACAAGAGCCCTATTCCAAAAGATTAGAGAAATGAAAGGAAAATTTAAACCAAGAGTAGGGATGTTGAATAATCAACAGGGGAACACACTGACTGGTCAAGGTGAAATAAAAGGAAGATAGAAGAAATACACTGAAGAACTCTATAAAAGAGATGCCCAGATGACAGACTCATTCATGGAGGAACCATATGAGGAAGAACCAGAAATTCTAGAATGTGAAGTGAAAGCTGCTCTTAAAATACTTGAAAGAAACAAATCACCAGGAACAGATGGCATACCAATAGAGTTGCTACAAGCTACTGAGACTGAATCTATCCAAAGTTTGACTAAAATCTGTCAACAAATATGGAAAACTAAACAATGGCCCACAGACTGGAAACATTCAATATACATCCCAATTCCAAAGAAAGGAGGTCCCACAGAATGCAGTAATTATCGAACTATTGCCTTAATATCCCATGCAAGTAAAGTAATGCTCAAGATTCTACAACAAAGGCCCTTACTATATATGGAGCAAGAGATGCCAGATGTCCAAGCTGGATTTAGAAACCAATTGGTTCCCAATTGGAAAGGATGTGAGACACAGGTGTATTTTATCACCCTATTTATTTAATCTATACGCAGAACATATCATACGGAAAGTGGGATTGGACCAAGATGAAGGAGGTGTAAAAATTGGAGGGAGAAATATCAATAATTTAAGATATGCAGACGATACCATACTATTAGCAGAAACCAGTAATGATTTAAAATGAATACTGATGAAAGTTAAAAGAGGGAAGCACAAAAGCAGGACTACAGCTGAACGTCAAAAAGATGAAAGTAATGACAACAGAAGATTTATGTAACTTTACAGTTGACAATGAGGACATTGAACTTGTCAAGGATTATCAATACCTTGGCACAGTCATTAACCAAAATGGAGACAATAGTCAAGAAATCAGAAGATGGCTAGGACTGGGGAGAGCAGCTATGAGAGAACTAGAAAAGGTTCTCAAATGCAAAGATGTATCACTGAACACTAAAGTCAGGATCATTCAGACCATGGTATTCCCGATCTCTATGTATGGATGTGAAAGTTGGATAGTGAAAAAAGCGGGTAAGAGAAAAATCAACTCATTAGAAGTGTGGTGCTGGAGGAGAGCTTTGCACATACCATGGACTGTGAAAAAGACAAATAATTGGGTGTTAAAACAAATTAAACCAGAACTATCACTAGAAGCTAAAATGATGAAACTGAGGTTATCACACTTTGGACACATCATGAGAAGACTTGATTCACTAGAAAAGACAATAATGCTGGGAAAAACAGCAGGGAGTAGAAGAAGAGGAAGGCCAAACAAGAGATGGATTGATTCCATAAAGGAAGCCACCGACCTGAACTTACAAGATCTGAACAGCGTGGTTCACGACAGATAAGAACATAAGAACATAAGAAGAGCCTGCTGGATCAGGCCAGTGGCCCATCTAGTCCAGCATCCTGTTCTCACAGTGGCCAACCAGGTGCCTGGGGGAAGCCTGCAAGCAGGACCCGAGAGCAAGAACACTCTCCCCTCCTGAGGCTTCCGGCAACTGGTTTTCAGAAGCATGCTGCCTCTGACTAGGGTGGCAGAGCACAGCCATCATGGCTAGTAGCCATTGATAGCCCTGTCCTCCATGAATTTGTCTAATCTTCTTTTAAAGCCGTCCGAGCTGGTGGCCATTACTGCATCTTGTGGGAGCAAATTCCATAGTTTAACTATGCGCTGAGTAAAGAAGTACTTCCTTTTGTCTGTCCTGAATCTTCCAACATTCAGCTTCTTTGAATGTCCATGAATTCTAGTATTATGAGAGAGGGAGAAGAACTTTTCTCTATCCACTTTCTCAATGCCATGCATAATTTTATACACTTCTCTCATGTCTCCTCTGACCCGCCTTTTCTCTAAACTAAAAAGCCCCAAATGCTGCAACCTTTCCTCGTAAGGGAGTCGCTCCATCCCCTTGATCATTCTGGTTGCCCTCTTCTGAACCTTTTCTAACTCTATAATATCCTTTCTGAGATGAGGCGACCAGAACTGTACACAGTATTCCAAATGCGGCCGCACCATAGATTTATACAACGGCATTATGATATCGGCTGTTTTATTTTCAATACCTTTCCTAATTATTGCTAGCATGGAATTTGCCTTTTTCACAGCTGCCGCACACTGGGTCGACATTTTCATCGTGCTGTCCACTACAACCCTGAGGTCTCTCTCCTGGTCGGTCACCGCCAGTTCAGACCCCATGAGCGTATATGTGAAATTAAGATTTTTTGCTCCAATATGCATAATTTTACACTTGTTTATATTGAATTGCATTTGCCATTTTTCTGCCCATTCACTCAGTTTGGAGAGGTCTTTTTGGAGCTCTTCGCAATCCCTTTTTGTTTTAACAACCCTGAACAATTTAGTGTCATCAGCAAACTTGGCCACTTCACTGCTCACTCCTAATTCTAGGTCATTAATGAACAAGTTGAAAAGTACAGGTGCCAATACCGATCCTTGAGGGACTCCACTTTCTACAGCCCTCCATTGGGAGAACTGTCCGTTTATTCCTACTCTCTGCTTTCTGCTTCTTAACCAATTTCTTATCCACAAGAGGACCTCTCCTCTTATTCCATGACTGCTAAGCTTCCTCAGAAGCCTTTGGTGAGGTACCTTGTCAAACGCTTTTTGAAAGTCTAAGTACACTATGTCCACTGGATCACCTCTATCTATATGCTTGTTGACACTCTCAAAGAATTCTAATAGGTTACTGAGACAGGACTTTCCCTTGCAGAAGCCATGCTGGCTCTGCTTCAGCAAGGCTTGTTCTTCTATGTGCTTAGTTAATCTAGCTTTAATCATACTTTCTACCAGTTTTCCAGGGACAGAAGTTAAGCTAACTGGCCTGTAATTTCCGGGATCCCCTCTGGATCCCTTTTTGAATATTGGCGTTACATTTGCCACTTTCCAGTCCTCAGGCACGGAGGAGGACCTGAGGGACAAGTTACAAATTTTAGTTAGCAGATCAGCAATTTCACATTTGAGTTCTTTGAGAACTCTCGGGTGGATGCCATCCGGGCCCGGTGATTTGTCAGTTTTTATATTGTCCATTAAGCCTAGAACTTCCTCTCTCGTTACCACTATTTGTCTCAGTTCCTCAGAATCCCTTCCTGCAAATGTTAGTTCAGGTTCAGGGATCTGCCCTATATCTTCCACTGTGAAGACAGATGCAAAGAATTCATTTAGCTTCTCTGCAATCTCCTTATCGTTCTTTAGTACACCTTTGACTCCCTTATCATCCAAGGGTCCAATTGTCTCCCTAGATGGTCTCCTGCTTTGAATGTATTTATAGAATTTTTTGTTGTTGGTTTTTATGTTCTTAGCAATGTGCTCCTCAAATTCTTTTTTAGCATCCCTTATTGTCTTCTTGCATTTCTTTTGCCAGAGTTTGTGTTCTTTTTTATTTTCTTCATTTGGACAAGACTTCCATTTTTTGAAGGAAGACTTTTTGCCTCTAAGAGCTTCCTTGACTTTGCTCGTTAACCATGCTGGCATCTTCTTGGCCCTGGTGGTACCTTTTCTGATCTGCGGTATGCACTCCAGTTGAGCTTCTAATATAGTGTTTTTAAACAACTTCCAAGCATTTTCGAGTGATGTGACCCTCTGGACTTTGTTTTTCAGCTTTCTTTTTACCAATCCCCTCATTTTTGTGAAGTTTCCTCTTTTGAAGTCAAATGTGACTGTGTTGGATTTTCTTGGCAATTGGCCATTTACATGTATGTTTAATTTAATAGCACTGTGGTCACTGCTCCCAATCGGTTCAACAACACTTACATCTTGCACCAGGTCCCGGTCCCCACTGAGGATTAAGTCCAGGGTTGCCGTCCCTCTGGTCGGTTCCATGACCAACTGGTCTAGGGAATAGTCATTTAGAATATCTAGAAACTTTGCTTCTTTGTCATGACTGGAACACATATGCAGCCAGTCTATGTCCGGGTAGTTGAAGTCACCCATTACTACCACATTTCCTAGTTTGGATGCTTCCTCAATTTCATATCTCATCCCAAGGTCTCCCTGAGCATTTTGATCAGGGGGACGATAGATCGTTCCCAGTATTAAGTCCCTCCTGGGGCATGGTATCACCACCCACAACGATTCTCTGGAGGAGTCCGCCTCTTTTGGGGTTTCGAGCTTGCTGGATTCAATGCCTTCTTTCATGTATAGAGCGACTCCCCCACCAATACGTCCTTCCCTGTCCTTCCGATATAGTTTATATCCAGGGATAACCGTATCCCACTGGTTTTCTCCATTCCACCAGGTCTCCGTTATGCTCACTATATCAATGCTCTTCTCTAAGACCAAGCACTCCAGTTCTCCCATCTTGGTTCGCAGGCTCCTAGCATTAGCGTACAGGCACTTGTAAGCAGTGTCTCTCTTCAAGTGTCTTTGGCACTTGTGGTTAGGCCTGTGGTAATTTTGCTCTTCTGAATTTATATCCTGTGCCCCTGCTCTCACAATGCCTACTTCTAGGCCTACCCCTTTTAAAATTTCATCATTTCTTTGGTTTTTATCCCAGGGGGGAGGTTTATTCCGAACCGGACCTTTCTCAGCTCCTGTCGGGTTTCCCCCCTCAGTCAGTTTAAAAGCTGCTCTGCCACCTTTTTAATTTTAAGTGCCAGCAGTCTGGTTCCATTCTGGTTCAAGTGGAGCCCGTCCCTTTTGTACAGGCCCGGCTTGTCCCAAAATGTTCCCCAGTGCCTAACAAATCCAAACCCTTCCACCCGACACCATCGTCTCATCCACGCATTGAGACTGTGAAGCTGGGCCTGTCTGGCTGGTCCTGCGCGTGGAACCGGTAGCATTTCAGAGAAAGCCACCTTGGAGGTCCTGGCTTTCAGCATCCTACCTAGCAACCTAAATTTTGCTTCCAGGACCTCACGGCTGCATTTCCCCATGTCGTTGGTGCCAACGTGCACCACGACCACTGACTCCTTCCCAGCACTGTCTACCAAACTATCTAAACGACGGGCGATATCCGCAACCTTCGCACCAGGCAGGCAAAACACCTTGCGGTCTACACGCCCATCACACACCCCACTGTCTATGTTCCTAATGATCGAATCACCCACTACAAGGATCCCTCCACCCCCTGGAGATATATCCTCGGCACGAGAGGATAGCTGCTCATCCCCCAAGGAATGGGTCCCTTCTAAGGGATCGTTTCCCTCTTTCTCAGCTGGATGCTCTCCTTCCCCGAGACCATCGTTGTCCATGATAGCAGGAGAGCTATCATCGTTGGAGTGGGACACAGCTATAACGTCCCTGAAGGCCTCCTCCACACACCTCTCTGCCTCTCTCAGCTTTTCCAGGTCCGCCACCTTGGCCTCAAGGAAATGAAGTCGTTCCCGGAGAGCCAGGAGCTCATTGCACCGAGAGCATACCCACGACTTCTGTCCAACAGGCAGATAGTCGTACATGCTGCAGGTGGTGCAAAACACTGGAAAGCCCCCACACCCCTGCTGGCTTCTTACCTGCATAGTTTTGTTTAAGGTTTATTACGTCAATGGGTTGGAGACTGCGGTTTAGTTGAGGTCAGGGAACAGACGGGCAGAGTGGGGGGCCCTGGCCTCCTCGCCCTGCTGCCGAACTCGCTCTGCTGCTTAACTCGCCTTGACGCTTCGTCAGCTGGGGCTCCCTCTAGCTCGTGGAGCAGATGCTCTTGGAGGTCGCCGATTCATAGGGTCGCCATAAGTCATAGTCAACTTGAAGGTACATAACAACTGCCAGATTCTGAATTTTTTAAAAACTTTTTCCTATATTTCTTGTCCAATTTTCTACACAAGAAAAAGTCACCTGGCAACCTCTCCAGCCCCCCCCCAACTGCTACTCTAACTGGTCCCTGAATGGCTTCCCCATTTACATGATACATTCTACACTTGTGCACAAAAACTGTAGTCACTTAAACCATCAGGACTGACTTTAGTGTCACATCTTTTATTCCATAAAATGGATCCACAATCACTTCCAATCATAATGACAGGAGGACTTGCACACACAAGCCAAACAGGAAAGCACAAGTAATCTTGCAAGCAATCCAGCACACTCGTGCACAGACTCTATGGAGAAATGCTTCCAATACCGTAATTCAGTGGAAGCTAAAGATTATATTCCAACATCCAATGGATGCTGGAACCATCAGTCAGCTGCAACATTTTTACCTTTAATATCTCAAACCTGATAGTAGGACCAAAGATTTTCAGCAACAATCTCATTTTAAATTCTGCATTTGAGGTAATCATTTCAGAATAAGTTTCACGGTACAAGCGAAGTCTAATAACTGTGGCTCCATGTTCATTACACCAATATCCAAAACTACATTAATTATGTGCAACTAAAATACTACCACCAGACTACGGTCACGGATGAGACAGATGGAGCATATACCTCCAGTACTATCTGATATGTATTGGATACCTGCTAATTTCTGAGCTGGATTCAATGGACTGGTTCAAATATTTACAGCCCTAAACAACCTGGAACTTGGATGAAATGCAGACAGGGTGTTTTCAGTTGTGGCCCCTATGCTCTAGAATGCTGAGGGATATTCACCTGCTCCCCATCGTTAATTTTCTTTTTTTCATTTGGGAGAAAAAAACTGGCTCTTTGAGCTGACCTTTGATCATGGCTTACTGTTGATTTGCAGCATTACAGCTTTCCTTGATGCGTTTTTATTGATTTATATCATCTTCTGTTATAAATCTGGGCATTTTAGCTGCTGATATTTTTCAGGTTTTTGTCGCACATTGCTGTTATGGTGGGTCATGTTTTGTCTTCCCCCTCTTTTTATAGTTTTGTAATTTGACATTTTTGGTGCTTTACTCCAGAGTAAACTCCAGAAACTCCAGAGTGGCAGAGCAAGAAAGCAGCTCTGGTGTGCTCTCACTTCGCTGCTTCAGGAATCAGAGCCACAAAGCCTAGCAGACAGACACAGGATGTGGCCCAAGCCCCCTAGGAAGCCAATAGCCCCTGTTTTCTTGGCAGTCCCTTTCCCCTATGCCTCACCTTCCCTTTATTGTTGGGGTACAAAGAGGAATGCAGTGATTTGTGCCAACTCAGTTAGCCTCCTCAGAGCTTTTGGGAAAGGAGGGTATCATTTTTAAACGGAAAAAAATTAAAAAATTGGTTTGCTTACAAATATTTAAAACAAAAATTAATAACTAAATCACATGCTTACACATGATATTTGGGTCTTACAATGCATTTCTAATGCAACCCACAGCACGGGAAACCTTGCCCAACCTTGGGTCTATATGCAAAACAATAACCTGGCCAGGTTAGTACTTTTAACAGGAGCCTGCAGGTGTAGCTGCAACAGAAGAGATTTTGGCAGGCAACAGGGCTGTTAATTAATGTACATGACTAGAAGCATCGCCACCTGTCTTGTTGCCCTTCTCCGATTCCCTGAAGTAAGAAGAGATGCGTACAGCATCTCCAATCTAAAGGAAAACTCAGCTTTTGTTCACAGCTAGGGCTGCTCAGTTGGACACGTCGTGGCCAGCAAAAGAACGGCTGCAGCTTGAAAGCAAGGTATCTGTGGTGCAATCCAGTGGGAACTCAAACAACAACATTCCAGGGGTCTGAAGGGAAGTGGGAGGGAGGGATTCTCTGTGAAAGATGCAGCCAGCCATGCCCGCAATTCCACAGAGGAATGTCTCTTCCCCTTCCCCAGAATTTGCTAAGATGCTTGAAAGGAGAGAGGGACAGGTGCGTTTTGCAGCACTGACGAGAGATAATTCAGCACCTTCCAATATGAAGGAAGCAAACCTTCTCCCCAGCATTCTGCAGCGTTTTGTTTACGTCTATACTATAGCTGCTGGGCTCTTCTATGGAGTGGGAGGTGTGCATTTGCTGTGGGAATCCAAGCTGAAACTCCAGAGTGGCAGAGCAAGAAAGCAGCTCTGGTGTGCTCTCACTTCGCTGCTTCAGGAATCAGAGCCACAAAGCCTAGCAGACAGCCACAGGATGTGGCCCAAGCCCCCTAGGAAGCCAATAGCCCCTGTTTTCTTGGCAGTCTCTTTCCCCTATGCCTCACCTTCCCTTTATTGTTGGGGTACAAAGAGGAATGCAGTGATTTGTGCCAACTAGAAAACAAAACAGCAGCTCAGCAGCAAGGGCAGGAAGGCGAACAAAGCACAGGGCTCACAGCCAGCATGCACGCAGAAATGTGATGGCCCCAGGGAAAGTAGGCTGGGACAGTGCATCTGTGTGTTCACTGCCCTTTAAAATAAATGACATTATAATTCAATGGCAAGGTAACCACCAAGGAAAGCTGAATGCATTCAGTTTACCTTACGCAAGTTTATTTGGATTTAATGATTAAAATATGTTAAATAAAGCAGGTTTACATGGAAAACCTGTGGCCCCTTCAGTTGCTGTCAGACTACAACTCTCATTATCCCTGACTATTGGCCATGCTGGCTGATGGGACTGATGGGAATTGAGAGTTGTACAACATCTAAAGGGCCACAGGCTCCTCACTTCTGTTTATTGGAAGATGGGAATTAAGAAGATAGTGGAAATTTTAGAATAGGGGAATTCAATCTAGATATTTATCAACACTGTTCTGTATATGCGAGAGCCAGTGTGGTCTAGTGATTAGAGTGTTGGATTACGACCTGGGAGACCAGGGTTCGAATCCCCACACAGCCATGAAGCTCACTGGGTGACCTTGGGCCAGTCACTGCCTCTCAGCCTCAGAGGAGGGCAATGGGAAACCACCTCTGAATATCGCTTACCATGGAGACTTACAGGGTGTCCGTAAGTCAGGATCAACTTGAAGGCAGTCTATTTCCATTTTTCTATACATGTTTTTATTGTATTGTAAATCACTTCAGGATGCCTCATAGGAAGTGATTCATAAATGAAATAAAATACATACATACAACAATAATAAATCTATATATCTATCGTAACCTGCCCTAAGCTCAAAGGATACAGTGGGCTTCAAAGACACCATCAAAAAATAAACAAACAGATGCCTGTTTACAAGATTCATCTCCATAGTCAAAACATAGGGCAAAATATATGAGTTTCAATGCTTGCCAATCATGAGGAGAGAGCACCACATGTCTAAACTTGTAATAGATCAAAGAACTACCCCTTAGCAAGCATTCATTTAGCCACAATACAGGCTGCCCGTGCAACCATTTTAATAATGCATCTGCAAATGGTTCTTGGTGAACAGGGGAAGGCGTATGTGAGGGGAGCAGCAGGAAGGAAAGAGCCACATATTTGCACCAAGGAAAAAGGTAGAAAGTGGGCTGCTGCCACTATCTTTCTTATATTGCTGTGCATGCCACAAAATGGTGACAGCCAGGAGTTTTACTCAACAAAAATACAGCGCAGACCAACAGGGTGTCCGGAGCCACCTCCTGCCCTATGCACATTTTAATCTGCTAGCATGCCAGCCCCAGCTGCCACGTTTCTTAATAATACTGCTCATGCTCCAAAGCTGCATCACAGACCACTTTCTTAGTGCTACTTCTCATGGTACAAAGCAGCAGTACAGGCCACTTTACTCAACTAAACGAGGAAGCAAGCCAGACTGCCTTCTGATACATCACTACAAGGGCCACTGCCTGTCCTACGTGCATGCTGTCAGGGATGGTTGTCTGTTCCAGCCATCAAGCTTCCTTATGATATTCTGTGTGCTAGTCTATAGGTCCAGAAAAAGCACAAGCAGCAGAGAAGGATGTGGGAGAAAGAGCAATAGTAGCCTTGAAGCCAGACTCTAGCAACAGAACCCAAATGCCTTAGTCCAAGGAGGAAGCTTTGCATCTCCTATATGCTTCAATTCAGCACCACTGCTACAGATGACCAGAGGATAGTGCTGCAAAAATCAGGTGATGCAAAGGGCCAATAGGATTCTGCCTGCTCCTATAAAGCTGTCACCACCGACCTGCCTCAACTAGAGCCACTCACTGCCTAAGCATAGAGCAACAGCCCACATTGCCTGTTTCTGCTTGACTGACTAGTTCTTGGTGGCTTCCAACCCTGAAAAATGGGAAGGAAAAAAGAGGATAGGATTGAGGGCTGGCTGGAGACTTTTGGATCGCTTCATGTGGCCCACTGGCTACCTACTGGGGCAACAGTTTATGAAGATGCCCCATACAGAGTTAGTCCATTGGCCCCTCTACTCCAGTACTACCTACTACCACTGACAGCAGCTCTCCAAGAACTTGACAGAGGGTCTTTCCTAGCCCTTCTGCCCAAGAACTCTCTCATTAGAAATTTCAGGTATTGAACCCAGGGCCTTCTGCATGCAGTACAGCAGGGGTCCCCAACCCTTTTGGGCCAGTGGGCACATCTGGATTTTGATAACATGCTCCAGGCTGCAGTGGAGGCACAGCATGACACAAATGGCTACCATGGGGGGTATGGCATGACATTAAATTGCTGCCACATCTGATAGAAAAGAAAGACACAAGATGACAAAATACTGTGGGCTTGCCCCCCACATCAGCCGCTGCATCAATGAGGGAAAAGGCGCCTATGCTAGCTGCTGCAACACTCACTCACAGCGAGAAGCTCTCTGTACCTTTCCTTGGTTCAGTATGGATGAGAGAGCAGATGTCTGGCATTCAATGTAACGTGAACATGTTTACGGGGGCATGTTCAATGTAGAATGTGAAAGAGCCTGAGCCAACGCAAACAGGAACAGTTTTCAAGGAATATTTACTGAGACCTTTCCTGCACTCCATAGGAGGTACTGGCAGGTACAATGGCGCCCTTGAGTGCCACATTAGTGACCCCTGTAATACGGACTATTCTGGAGAACAGGTCATCTTTCTACCTTGGGTCTCCCCACTGGTGATATCACTCATTTCCAATTCCCTCTAAATACAGGGTTTGTTCTATTGTCATAAAGAGGTTTTATTGAAGACAGTCCCATCTGCATATCCCTAGGAGCATCTCACATTAGGCCAACTTCTCAATCTATTGTTTATCTCAGTTCAGTCAGGCCATAAAACTGTATGCATGAAATCAGAGTTACCAAATCAGGATTTATATATTCATGCTACAGTGTAACACGGTGGTTCCCAACCTGGGGGATGCCCCCCCGGGGGGGGGTTCACAAAATCATCCTAGGAGGGTTACAAAGAGCCAAGAGAATAATTATTTATTAATTTTAAAAAATTAATTAATGGCTAGTCTATGCAACACCAACTAGCAAGCCTGCACTGCATTGGGGGGGGGGGCGTCATATGGAGTTTCCTGAGCCGAGTACTGAAGATGAGGCATCACTATATACAGATGGAACAGTTAAAACCAGAGTCCAAATGCCCTAGCATCAACCAGACTCTGCTCACCACTTTGGAAGGTTTACTTTTATCTCCTTCCTTTCCTTCCCTTTCAAATTTGTTAAAAGTTCCTTACATCGCTGTAACCAGTCTTGGGACCTTCTGGTGAAGGGCAGGTAATAAATATCATCATATTTGTTGTTGTGATGAATAAAAAGTGACATTATTTAACTTTTCATTATGTATTTTTTCAATTAACAGAGACTAAAATTACAACAATTACCATGCGGGGGTCGCAAAAATGTTTGCGTTTACAAAGGGGGTCCCATACTCATGAAGGCTGGAAACCACAGGTATATTATCTTTGCATTGTAGGATAAGTTTCAATGTTCACTCATGAGCAGATGGGACAGAGCATTGCAAGTCAGAAGGCAGGCTGACTCATTCTATGCAAGTATGTATGGTTGTGTGCACACACCTCTGTTAGGTAACCTGTACAACTGCCATTAGAAGTTGCCAGAAAATGAGAAAGCAACAAAACACAACATGCAAAGTGGAACACCACTTTCTACAAAAGCAAAAGCTTAGCAACAAATCCAAAAGCCCCTTGCCAATGTCACAAAGCTGGTAAAGGAAGGCTAAACTTTATCTTTTTAGATCCACGTATGACCTCCAGATCACAATTTCTTTACTTTTACTTTCCCTCATCAGCTTATCTGCAATTAAGGCCTTTTCCACAGATGGATCTGAAGCAAGCACTGAAACTACAGGGCCATATCAGACAGTAAAAGAAGCTAGAGCAGAGCCTATGCGTGGCACAATAAATTTTCACTCCATTTTACCCAGAGATCTTATATGTATCTTACAAGTAGGAGGACAAAAGAAGATCTTTCAAGATGCTATTACACCATCCTGGGGGGGAGGGGGTGTTCCTTCAAACAACAACCAGAACCATTCCAGAGTTGCTCTTGTAAACGTGCAGCAGATCTTCCACCATCAACAGTATCAAAGGCTGCCGAAAGATATAAAGTGATCAGTAGAGTACAATTACCATTATAGATTTCAAAGCAAGCATAATCAATCACGGTTGTAAATGCCATCTCCAATGCCATACCAAGCACAATATCCAAATGAGCAGGGACACAGGAAGCCCATAACATAGTGTCTGAAGTAGACACTATGCAGCTGGGAAATCAATTACTAAATCTTTTGTTTTTCATTTTAAAAGAGACTACAGAGTGCTAAATTTAATCATGTGGCATCAGTGATTCATTGGTTCTGCCATATTTTTAACTTTTCCAGCACCCTTGCGACATATGCTGTTCCCATTTAGCAAAACGTCTACACCATTCAGTATCTCTCACTCAGCCCTGTTCTGGAAATTTAGCAGAAAAATCTTTGCTATGCAAGTTTTCTTCAAGGACCAAAACAGCAGGATTGCTCCTCCAGCTACAACAGGCCTTTACTTCACTGTGGTGAGTGGAGGTCATTGCTGCAAAGCAGGGGAAAACAATCTTTTCAGAAAGAAGAAAAATTTTGTAAGAATCATGTGCAAGTAGCAAACCTCAAAATCCTACCCACTTCGCCCAGTCATTTGAAAATTGCTGGAGGTCTCAACAGACTATTAAATACACTTCTTTTGTTCTACAAATAAAAGCATACATATAATTTATGTTTTAATAATTATTGTATTGCATTTCTGATGCTATGAATGTGCCTATTCTGTAATCTCCATTATCAGAAAAAAAATCATTGCACGGCAAAGGACCGATATAACTGTCCCACAAGTTTCTGTAGATTGCCTGAATGAAGCTCTTGGACCACCAGTGGTGCATGGATAGTTAGGTGAGCGTCCAATTCAAAATTTTCCAGAAGATTTTCCTATGCAAACAAGGCAAATTTGCACTGAAAATTCTCTGATGTGGTAAAGGATATAAGTTGCATTATAACTGAGTTAACAAGTTGCATAATATTTTGATTGCAGTCATAGCACCTTGTGCCTTATCATAATGGACATATGTTGCTTGGTATTTTAACTGTGAAAGTGATATGTATATAACTATAAAATCCTATTTTAAATTGATCCTTCAGTTGGTACTCTGTTTTAAATTATACACACGTTCACTTTCTGAGTTTTGTCATTAGAATCAATGTTGTCTTCTTAACCTGCACAATAATGTGAAGACGGTTTTCCTTTTATAGCAAAGGCTACACGTTTTTTGTTTGTTCACAGCAATATTTCCCATTCCCCCACCCCGGGCAGTTGGGGAAGAACACTATATGAATAATTTGGCAGAGTGCACTAGCAGCTAATTCATGGTAACCCATGCTTTATGGCAGCTTTCGCCAATCTAGTGCCCTCCAGCTATTTTGGACAACAACTCCCATCAGCCCCAGCTAAACAGCTGGAGGGCACCAGATTGGCAAAGTCTGGTTTGTAGTATATGTGTTGTTCGAACACAGCCATTACTTTAAAGCTCAATAATGTATATTTTAATTCAAGAAGATACTTCATAGGATTGTAAGTGCTTATTCTATTTCTTATTCTTTTAAGTAATATACACACATATTTCTTTAAACAGCTACAAACACCCTGTACACCATCCACTGAACACCCAACTGGGGGGGGGCACAGAGAAGGTTTTTCCTTCTGTTAAAAAAGTTCATTATCTCAACAAAGAAGTTATGCTAAAAGATGAAAAAGAGACTATTTGGTGGGAAGCAGACAGACAGGGCCAACCAGATTCTGTAAGGGAACTTTAAATGTGTCTGAGACTGATGCATTAGTAATCAATGGCTTTGAAAAATCAGTAAGTGCCCAGCAGCTTCAGCTGTTGCAGACAAGAGGTAAGTTCCATTTACGTTTATCACTGGGATGGCAAAGTTAAAAAAGCCATAAGGCTACCAACTAGTATTATGCTTCCTAAGGGCACTCAGTAATAAACAGAAGAATGGACTACAGCAGTTCTGTAGCTACCAGGACTCAGTTAATGAAGTTGAGAACTGCCGATGAGTTTACTAACCAGTCCTCTGTAGAAGGCTGCGGCACCTTACATGCAGACATATATTGGCTTTCATAACCTATGCTTTGGGTGGAGGATCATCATATTTCAACTTGGTTTTCATTCACCACCCATCTGCTTAATTAAGCTTAATGTTATGAATCTTGTTTGACTTCATTTACTTTTCTGTGTGTCTTCAAGGATGTTTTCACACCAAACTGATGAGCCACATCATAAAGCATGTCTTCAGTTACATACAATGGGACAGTTCATGACCAAAAACCTTAAAAATTACACAAGTGAAATATTGCCATAAAGCAAGGGCAGTACAACTCCCATCAGCCCCAGGCAGCATGGCCAATAGTCAGGGATGACGGTAGTTATAGTTCAGCAACACCTGGAGAGCCTACAGGTTATCCAACCCCACCATAAAACAATTCTACAGTCTGCTCATGGAAGCAAATGGAGGGGGGAACCAGAAGTTTCTTCCAACTGAGTTCATTTGAGTTCTACATAGTGTACTTGGACTTTCAAAAAGCTTTTGACAAAGTACGTCACCAAAGACTCATGAGTAAGCTTAGCAATCATGAAATCAGAGCAGAGGTCCCCTTGTGGATCAGGAACTGGCAAGGAAACAGAAACCAGAGAGTAGGAATAAATGGACAGTTCTCCCAATGGAGGGCTGTAGAAAGTGGAGCCCCCCCAAGGATTGGTATTGGGACCTGTGCTTTTTAACTTGTTCATAAACTCTTTAGAGTTAGGGGTGAGTAGTGAAGTGGCCAGATTTGCTGATGATACTAAATTGTTCAGGGTTGTTAAAACAAAAAGAGATTTTGAAGAGCTTCAAAAAGACCTCTCCAAATTGAGTGAATGGGCAGTAAAATGGCAAATGCACTTCAATGTAAACAAGTGTAAAGTTATGCATATTGGAGCCAAAAATCTTAATTTCACATATATGCTCATGAGGTCTGAACTGGCAGTGACTGACCAGGAATGAGACCTTGGGGTCGTAGTGGAGAGCTCGATGAAGAAGTCAACGCAGTATGGCAGCTATGAAAAAGACAAAGTCCATGCTAGCGATCATTAGGAAAGGTCTTGAAAATAAAACTGCCGATCTCATAATGCTGTTATATGAATCAATGGTGCGGCAGCATTTGGAATACAGTGAACAGTTCTGGTCACCCTATCACAAAAAGGATATTTTAGAGCTGGAAAGGGTTCAGAAAAGGGCAACCAAAATGATCAAGGGGATGGAGCAACTCCCCTATGAGGAAAGGTTGCAGCATTTGGGACTTTTTAGTTTAGAGAAAAGGCAAGTAAGAGATGGCATGATAGAAGTGTGTAAAAGTATGCATGGCATGGAGAAAGTGGATATGAGAACGTCTTTCTCCCTATCTCATAACACTAGAACTCGTGAACATCCAATGAAGCTGGATGTTGGAAGATTCAGGGCAGATAAAAGAAAGTACTTCTTCACACAGCACATAGTTGAACTATGGAATTTGCTCCCACAAGAGGCAGTGATGACCACTAACTTGGCTGGATTTAAAAGAGGATTCGATAAATTCATGGAGGAAAAGACTATCAAGGGCTACTTGCCATGATGGCTATGCTCTCTCTCCATAGTTGGAGGTAGTATGCTTCCAAATATCAGTTGCTATAAACTGCATTAAGGGAAATGCTCTTGCATTCAGGTCCTGCTTGCAGGTTTCCCATGGGCAATTGGTTGGCCACTGTGAGAACAGGATGCTGGACTAGATGGGCCATTGGCATGCAGCAGGCTGTTCTTGATTCCTGGTCCAGCAGGCTGTTCTTATTATATGCATGCCTAATAAATCTTTTTGGAAGCACAAAATATGCAGTATCCCCAGAAATACCCACAGTCTACAATTCCCACTCACCCACCCATCCCCATAAACTCTATGAAGTTGCATTTTCCCCATGTTAACCAGTAAACTAGCACATGGCCCCCAGCATCCAACAATGAAAATAGTTGTGTTGGAGCTTACATACTGAAATGTAAGGTACACAAGCTGTCCAAATAGCCCTGGTTGTCTTCCATGCTAAAGAGGAATCCTCCTCAAACCAAGGGGTATTTCCAAGCTATATCCTGATTTTTCCATCCAGAACTGTTCTACCAATGATCAACCTCCTCCAACATTCTTTTCCTCAGCATCTCTTGTACAAGGAAATAGTCAAGTATGCAGCAATTTTCTCAAGTAAATTTAGCTCTGTTGCCTTTTCATCAGCTAGCAAAGAGTCATTCTCCAGACAATAGCTTGTGGGACCCAGGCAGCACAGTTCTATGTATATTTCCATCTGCGTAAAAGGAAAATTGAGTAACTTAGCACACAGTACAGTCCCCAGAAGTTAAACAGTTTTGGGTCCTATCAGTGAACGGCTGGGAGACTGCCGGGCAATCCCATGTATGCTGCCTTGGGTTTCATGATGGAAGAAACGCAGGATATAAATGCATTAAACAAATAAGTAATGAGCATGGAGGAGGGTCTGGCAACATCAAGGGAACAAATACATTTCACCATGTGTAACACTGGAGATCACAAACAAGAGTACTGGCGAGCTGCAGACCAAACTAAGACATCATCTAATGTACATGGGAATGTACATTAGTCAGGATAGCATAAACAAGTGTAGAAGCAGCAAGAAGAATTACGTATAATTAAACCCACAAATTGATTTTATATTGTACTATTAATGTAGTTAAAATATTTTAAGGCCACTTTTCTGGGCAAATGCCTGTCCAAAACTGGCTTAAATAAATACACCGTTTTAAAACCTAAAACCACTACTCAGCAACACCCCAAATTAAAAATAAAATTAACACCTGGAAAGAACATAATTCACTCAGACCATCATCCACTTTTTAGAACAGCACAGAACAAATCAATAAGATATCGCCTTAAAAACAAATGTAAACTGTTGAGTGTTGAATTTCCAAATGCACGAACCCCTGTAAAAGTGTCCCTTAATCCTACTCATGATTTCTCACCCCCACCCCAGAGAGAGCAGTAAGAAAGTTGTTTAGCAAAAAAATTCAACAATGCACCTCCATACTGTAGGGGTAGGAATTTTTTTCCCCTAGAGGCTCTCAAAATCATGGATGTCTCAAGGCCTCAATCAACATCAATCTGACCAAACCTGTGAGAAAAATGGAAATGGACTGCCTTTAAGTTGATCCCGACTTATGGCTATCCTATGAATAGGGTTTTCATGGTAAGCGGTATTCAGAGGGGGTTTACCATTGCCTCCCTCTGAAGCTAGTCCTCCCCAGCTGGCTAGGGCCTGCTCAGCTTGCCACAGCTGCACAAGCTGGGGGGCAACTGGGTTCCTTGGGACTATGCAGCTTGCCCACAGCTGCAAAGGTGGCAGGGCACATAACCCCTGAACCACTCGCTGTGGGGATGATCTTTAGCCCTTGACACCCAGGAGACACAAGCAGGGATTTGAACGCACAGACTGGACTCCTAGCCAGGCTCTCCTCCCCAATGTGCTATACCAAGCAGCATAGAATACAACACTCCTCAAAGTTCAACATCATGCATCCAAGTTAAAGCCTGCAGGATCCATTCTGCTGTAAATGTACATAGCACTGAACACTTTACACCTGGGGTTCCCAAACGGGGGTCGGTGGACCACCAGTGGTCCGCAAACTTCCTTCAGGTGATCCACAGTGTGTCCGTATGAAATATTGATTTTAATTGTGGTTTTATTGGTTCTTTTATTTCTTTTATTGTATTACAATTTGAAATCCACAGAAAATCTAGAATTCAAATTGGAATACAATAAAACACAATATAAGAAATAAAAGTACCAATTAAAATATAATTAAAATCATACAGCTTCTACCACAGAGCATTACAATACTGTAACAGGCAGAAAAATCATTAAATAGTCCACAAATACCTTCAGCAAATTTCAAGTGGTCTGTGGGGACCACTTTTGGGGAACCACTGCTTGACACCATTCTAAACATTCTGTTTAATTTAGCACAACTCACAAAAGTGTGAAAAATCAAGCACGTTATTAAATGTTTGTTTTGAAACCACAATCATTCAATATATGACAGCCTGATCTGTATTTATAAAGATTGACCTTGAAATCTAGTTAAAGATGTTCCTTGCTACCTCCTGAGTACCATATAAGGAGGAGGAAAACAGCCTGCATATAAAAAGTCATTAAAGTTTGATGAGGGCTCATTGAGTCAGCATATTTTAAAACTTTATTCAAGTGATGTAATAAATCACAGTAAGCTTAAGTTTTAACATGGGTTGAAATGGCATTAATTTCAAATAGATTTTTTAAAAGCACTATCACTATTCTTTATTAAGAACTATCATTCACATTTTTTAAAGAATTATTCAATATTTTATTCACCTTTCAGGTGTACTGCAAACTCATGGGCAGTATCCAGCGAGAAAGTCTCCTGTGTGAGCCCCACTGCTCTTGCATAGCACCCATTCCCTTCAAGGGCACTCTCACAGGAGTTCATCCTGCTTGACTGCATCCTTTATGGACACATCTGAGCTATACATTTAACACTCATGCAAACCCAGCAAAAAAATCTCACTGGCTGACTTTGGGGTATATTTTGGCCCCACTGAGATTTCCAATGGAAGGATGGAGTCACTTTGTACCCCAGACACTTTCTTTTTGTCACCACAAGTGTGCTCAACACTATCAATGCACCTTGAGCCAAAAAACACTTAATGCAGAGGAGGTAGAATTTTTCTGAGCAGTATATATTGGCCCCTTCTCCATGCATATTGATTAAACTGGGGTATTTTTAGACCCCAGTGGGTTTTTCTGTTTCCAGAAGGAAAACAGTAAATGATAATGGGCTGAAATTTGGAGGCATTGTACAGGTGACTGTTTATGGCAATGACCTAGTAGGACATTGCAGTAGGTCTACTCATGTGTATGTTACACAAAAGGCAGAAAATTGCACCCCAGGTGGGTTTTGTTTCCAGAAGAAAAATGGTAACTGCTACCTGGCTGAAATTTGGGAATGTTGTACAGATGAAATTTTGTGACAATGTCCTAGTAGGACATCCCTGTAGGTCTACTTCTCTCTAAATTACACAATGAAAAGTGTACCTGGGGTCAAAAGGTATCCCACAAATCTGCATGAAGGTTAAAGCACTATGATAGCACTTCAACAGTCATGGCTTTCCCCAAAGAATCCTGGGAGCTGTGGTTTGTTAAGGGCATTGAGAGTTGTTGGGAGACCCATGTTTCCCTCACAGAGCTACAATTCCCAAAGTGTTTAACAATCAATCCCTCTTCCCAGGGAACTCTGGGAATGGTAGCTCTTGAGGGGAACAGAGGTCTCCTAACAACTCTCAGCACCCTTAACAAACCACAGTTCCCAGGATTCTTTGGGGGAAGCCACAACTGTTGACATGGTATCATAGTGCTTTAATTGTATAGTGCAAATATGGCCTTAAGTATTACAGTCCTAGGAAGCCAAACAATCTATACAGACATACGGCAATGTCTAAATCCTTTAAGAGAGAATCTCTATGGCCCATTTCATATCAGGGTTGATAAAACTCAATGGTTTTTTAAAAAAATAGTTTTTTAATTTAAATTGGATTTTTTAAATTTTAAATCACATTTCAAAATGTTCCTAAAACAATTAGTAAAAAAGAACCTAGGTCAAAAATATCATGAATACAAGTTATACAACTTCTCATTATATGTTAACAGCAATTTATGGAGATGGAAGATAACCTGAATCACTCCTATTCTGGAAGTAGTGTACATGAAGTACACACTCTCACTCTCAAGACCTTTCCTCTCTCTATGTGCAAAGATAGAGAAGATCAATGGATAGAGAATTTGGGGAGATGGAATAGATCTGAACAAGGAGGAGACCACTGAAGTGGTAATCTAGCTCTTTAGAACAGTAGCCTCTTCCTTTGGACTAATTCATTCTAAATTGAGAAATCAGTTGGGAACTGAAAAAGCAGGAAAGCTTGTATTTCTTTTCCAGACAATGAACAAGGAAGGCAAAGGTGAAGAAAAAGACTGAGTTAAATGTACCACCCTATATTTTAAGTTTCTCATGTTCAAATCATGATTTAAATCAATTTGATTTATAGCAAATCAACTCTGTTTCATATGTTACATTTTATCAATGTGCTCAGTTCTGCACAGTGTACATTAGGAGTAGAAAACCTTTTTTTTGCTGAGGACCATATTCCCTCAGGTTACTCTCTCAGGGGCAACATGCCAGTGATGGTTGAGGCCAGAGCAGGACAGTCAGGCAAGGCTACAGCCGAAAGTGGGTGAGCATGAGATAAGAGTGGAAAGGGTGCCCTTTTGTCTCTCTCTTTCTGCCACCCCCTTAACAACCTTCATGATATTAGGCTGAAGGCCACATTGGGTCAAAGGTTGCCCACTCCTGGTGCACATATTGTCCAGTCTAGAAGAAAAGGAGGAACACACCTCTGGAGAGAAACAGGATTTTGAAATAAAGGTTAATGGATTCCCCTTCAAAAAACTCAAATTATTATTATTATTATTATTATTATTATTATTATTATTATTATTATTATCAGCACCAGCACCACTGGCTCTTTACTGAATATTTCAATCCCAGAGAAGAGAACAGTGAAATAAAATAATTTTAAAAATACATAAAATTGTTATACTTTTATACAACAATTACAAAATCCATAACAGTCCAATCAATAGCACAAACATATTAACAACTCAAACAAACAAAACAGCAGTGATGACAAAAGAATTTCAATGTAATCAAATACCTGGGAAAAGAAAACAGACCATCCTATTAATTAAAACCAGTTCCTACCCCATCTCTCACTTGGAGCAGCCCATGCATGCCTCTCTACCAACAGACTCTGTGCCTTCTGAGCCACTGAACACGTTTGACCCCACCCCCCACTCTCCAAACCACCCAAGCTCTCACCCTGAGTGGCCTGAATCATTGCCCACAAGCATCTATGAAGCATGCCAAGGTCACTGAAGGATAACATCCACAAGAGGCACTTGATGCCCAGGACTGGCAAGATTGATGCCGTTTTCTCATCTTCCAATGTGTGTATACAAATGTATTGCAAATTGTAAGGAGGAGCCAATATTCAGACAGACAGCAGGTTAGTAGAAAAACTGGTTTGTGGTGTGAAAATACTGGTACAATTTCAAGCATAATACAGTGTGATTCAAGATGTAAATAATAGAATGCAATACAGAAGGTCTCAGATTCAAGCTGCAGCATCTCCAGTAGGACTGGGAAAGGCCTATGCCTGAGGCCATAGAGTACCACTGCCAGGCAAAGCAGATAATATTGGGCTAGATATGATCTACTCAGAATAAGGCTGCCAGTTTCACATTTTAATACTTTATATCAAAGATGGGGAACCTCCAGCCCAGGAGCCAATCTTGGCCCACCACGAGTTCCAATTAGGCCTGCAAGGCCATTTTTCCAAAACCATGCCCACCTGCCAATCAGCTGACAACAATTTGATGTGGGGTGATGTCAGCTGACAGGCAGGGTTCAATCCTGCACTGGCTGAGTGCACTAGTGCCCCTGCTGGGAACAGGCATAGAGCCAAAGCACAGTATCTAACCCCCCACTCATTAGCTGATAAGCAAGGAGTTAAATCCTGTTCAGACCCCTACAGAGAGCAGGACTGAAGTCTCCACTCATCAGCTGATGAGTGGAGACTTCAATATTCCTGGATGCTGCTTCAAAGCACAGTGCAGAACTGTTTGGAAGTCCTTTTGCAAACAGCCCCATGTTGCTCTTTGAACCTCTGAAAACCAGAGATTTAGAAAGCAGCACAGGGCTATTTGTAAAAGAACTTCCAAACAATCTCGCACTGTGCTTTGAAGTCCCAACAAACAGGGATTCAAAGTACAGTGTCATGTTAAATTTGGGCCGCCAGGGGTTCAAGCCCACCAGTAAGAAAAAGTTCCCTACCCCTGCTTTAGATCAAGGGTTCTCAAATGTTAAGTGAAAACTTAAGGGTAAAATAAAACAAGACCAACATTTTGCCTGTCAAACGAAAGTGGAACAAGCAGGGCCTAATGGTCCCACAGCATGGCTTAAAGATCCTAATAGTCCCACTGTACAGGAACATAACTTCTAAATATCCTCATTTTTGTTTGTTTTGGACTCTATCCCATCCACCACCAAGTATAAACACAAAAATTTAGATCAGAATATACATTTTTTGGATAAGAACATCTTAATAATCTGTTAATTCAAAATATAACATTGAAACACACAGACTTAAACCTTGTACAAAAAGGCGGGTTTTCAACTGGCACCTAAAATAATAATGTGTTGGCACCAGTCTACTTCCAGAAGGAGCATGTTCTACAACCAGGGTGCTATTGCTGTTGTAGCCCCATTTAAAATCTGGAAGGAGAATTAGAATTCATGAGATGAATACAATGACATCTCCTGCTCTTTATATCTACCTTATCTAGCCATTCGAACCCTGTACCCATCACATTCCCAAACTTTCTTCATCACTATGAGAGTTAGATTACACAGGATAACAGAATCTGCAAGTGAGCCATACATTTCCCAAACCAGGCTTATGGGCCATAGAAGGAATGTTTCAGATCTTTAGAAATCTCTCTCTCTCTCTCACTCACTCACTCACTCACACACTCACTCACCACCACCACTGGAAACCCAAAACCACTGGATAGAACTACTCAGCTGCTACACAGGTCATGTTTATTTCAATGGGGTTGCACAGAAGTCGTTCCTGATGGATTGGGCTCATGATCATTAGCAAGGAAGTGGGTCAGGAAGCAAAGAGCCAAGAGAGGAATTATTTATTAATTTAAAAGATTAATTAATGGTTGGTCTGTGCAACACCAACTTGTGAACCTGCACTGCATGTGCATGCAGCCAACTGTGCCTCTCCTTCCTTCCTTCGAGCCAACACAGTCAGTTGTCACCACACAAAAAACTGCACAGCATGGCACCCAAGCAAGCTAGCAATGGTGTGAATGCATGAAGAGAAGGGGCCAGCTGGGCTTATTTAAGCTCCAGCACCTCTCGTCCACTCTCTTTTGTCAGTGGCAGTGAAGGAAGATTGATCAAGCTGATTCGCTCTGGCTGTTGAGACAGAGGGACCCCAGGACAGGGCTGCCTGCCAAAAAAGTAACGGGACACAGTCCCAGAGAGTCCCCCCACAAATACACATCTCAGCACTCATTAAAAATACACTGTATAGTTAACTTGTAGTACAATGTATACATATCTACTCAGAAGTAAATCTCTTCAAAGTTAATGGGGCTTACTCCCAGGTAAATCAAATGGCAGTAATCAGACCAGATTAAGATTCTGTTGAAGCTTTTTTATTTACTTATTTATTGTATATATATACCACCCCATAGCCGAAGCTCTCTGGGCGGTTTACAATAACTAAAAACATTAAAAACAAATATACAAATTTAAAAACACATCTTTTAAAAACAATTTAAAACACAATTTAAAACAATTTTAAAACACAATTTAAAACAATTTTCACATTTTGAAGGCACATCCCAGCAAAGCAAACGTGCTCGAGGCCAGAGTAAGCGAGGGAGGGAGGTGACTTGGGGAGGGGGCATCACTTGGCTAGAGTCCTGAGGACCAAACAGAGAGGCTGAGGGGGAGGCCACATTTAGACCTGAGGTTCCCACCCACCCCTGATCTAAGGCATAGTCTTGGTCTCGCACGCACTATTATAACCAAGGGGCTGTGTACTTTTTGGACCAGTCAAGTGGTTGACTGTTCTCTCGTGCACTCATGGGAGGAGGGAGTGATAGCTGGGACTGGGAGGGCGGAAGGCAGGGACCCCAAAGCTGTATTATTTGAGGGCGAGAGAACATGAGGCTTTATAGTACAAAGATTCATTATTCTGGTTAAAGGAAGTAAAATGTATGTCTATATGACAAGGACTTAGTCCTATACTGGTGGTGTTGTTTTTAATTTTACCTCAAGAATTTCTTGATTTTCACTATATACGGGCTTTAAATTCAATATTCTGCAGCAAAGGGGGAGGGGGGAATTTCAGGTTTGTTCTAGTTATGCAATTTTCTTATTATATTAAGCAGTACTCATGTTTGGAGGCTGTAACTGATGTATAATTTATTCATAAAACTAATAAAAATTATATACACACACACACGGACTTAGGCTGCAATCGTATCCAGAAGTAAATCCGATAGGATTCAATGAAGCTTACTCCCAAGTAAGTGGGATTAGATCTGCAGTCAGTCTCTTTTTGCAGCCATTTTAATCCTACCTTCTATCTTCACAACAGCTATATGAGGTAGGTTAGGCTGAGGGGCTGGCTTAAGGCAGTAAGTGAGCAAAAACTGATGGGTAAAGTCTTAAAATGTGAAACTGCCCATGCTCAGTGAATTTTTGTTGCTGTTTATCAAGGCTTTGAGTGTGTTTTTATACAGTTGTGTATCTTCATTTTAAATATTTTTAATTTTAAAATGTGTTAAGTTGCCCAAATTTTGTTTTTTCTTGAGTTCTTTCCATGGTTTAGGGTTGGCAGTCGGGGACAGTAGGACTCTTGTGCATTTAACAGCTGTGTGGTGGGCAGAAATTAAATATAAATTAAATTAAGCCTTATCTAGTATGGAAATAGAATTATGGGGAAACCTTCACCTGTTGACACTCTGTCTGTTAGACATATTATGATTATTGTCATATGGACCTTCTTGAGCCAAGTGCTGAAACTGAGGAATCGTTGAGTACAGATGGAACACTTTCAACCACAGTCCAAATACCCTGGCATCAACCAAGCTCTGTTCACCACTCTGGGTGGTTTACTTTTATCTCCTTCCCTTCATTACCTTCCAAATTTGTTAAAGTTCTTTATATTGCTGTAACCCGCCCTTGGACCTTCTGGTGAAGGGCAGGTAATAAATATCATCATCACCATGTTTACTGTTGTGATAAATAAAAAGTGACATTATTTTACACTTCATTATGTATTTTTTAAATTAACAGAGACTAAAACTACAATAATTACAATGTGGGGGTCGCAAAAAAAGTCCCATACTCATAAGGATTGGGAACCACTGCAGCCAAGTCTCTGCTAGGCACCAGCAACCTTCTGGTCAGTTCACACCTATACCAACTCCTGTTTAGAGGATTTTAAATGAAACCTAAACCCTAAGACTCAAACGAAACATTTGCGTCAATTATATATAAAACTGGGTGAAAGCGAATCTGATTTTTAGAGCAAAGGCGGCAACACAGGTGAGGGGAACTCTCCCTACAGACATCATCATAGCCTCTCCCCTCCAACACATACATAACGCTCGTTTCACAGTTAAGTTCCCTTCTAGTATCAGAGCTTCGCTCAAGAGAAAAACACTGGGGGGCAGGGAGAGACTGCTGCAAGGTAGGCCATGAGTCAGGACTGAGATTAACTTTCCCCACCTGCATGTCCCATTTGCTTGCTTGCTTGCTTGCTTGATATCCTGCCCTTCCTCCCAGCAGGAGCCTAGGGCAGTAAACAAAAGCACTAAAAACACATCAAAACATCATCAAAACAGACCCTAAAATACACCAAAACAACTTTAAAAACATTTTTAAAAGCTTTTAAAACATCTTTTAAAAAAGGTTAAAAAACACACACATATATATATATTAAAAAGCAATTCCAACAGAGATGCAGACTGGGATAAGGTCTCAACTTAAAAGGCTTGTTGAAAGAGGAAAGTCTTCAAAAGGTGCCAAAAAGATAACAGAGATGGCGTCTGCCTAATATTTAAGGGGAAGGAATTCCACAGGGTAGGTGCCGCCACACTAAAGGTCCATTTCCTATGTTGTGCAGAATGGACCTCTGGATAAGATGGTATCTGCAGGAGGCCCTCACCTGCAGAGTGCAGTGATCGACTGGGTATATAAGGGATAAGACGGTCTTTCAGGTATCCTGGTCCCAAACTATATAGGGCTTTGTACACCAAAACTAGAACCTTGAACTTGGCCCGGTAGCAAATGGGCAGGCAGTGCAATTCTTTCAGCAGCGGGGTGACATGTTGGCAATACCCTGCCCCAGTGAGCAGTCTCGCCGCCGCATTTTGCACCAGCTGCAGCTTCCAGACCAACCTCAAGGGCTGCCCCACATAGAGAGCATTATAGTAATCCAACCTGGAGGTTACCAGTGTGTGGACAACAGTGGTCAGGCTATCCCAGTCCAGAAACGGCAGCAGCTGTCTTACCTGCCAAAGCTGGTAAAAGGCACTCCTAGCCACTGAGGTCACCTGGGCATCTAGCGACAAAGATGGATCCAGGAGTACCTCCAGACTACGGACCTGCTCTTTCAGAGGGATTATGACCCCATCCAAAGCAGGCAACTGACCAATTATCCGAACTCAGGAGCCACCAACCCACAGCGCCTCCATCTTGCTAGGATTCAGACTCAGTTTATTGGCCCTCATCCAGCCCACCACTGAGTCCAGGCAGTGGTTAAGGGCTTGCACGGCCTCTCCCAATTCAGATGTTACAGAGAAAGAGCTGGGTATCGTCAGCATACTGCTGACACCTCGCCCCAAAGCTCCTGATGACTGCTCCCAAGGGCTTCATATAGATGTTAAACAGCATGGGGGACAAGATGCTACCCTGCGGCACCCCACAGCACAACTGCCAGGGGGCTGAAAGACAATCACCCAATGCTATTCTCTGAGAGCAACCTTGGAGATAGGATCAGAACCACTGTAAAACAGTGCCTCCAATACCTATCTCACCAAGTCAACCCAGAAGGATACCATGGTCAATGGTATCAAAAGCCGCTGAGAGATCAAGTAAAAATAACATTGTTGTACTCCTCATCCTTCTCCCAATAAAGGTCATCCATCAGGGCGACCAAGGCCGATTCAGTCCCATAACCAGTCCTGAACCCAGACTGGGATGGGTCAAGATAATCTGTTTCATCCAAGAGTACCTGCAACTGCTGCGCCACAACCCTCTCAATCACCTTCCCTAAAAAGGGAGTATTTGCAACCGGTCGGTAGTTGTCATAAACCAATGGGTCCGGGGTGTGTGTTCAGGAGTGGTCGGATCACAACCTCTTTCAAGGCGGCTGGAACCACTCCCTCCTGCAATGATGCATTGACGACATCCTGGATCCACTCGGTCACACCCCCTCAGCAAGCTTTAATAAGCCAAGAAGGGCAAGGGTCGAGAGGAAAGTTGTTGACCGCATCATCGCAAGCACCTTGTATACGTCATCAGGCCGCATCAACTGAAACTGTTCCCAAGAATTTGCTTTAAAAAGCAGACCTTCCTCCCATGTTGTACATGACTGAGAAAGACCCAAACTTCATCAAATTTTGCCATCGCATGGTAGTTTGAGCCTCAGAGCTCATAAAAGACACAAATGGCTCAAACTAACAGTTTCTGCAACTCCCCTTAAAAAGAAGTTGGCATTCTCAAGCAATCCCTCTGATAAAATAGGCCAAAGAAAAACATTTTGGTCTGCATTATCTACCTTGGTCTGCATTATCTACAACTTCTCTGAAGATATGAAGGGAAAACACTGTGAGAAACATGATTGGCATGATTTTTGACAAATCAAGAATGATTAGAAACAAGCAATACTGAAGCAAGAAACGCAGGTCTTTGTTATAAAAGTTATAACACATAAAGGCCCAGTTCCTACTGCTGCCATATTGCCCAAAGCTAAGCCATGGCTTGGCTTTGTTTTATATCCAAACCCAGGCTTGTGGTTGGCCTCCCTGAGTCAAATCATGAGGGGTAAGCCACAAACAAATCTTGGCTATTGCATGTCTGGAGTGAGACAAACCATGAGCCCAGGTTCAGATCTAACTAAAAGCCAAGCCACAGCATAGCTCCAAATAGTATTACAGCAGTGGGACTGAAGGAAGAGCGGAGCAGTAGTGATTTTTCCTGTGAGCACCCGCACACTGCTGCAATCACACTTAGCTATGGTCTGGCTTAGGGCTACATGCAGACTGTGCCAAAGTAAAGGTGTCTATACAAACATTATAAAGCCCAATATAAAACCATAACAATATAACAGGAGATATTCCCAACAGTGCATGTTTGCCAAAAGAGTACAAAAATCAGCTAGGGAATTCTTTCCTCACTTCAGCCCTGTGAGGTAGGGTGTGACTGCCCCGAGGCCACCAGTTTAATGGTCAAGGAGGAATATGAACTCAGATTCATATCTATGATTCCATCCGGTTTACCATATGGGCTCTTCCCAGCGTGATCTAGAAAACAGGTAGTCATCACCAATACAGTATTTATATTGTTTTGTCAACTACACGCAGGGGTGTAGTTGTCCAGGGTCTCGGGGGGTCTTAGATCCCTGTACCTTTTTGAGAGCAGAGTCCCAGCAGGGTCCCTATCTCCCCAGCATCCTATAAACCAATCAGCATGAAAGGGGAGTGTATTGACCACTGAGAAGAATCTTTTAATATGCTTCCTTGGTTTTTCCTGCTGCTTGGAGCCAATTAGAGAGAAAGGAGGTGAGTCAGCCACTGAGAAGACTCTTTTCAGTAGTTAACACTCTCCCCTTTCACGCTGCTTGGCTCCTAGAGACGACTGTTGTTGTGGGAGAAGGCATTAATAAGGATATCATTCTCAACCCAGGAGCAAGAAAGAGGGAGAGGTGTGGTTATGACTAGCCTGAAGGGACCCTGCACTTCTGAATTTCCCACTATACTACTGACTACATGTAGCAAGAATGTGTAATAGGAGAGAGAAATGATATTTGCAGCGTAACACAGATGAGAGATGAAGATGATTTTAACACAAATATTCAGTGATCAGGGTCATAGTACTCTCCAGATAGCATTCTAGTATGTTACACAATAAAACAGAACATAGTTACACCCCTTTAGACCATGCACAGCTTAGTTACACATTGCCGGATAGGACAACAAAAACAAATTGTGAAAATATTTGCTAATTTTGTGATGACATGCTAGTTACTCTTCACCACAAAGCCCTAGAAACAGCTGGTCACAATATTCAGGACCATTTCAAATGTGACTTCTGTCTTACATGCAAGTATTTTCATGTACCATACACTTTTATAATATCTGGCTTGATTATTTTATTTTAATGTTTGCTGCCACATCATATTTATGTTCATGGCACCTAAAGTATTTTGACAGATGGTTGGGATATAAATTATGAACATAAATAAATAGGGGGGAAACATGCAAAGCATGCATATTTCTCTATTTTTGCTGTGCGTATAATACGCACTGGAAAGCTGCAACTGACTAATGCTTCTTAGAATATGTACACCATATATTTATCTAGGAAGAAAGATGCATGTGCAGCCAACATATGGTTTGCCTGATTTTTCCCATAGAGGTGGCACTCACACGACTGAACATTCAGATGACTGAGGATGTATATGAAGTGTTTAGAACACTCTAAAATTCTAATCATTTTTATGTTACTACTACTACAGTATGTGAAGGAAGAATATCACATTTTAAGTGGCTCTCTGAAAGCAACTACAGTATCAGTGATTTTCTTTAGGTTTGATACAAAAAGGTTAAGGAAGAAATAGGAAACATTTTCAGATGTTTGATTACAAACAATGGAAGTGTATAATCAATTCAACCCTCTCAGGTTTGATTTTCTAGAACACATTTTTATTTCCTTTGAAACATCAGTAATTCATATGTACATCAGAAATGAGATTTATAGTACAATCCTATGCATGTTTATTCAAAATCCATACACGTTCATTGGGCCCCAAGCAATGTATATAGAATTGCAGCCTGAATCACAAGTCTATACATGTCTATTCGGAAGTAAGTCTTGCTGAATACAATAGGGCTTACACCCAGGTAAATGAGCACAGGACTGCAGCCTTAATCCTATTAATTATTATTTCTTCAAAGTGCAAAAACAAAATTTATTATTATTATTATTCACTTGACACCTGAAGGTCCCCAAGTGACTTACACAATGTTAAAACAAAAATAAAACACACTACAAAACATAACAATAAGCAACAGCAAAACAATAGCAATAGCACCCCCATGCAGCCACAGGACAGTCTGGCATCATATTAAAACCAAACATCATCTCAATCTATCAAACGCCTGGGAGACCCTTTCCTAACTATATCACTATTTAATACATTAATTGGTCTCTGTTCCAGTAAAATAAGTTCCCAGAGCAACTCACATACAGTAAAAATGTCAATACAAGCATTATAGAGCACAACATAAAACAATTTAAAACACAATTGAAACTGAAACAAAACCAAATTGCATCAACATAATCACTTAATAGTCACTGAATAGCCAGATAAAGTCTTCCATATAGGAATGTTGTCCCTAGCCTGACAAGAAAATGAAAGCAAAGAAGTGCTTTGTGGATATTTCTAACAAGTGAATTCCAGAAGGTTGTATCCAATGTTAGTCATACTCAGAGTAGACCTCTTGAAATTAATGGACAAGACTAATTTATGTCCTTTAACATTAATAGATCTACTCTGAATAGAACTTAGTTGGAGACAATCCAACGGCTGAGTAAACCACAGAAGAATCCCCTTTCAGTGACCTAGCCAATGAACCCACCATCCTTTTCTGCAAGTTATTTTAAAACACGCACACACTAGTTCATATGCGGGAGAACAGAAAGAAAGAAATAGAATCCAAGAATATGATGCAAATGGCATTAACTCGCAAAGAAACTTTTAAATGAAGGTAGCTAATGATTAAAGAAAAGTTGCATCTTGCCCGGAAAGAGTCCAAAACAAAATGCTAAGCTACACTGTCTTACAAAAGTTCTTCAAGATGCCCTCTTCTGCTCTAAGCCTTTGAATGGTCCACTGGAAAGACATTTTTAAAATATCACAAGCCTAAACCTTTGTAAGTCAGCATCAAACCAAGCTGTAGAACAATTCAAAGGTTGGGAAGGGGGAGAAGCAAAGACCGACAAACACCTGTGTGGTATAGGGGTTAGTTAGAGTGTCAGACAAGGACCTGAGGCACCAGGGTTCAAATCCCCACTCAGCCATGAAGCTCACTGGGTGACCTTGGGCTAGTCACTGTCTCTCAGTCTAACCTAACTCACAGAATTGTGGCAAGGATAAAATGGGGAGAAGGGAGAACCTTGTGTGCCACTTTGAGCGCCTTGCAAGAAAGACGGGGTGCAGATACGGTAATAATAAATATAATATAAATTGAGAGCCTTACCTGGCATGCAGCAGTAGAGTGAAGGGGTATTTTTCTATTGGGGATGTGTGTTAGTTCAAACAAAAATTATACCCCTCCCATGGCGTCCAATGGAAGGGAGAATACATACACCTGGTGCATGTCCCCCCCCTTTAAAGTTGAGGAAATGGGAAGGCCAAGCATCTTTTGGGTCCATGCCTTGCCTTGATCAACTATGGCATGCCCTCAATCTACCCCATGAATGCCCCTTTTTCGCTTCTACTAATATTGGAACTCTGATATTGGTAAAGCAAGAGGCCACTAAGGTTTCCGCAGTAGTGGGAAGGAGCCTCAGATCTCCCTCTCCAAGGGCAGGCCTCTCTCTCCATCCTTGGAGAAGGAAATCTGAAATATCATATGGTTTCTAGGAGGCCCACCTAAGGACCATAGGATTGCAGCCTGAGAGAAAAGGCACATTTTTAAAGTATGGAGCTATTCTGGAATAGCGTGAAGCTTTGGGGAAGAGCTTTGGGGATGTGGTGAATTACCATAGAAGACGAGGGCAAGGCTATCTGTGCCTTGTTCCTTGCTGCCACTCCTCTCATGGATGGGTTCCTTGTTGCTCATCTGCTGTGCCCACTGGCCTGTGTGTGTTGTTGTTTAACGCCAGATCGGTATACAATAAGACCACTCTCATCCACGATTTGATTGTGGATGAAGGTGCTGATTTGGTGTGCATTACCGAGACATGGGTGGGTGAGCTGGGAGAAGTTGATCTGACCCAGATTTGCCCATCTGGATACTCGGTGCAACACGAGCACAGGCTGCAGGGATGGGGGGGAAGAAGAGTTCCTGGGGTTTACAGAACTTCCATCTCTGTCACCAGGAAACCACTCTGTCTTGGAGTCGGATGTGAGGGCCTGCACCTGGTGTCGGGCCAAGGAAACAGTAAACTAGGGTTGCTGCTGGTGTACCATCCACCCTGCTGCCCGGCAGCTTCTCTGACCGAGCTGGTGGAGGCTGTCTCATCTGTGGTGTTGGAGGAGCCCAGAACGATAGTGCTGGGTGATTTCAATGTCCATGCTGAGTCTGCCTCTAGTGTTCCGGCTCGGGGCTTCATGGCCTCCATGACGACCATGGGGCTGACTCAAGTTGTCACTGGCCCAACACATAGGACAGGGCACACCCTCGACTTGGTTTTTGCTCCAGATGGAGGAAGGGGTGGTCTGGAGATTGGGGGGGGGTGGATGTCACCCCACTGTGATGGCCAGACCACTTCCTGGTGAAGTTTAGACTTATGGCTCCGATCCTTCCCTGCAGGGGTGGTAGACAGATTAAGATGGTCCACCCCTAGAGATTAATGGAATCCACTGGCTTCCTGAATGACCTAGGGGAGTTCCCAGTAGATAGAGCAGGTGAACCTGTTCAAGCCCTTGTCACACTGTGGAACGGTGAGGCGCATCGGGCTCTTGACATGGTTGCCCCTGAGTGCCCTCTCCGGCATTGTGGAGCCCAGTTTGCACCTTGGTACACCAGTGAGCTAAGGGCAATGAAACAGGCTGGACGACGGCTAGAGTGCAAGTGGCAAAAGAGGTGCTGTGAGGCTGATCAGGCACAAGTAAAACATCCTAACCGTGCCTACTGTGTGGCGATGAGGGTGGCGAAGAAGGCACTTTGAGGGTAAAGCTGCTTGCCTCCATAGCAGTCTTGATGCCCCATCCACATCTACTGTAGTCCCCAATAAGGTGTCCAGTGCAACGTCTGCTCCAACTTCTTGGGAACAGTTTCAGTTGATGCGGCCTGATCACGGAGACAAGGTGCTTGCAATGATGTGGCCAGCAACGTGTCCTCTCGACCTTTGCCTTCCTTGGCTGATTAAAGCTTGCCGAGGAATTAGACCAAGTGGATCCAGGGTGTGGTCAATGCATCATTGCAGGAGGGAGTGGTTCCAGCCGCCTTGAAAGAGGTTGTGATCCAACCACTCCTGGAAAAAAAACAACTGGACCCATGGGTTTGTGACATCTACCAACCGGTTGCAAATACTCCCATTTTAGGGTTGTGGCGCAGCAGTTGCAAGTACTCTTGGATGAAACAGATTATTTTGACCCATCCCAGGCTGGGTTCAGACTTAGTTATGGGACTGAATCGGCCTTGGTCGCCCAGATGGATAACCTTTATCAGGAGAAGGAAGGGGGAGTGAGACCCTGTTATTCTTACTTGATCTCTCAGTGGCTTGGCGAGATAGGTATTGGAGGCACTGTTTTACAGTGGTTCCGATCCTATCTCCAAGGTCGCTCTCAGAGAACAGCATTGGGCGACTGTCTTTCGGCCCCCTGGAAGTTGTCTGTGGGGTGCCGCAGGGTACCATCTTGTCCCCCATGTTGTTTAACATCTATATGAAGCCCTTGGGAGCAGTCATCAGGAGCTTTGGGGTGAGATGTCAGCAGTATACTGACGATACCCAGCTCTATTTCTCTGTAACATCTGAATTGGGAGAGGCCGTGCAAGCCCTTAACCACTGCCTGGACTCACTGGTGGCTGGGTGAGGGCCAATAAACTGAGTCTGAATCCTAGCAAGATGGAGGTGCTGTGGGTTGGTGGCTCCTGAGTTCGGATAATTGGTCAGTTGCCTGCTTTGGATGGGGTTGTACTCCCTCTGAAAGAGCAGGTCCATAGTCAGGGGGTACTCCTGGATCCATCTTTGTTGCTAAAGGTCCAGGTGACCTCAGTGGCTAGGAGTGCCTTTTACCAGCTTCGGCTGGTAAGACAGCTGCGGCCGTTTCTGCACCAGGATAGCCTGACCACTGTTGTCCACACACTGGTAACCTCCAGGTTGGATTACTCTAATGCGCTCTATGTGGGGCTGCTCTTGAGATTGGTCTGGAAGCTGCAGCTGGTGCAAAATGCGGCGGCGAGACTGCTCACTGGGGCAGGGTATCGCCAACATGTCACCTTGCTGCTGAAAGAATTGCACTGCCTGCCCATTTGCTACCGGGCCAAGTTCAAGGTTCTAGTCTTTGTGTAGAAAGCCCTATACAGCTTGGAACCAGGATACCTGAAAGACTGTCTTATCCCTTATATACCCAGTCGATCACTGCACTCCCTCCCCTTAAATATTACGCAGGTGCCATCTCTTATCTTTTCAGCGCCTTTTGAAGACTTTCCTCTTTCGACAAGCCTTTTAAGTTGAGACCTATCCCAGCCTGCATCTGTGTTGAAATTGCTTTTAATTTTTTTTTTAAACAATATGTTTTTTTAACTCTTTTTAAAAGATGTTTTAAAAGCTTTTTAAAAAAATGTTCTTAAAAGTTGTTTTGTTTTAATGTATTTTAAGGTCTGTTTTGATGATGTTTTGATGTGTTTTTAGCGCTTTTGTTTGCCGCCCTGGGCTCCTGCTTGTAGGAAGGGCGGGATATAAATCAAATAATAAATAAATAAATACAGTTCTGCAACCCGAATAAAGAGTAGCTTTGCAGGTTAAAATTATTTTGTTTGCAAAATCAGTAAGTGAGCCTGAACTCACATTCATGGCTATCACATGTATGTTTGGCTGGCAAATGAGAAAGGGCCTTTTCAATTATGGCATCCATGTTCTGGAATTCCCTCTCCTAAGAAACATATTAGCTCCTTCTTTGAAGATTATTCAGCAAATGACAATAATATTTCTATTTTACAAGGCCTTTTGCATGGTGTCGAGAAAGTGGACAGAGAAAAGTTTTTCTCCTTCTCTCGTAGCACTAGGACTTGGGGACAATCAATGAAGGTGAATGTTGGAACATTCAGCACAAAGTAGTAGTGATGGCCACGAACTTAGATGGCTTTTCAAAAGATTTAGACAAATTTATGGAGGATAAGGTTATCAATAGCTACTAGCCCCAATGGCTGTGTTCTATGTCCACTGTTGGAGGCAGCAGGCCTCCAAATACCAGTTGCTGAGGATCACATGTGTGTAGAGTGCTACTGCACTCAGGTCCTGCTTTCTGGCTGTCTACAGGCATCTGGCTGGCCACTGTGAGAACAGGAAAGTGAACTAGATGGGCCACTGGCCTGATCTAGCAGTCTCTTACGTTCTTATCTCTCTGCAACGAATTAAATTTAGCTAGTCATCTCCACTTGTGTTATTGTTGGATCTTTCCTTGTTATTTTAGCATGCCTGGTGTTTTATATTATTGTTGTTTTAACTGTTATAAACTGCCCTAGGAACCCATTTGGGCTGAAAAGTGGAGGCAGTGCTACAAATGCAGTCTTATAGGCTCTCCTACCTATAAGACTGGTCTCAAAAAGTAGCACTTTTTCAATCTCCTGGCATTTATGCTGTGGGGTACCACAGAGAACCTTCCTGACACCCCAATATTATTTAACATCTATATGAAGCCACTGAGAGTGGCCATTAAAGGATGTGGTTCTTGTTATCAGTATGTCGATTATACCTAGCTCCATTTCTGTTATATCTAAATCAAGTTGGCCATGCAAGCCCTGGGCCAGTGTCTAGATACAGCAGCGGGCTGGATGATGACCAAGAAGCTGAATCCTGATAAGATGAAGGCCCGGTGAATAAGTGGTCCCCACATCTCACAATCTGGAAGTGTCCCTGTTCCGGAAGGGGTTGCACTCTCTCTGAAGGAATGGATACACAGTCTGGGAGAGCTCTCCATCTTTGTCACTGGAGGCCCCAGCGACCTCAGTGGCTGGGAGCACCTTGTCAGACTTAGCTGGTGTGCCACTTACAACTGTTCCTGAGCCAGGAAAGCCTAGCAAGGGAGACTCAAGCATCAGTAAGCTCAAGACTGGACTACTGCAATGCCCTCTATGCGTGGCTGCCCTTAAGACAGGTTTGGAAGCTGCAGCTGGTGCAAAACACAGCAGCTATGTTGCTAAGTGGAACATTCTACCATACACATATAACACCTGCGTTAAAGGAATTGCACTGGCTGCCAACCTACTACTGAGCCAGGTTTAAGGATTTGTTATTAACTTACAAAACTCTAAACTTAGGACCAGATTATCTGTTACGATGCCTTCTCCTATATAGACCTGCCCATTCTCAAAGATCTTCAGTGGAGCCTCTATGGTTATGCAGGGGGTCCTTTCACAGGAACTTCTCCAAGAGCCTTCTCCACAGTAGCTCCCAGTCTAAAGAATTAGCTCCCCAATGAAACACAGCAGACATCTACTATGGGAGAGCTTTCTGCCAGCTGTTAAAGACATATATATTTACTAAAGCTCTCCCTGTGCTCTAAAACCAGTTGAACAATTCCTGACTACTATAACTATGATATGTTTTTAAGTGTTTGTATTGTACATGAAATTGTTTTTGAATTGTTGTTTGACATTTAATTGTTTTACTGTATACCATCTTGGTATTATTTTAATGAGAGGCAGTATATAAATATTTTAAATATATATGTAAAATAAAAATAATCAGATAAATAAAAATCAAATACATACAGGGCTTTTTCTTTTTTAAAAAGAGGCAAATAGTTCACCTGAATCTTGGGAGAATATTAAGGTTTGATCCAGTATTCCATTCACTGGAATACTTTTCTTTCATTTCAGCTGCAAAGCCAGGTTCAATTTACCCCATGTCTGTGAGATGGATCGTGTGTTTTCTTTTTGTATTACATCAGTCTGATCCCTAAAGGGGACACCTTACAGAATCAGCAGAACCAGGCACGAAAACTTTTCCTACATTGTAACAGTTCACTTTGCTGGCAACAAGAGGAAATTGCATGTTTGAATTCTTCTCTAAGAAGCTGTAAAGCCATTGGTCCATCTAATGCATGTTGCCTATTCCAACTAGCAGCAACTCTCCAGGGTTCCAGCCATAGCTAGAGATGCCAGGGATTGAACCTGGGCCTTCTGCATGCAAGGCATGTGCTCTACCACTGAGCCACAGCCCTTTCTTTTCTTTATAAAGAAACATTTCTGCACTTGGAAAAACTAAAATGACACACTTAGCTATCTCTCTGCCACTATTTTTACAATGCATAAGGAAACTCTTTTGGTGAGGAGTAATTCAAACATGCAATCTCTCTACAGCTTGAAGTAATGCTGCCCAGGAAAAAAAATATGACAAGCATACCTACCTTCAGAAGCCAGTTTATGATGATGATCATGTTGCTGTGGTGCATGCTCTGCTTCCTTTGCAGTACAAGCATTTGCTCCTCTAATGACACACATACATGGCTCTAAATCCAGCCTTGACTTTTGCCTCCTCTTGTCCTTGAGGCAGGTTTTTTGGCTTTATACTTTTTTTCCTCCCAGATATCCAGCACGTTTATTTGGTTAAGCATATATTTAGTGTCTTTATTTATTTTAATCTTTAAAAAAAAAAAAAACCAAAATGTGCAGGGGGGTAAGGGAGTGATTTCACAATTGTCACAAAAGTGAGCCAATCAGCACTCTGCACAGCCAGATTCTGCTGGAAACAAAACAAACTTGTTGCTCCCAAGTTTGGTTCTCTAAAGAACATTATATGTATGGCTGAAAAGAAGCAATGTGGATACAGACCTTATGTGGCCTGCAGTAAGAGCTTTCAGACTATTCCCATGAAATCTCACGTTGCCTACAAAAGCTCAAGCCTATTCACAGACCTACCTTTGAATGAAAGTCTACTGCCTCTAATCTTATCTATCACCATTTCAGTAGTTATTTCTCTTCTTGCATTTGGCTCTCATTTCCACAGCCAAGTTTTGCAAATGCTGAAGGAAACTCCTGAAGAGTTTCATATTTGCAATGATACTTGAAGCTGGAGTCCCCAAAAGACGAATTTTCAAAATAAAATCTAAAATTGGAATGTCTTTGCTAATGAAAGATAGGTATGAAAGCCTTTCTGCTTTCCAAGAAAAGTGTTCAGTTAGTGGGATGATGAACACTTACACATAAATGAAGTTTTGCATCAAAGTCCCATACCAGTAATTTGCATTTCTCTGTCTTCAATCATCACAGGAGTCTAGTGCTTTCAAAACATCAGAGAAGCAACATTCCATCAACAAGCCTTTTAAGTTGAGACCTTATCCCAGTCTGCATCTGTGTTAGAACTGCTTTTTAATATGATTTTAAACCTTTTTCTTTTTTTTAAAAAAAATGTTTTAACTTTTTCTAAACATGTTTTGAAAGCTTTTTTAAAAAATGTTTTAAAAGATGTTTTGTTTTAATGTATTTTAAAGTCTGTTTTTATGATGTTTTAAAGTGTTTTTAGTGCTTTTGTTTGCCACCCTATGCTCTTCCTGGGAGGAAGGGTGGGATGTAAATCAAATAATAAATAAATAAATAATAGAGATTTACTGATTTACCAGAAGTCCCACCAGGGATTACATAGACTGGATTTCTCATTAGGGAACAGGTTATTCAATTCCTATTTAGTCCCAAGAGACAGCCTCAGCCTCTTCCCCCCACCTCCCCGATAGTAGGATACAACTTTGTACAATGTTACTGAAACTACCCATTAGGGCTGCTCAATAAAAAGTTAGCACTAGCACTATTCCATCTTGGGGATTTAAGTCTAATCAAAGGACAGCAGGATGATGATGACATAAAAAATAAGGGCAATACCGCATGATAAACAACAGCTGCAATTCTATGCACCACTTACCTAGGAGTAAACCCAACTGAACAATGTGGGACTTACTTCAAAGTAAACAAGCATAGGACTGCAGAGCACATCAGTCATTTCAATAAAAGATGGTCCTCCAAACGAATGGCAGTCTAGAAGTACAGGCCACATTTAATAAAAGGAGGGGCCCCTTTCCTTCTTTTTTTGCAAGGTAAGTCAAAAAGCACTGCATCACTGGCACAATAATCCTGCACATTTCATTCAACATATCTGGTTGCAGCATCAGAATAATATCCCTGCAATGCCACCAAAACATCACAGTAACAAAGACACAACGGAGAAGCAGTCCATATTCCTCATTTTAAGCACATGTTTTTGGCTCAGCTAAAGTCTAAATTTCACTGAGATGGTAAAACTGTGGTACCACAAAACATGAGGGAGGTACTTCACATGACTGAATGGTTTATACACAAAAAACTCTCCAAACAGAAAAGCAGATGTCAAAGAGTCTCCCAGTTCTAGGTTTCAGCTTTGTTGGAATGTAGGGTTACAACCTCCGTGAGAACGAGGCCTAAGTCTAGGGGTCAAACTGTTAAGTCAGACAAAATCTATACAGGCTAACAAATATTTATTGTTTTAATTCATTACATATTTATTTCATATTTCCTCCAAGGAGCTCAGAACAGCATACATTTTTCACATTTCAGCTTTACAACAGCAGTGCTAGGTAGGGTAGGCTGACAACCTGTATCTGGTCCAGTCCAACACTATATCCATTACACTAACACTATACTGGCTCTCAGAGTGCCAAACCCTGCTGCCAAGAGTGGCACCACAAATATAACAATGTCTCATCAGTCTCAGAAGTTCCAAGTTTTATTTAAAGTTTAATGCAACTGTCAGAAAGATAAGTCAATACAGAAAAAACACTTGGTATGAATGGTTCACTACATAGCAACAGCACGCAATTTATTTTTCCTTGTCTTTACATTCTTTGTGGGTTTCCCTCTGACTACTTCTAGCATTTAGACCAAGAAGCTTATTGATCAATACTAAGAAATCCATTCCGATTACCAGTAAAAGTCATTGATACAAGACATAAAGAATTCCCCAAAGAAGTAATCAAAAAGATGAGGATTAAGGCTGCGTAATGAGACTGCGAGTTCACGCAGCAACAAAGTGAATAAGATGTGATTCTAATGTGACTTGCCATACCTTCTCTATTGCGCCTACCACTGCAAAGTCACAAAAGATCTGTGTCTGCTCTGCACACAGCGAAAGAGGAGGAATAGATCAGCTGGCAATGAGAATAGCTTTGTCCACAGCTGCTTTTACAGCAGGGAAAGCCTTGCTCATAAATTGCTTTCATTAACAGCTTTCATTTGTGTTTTCTAATCAGCTTCAGGGTTGGAAGATGCCCTTGCTTGCCCCAGGTCAAGAAGCCCTGGGAGATGATATTCTAGATTTGAAATTAATGAGTTGTTTTGCTGGCTGCAGTGTTACAAGACTGGCATGAATTGACATTTCACTACAATAGTGGGGGAAAGTACAAACACGTCATCAAAATCATACCTTGAATAGATAGTGAACAGACAGTGTGATACCACAGTAGGGTGTTTTTTTATACCTGCAGTATTTCTACTATTTGGACATTGTTACCAACTACTAGTAGCAGTCCAAAGCTGTAATCTTTCTTCAGTATGTAAACGTCATACTCCATGTGGAATCCCAAACGGTTATTTGGGAAACACTTCACTCGATGATAAGTCCCGCTTCAATATACATCACACTGTGATACACTCACTCTATAACTTACTAGTCCATGGGGAGAATGTACACAGTCTGCTAAATTCCAAGTCCCTTCCCCCCACCATATAATGCTATAAAGGCTCATACTGAGCTGTGTACCATTTTGGTAAACTCTGGAATGCTCACAAAAGATGTCTCATAACCCACAACATAATGCACTGTGGCAGTTACAAAATGCAATAAGGTGAGGACTTGGTCTTTTGTCATGGAAATTCAGGGCCTCCTCGTTTGTTTATTTAAATATTTGCAAATTTTGCAAGCCCACTACAAAATATCACTAGCTCCAGGCACTGTAATTCAGAAGATGGTAAGAGGACTGGCGAGCAGACAAAACAATGAAGGGAGGAGTGGGGAGATGGATTGAATTTCCAACTCTCCTTCGCTGCTAATCTCTCTCTCTCTAGCCCCCGAATTGCACCAAACTTGGTCATGGTTGCCGGAACGCACATGACTCATGGCCGTATTGTGGATGCATCTGCAAAAGAGGCAGGTGGGCTGGACTGGCTGTGTGTGTGCGTGCGTGTACACGTATGTGTGTGTTTGTATGCAAGCGCCTTGGAGGGCTTGGGGACGAGAAAGCAAACTGCAGTGCGTGGGACTAGACCCAAGGGGAGTCGCAGCTGGCGTTGGACGGCGCATCCTCCTTATCGCCACCCATGCAAAACAGTGGGCAGGCGCAGAGAACTTCTGGGGGTGAGAGGGTCAGCAGTAGCAGCCATAGCCCACCGCCTGCTTGCACAGAGGGGGAGAGGGAGAAACTGCGGCTCATATTCCCTACCCCGTCCCCTCCTCCTCCCCGAATCTTGTGCTTTAAGGGGGAAGATTTGCGCTGCAAGGGGAGCCTGCGGGGCATTCCTGCTTGGCTCCACATGGGCATCCTCCCCCGCCCCCGCCTCCCCTCCCCTCCCCTCCCTCCTTGCAACTCTGCGCAAGGGCATCACACACGCACGCGCCCTCCCCCTCCTCGACGCTGAGCGCCCAGGTCTGCTCCCAAGGACAGAGCCTTCCCAACGCCATGACAGTGTCTGAGAGGGGAAACTAAGCGCTTGGCAAGCCCCCCCCCATCCCCGCCGAGCCCGGGCCGCCTGACCGGCCGCCGGCTCCTTCGCCCCTGCCGCCTGATCGGCCCGGCCCTGCCCGGCGAGCGCAGAGTTCAATCACAGGTTGTCCCCGGGCTAGCTTGCGCACCCCAAGCGCCCCTCGCTTGCGCACAGCGCGCCAATAAAAAGTTCAGAGCACAACTTACCTAAAATGGCTCCTGCAGCAGCCAAAATACAAACAGCTATTATTTGGTGAAGTTTAGCCCAGACACCCTGCAAGGACAGCCTAGCCTGGCCCCGGCACGCCCCTGCGCTGCAGCCACTGGCCACCTGCAGCCCCCCGGCGCCTGCCATTGGAGAGGCGGCCCGTCAGCCAAGCGCAGCCCGCTCCAAGCTTGGCTGCAGCGCGCTTATTGCTAGCTCCATTGTGCTCCTTGGATCTATCTTGATGTGATAGCTGCCGGGATTGGCTGTGGCAGGGACCGAGCAATGCCCCCCTCCTCCCAGCAGTTCCTTCTGCCTACCGGATCTGCAGCCCTGGTCCTTGTTTTCCCTGCCTCCCTCCCCCTTTCAGCTCTCCAGCCCGGCTATCCAAGGCAACTGTAGCTGCAACTTTCTAAGGCTAGCAGGGGCGAGAGAGAGTCCCCTCACTTCCCGTACCCTTCAATCAAAGGGTTTTTTTTACTTACTTCAACCAGCATTAAAAGCGAAGAAGAAGAAAGGGGGAACCTCTCCCCCTTTGCATTCCACGTCTTTGCTCGCTTTTCATGTCCCGGATGTGATATTTCCTGCATTTAAAGCACGGTGTCTGGAGGTGGAATGTGCAACCGCTGAGCAGGACCCTGCAGGTCTTTCTTTCATGCCTAGGAAGGAGAAGGGGGGGAAAGAATGCCAACTTTCCTTGCTCTAGTCTGTGGGGTGACAACAAGCTATACAAGCGGTTCCTTAGCGTAGCTTTCCTTCCCCCCCTCCACCCCAAAAATTCTGTTGAGTAATGGCTGCGGTGGGAGGTAATCAAACACAATCAGAATATGTTTGTTTTGCTGACTGATTTTAATGCTACATTATTGGTGTCAGCCTAACGTATGCAGTTAATACGCCACTTGAATAGTGCAGCTATGAAGTGTGCTAATTCCTGGAAAAGAAACATTGAAATGGCATACCTTGTGCCAGTTATGTTATCCCCCCCCCATATGTAGACTATATTTAGAGTGTTACTCTTTGGAAAATATGATACAACATGAACAGGGTAGATCCTTGCCAAACATCTGTATACAGAGTCAGCCATGGGATTACTTCACCACATGCCCAGTGCCCAAATTCACTCACATTTACCACAAGGACTGCTCAGTGCAGCTTTGTTGTGGCATGGCAAATGTGGGTGGACTTAGCAGGTGGGGTACATAGCATGAAGCAATCACTGAAGTACTTCCCCAAGCATTCAAATAGATAGTGGGGCCAAAGCTTTGCAAGAATAAGTTTCCAGTTCAATTTCTAACATCTGTTAAAGGCACTGCTGTCAATTTTTGATGGGCCAGCTAGGTCTGTAGTACAAGAGAAACAGATTGCTGCAATTTGGATAAAAAGACACTACAATCCTGGTGTGCTAGAATGGATTGCGGGGGGGGGAGGAATTTTATCAGTTTCCATTTAAAGCCAAATTTATCAAATTTGCACTTTTCCAAACACAGCCATCTTGTGAAATTCATACTTATCTGAAGTCTCCGACCAACCAATGGTTACAAAAATGCATATATTAGGGGAAAGTGTGTATAAAAATGAACACATTAGTGAAAATAGTAAACAAAAATGCACTATACTAGGAAAAACAGCTGTGTACAAAAATGTGTTTATTAGGAGAAATTTGCACTAAAATGCTGGAGAAAAATGAGAAACTGAGAGAACCAATATTGATAGATCCTTCCATCCCTAATTGTCATAGAAGCTGGCTCCCCATAACAGGTGGGTGAGGAGAATAGTCAGACAGAACTACTTAATTGAAATATGGTTTCCCTTTCCATCTTACATCAACAAGGGAGAAAGTCACTTTAAACCACCAATATCTCAAATGTCCTTTTGGAGAGATGTGTTATCTGGAGTGTCAAAGGGACCTGTAAAACTGAGGTGTTTAGAGAAGTTAAATAAAGACAACAAAGGACTTAAACATCTGTTTACTGTGCCCCCTCTTAAAAATGGCATTCTATATGCAATGTTTATTTTTGCTTGTTTCTTGTTCAAAATTTAAATAACAAGTACATTATTTTAAAAACTAAGACCTCTGACTGCCTATAGAACCACTGCCAGTTTGAGCAGAGAAAATACTAGTCTAGGGGTGCAATCATAAGCATAGTCACTAGAGAGTTGCCCACTTAGCTGGTCTAGCTGGGCCTTCTGCACAGACCCATTCAACTGACATTCTGAACATGTCAATTTGGTCATATAAATTGGTCCTCAATCAAATTATGGGTGGACCAAGTTTAAGCAAATCTGCAACTTTCTCAAGAGTCACCAAAGCATGCTGGACTCCCTGCCTTCAGATGAGTACCACTTGAATAAGAAAGATCCCTTCATATCTGCTACACTGATAGAAATTATTGTAGGGAAATCCCAAAATGGAGTATGGAAAAGTCTGCAAAAAAAATGAAAAATGTTGTAGTTTACTGCTAGACGTTAAGGTGTCTAGTTTCATCAGGCTTACCTTTTCTCAGTAAATTCTATGACCTGAAGTTAGGAATTGTTGGCAGTCTGTTGCAATAATTCCTTCCCGTTCCTTTTACAAGTGTCATCTAGAAGGTACCCCACACTACTTTTTTTTAATCACATCCTGTTCTATGCTTCCATTTGCCTGTTGTAGTTCTTCTAAATCCATCTTCATATTATCACATAGTTATTTCCTTTACCTTCTTCCAGGTATCATTCCAGAGAGATTTATCAAACGTTCCATCTTCAGTATTCCTCCATCATCTAGTATTTTCTTCTTAGACAAATTTCTGAAATAAATGTTGGACTGAGTTACAATATACTTTCTTCAATATACTTGGTATCAATTACATCTAATACGGAGGCTGCAACCCTACCTTCCTATCCACCTGATCCCATGGGTGATACATGCCCTGGTCTCCTCCCGCTTAGACTACTGTAATGCGCTCTATGTGGGGTTACCCTTGAAAACGGTCCTGAAATTACAGCTGATACAGAATGCAGCTGCACGTTTGATTAAAAACAGCCGTCGCCGTGATCATATTACTCCGGTGTTAATAGATCTACACTGGCTGCCAGTTGTTTACCAGGCCCAATTCAAGGTGTTGGTGTTGACCTTTAAAGCCCTATACGGTTTCGGCCCAGTTTATCTGAAGGACCGCCTCCAGCATCACCAATTATGCCGCCCGACGAGATCAGCCATACAAGACCTTCTCTCGGTCCCACCAGTTAAAATAGCTAGGCTGGTGCGGACCAGAGAGAGGGCATTTTCGATTGTGGCCCCCACCCTCTGGAATTCCCTTCCTTTCGATCTTCACCATGCCCCCTCCCTGATAGGTTTCCGCCGGGCCTTGAAGACCTGGCTGTTCAGGCAGGCCTACGGGATCTCTGGGGTAGATTAGTTTTTAATGCTGTTATTAACTGGAAGGGTGGTGTTTAGATTAATTATTGATTGTGTTCCTCATTGGTTTTTATATTGTATTTTACTGTGTTATGTACGTCGCCTAGAGTGGCCGTTCATTCAGCCAGATAGGCGACTCATAAATAAAATTTTATTATTATTATTATTAATAAACATTTCTCATATCAAACATATAATTCCTTCATTCACTATCTCCTACACATCTGTTTTATAAGATAGGTTTTACTGACTAACATTTTTAAAGCACCTTTTATCAGTAGCAATGAGCATTCATACTTTGGCTTGAATAAGAAGAATTTCACAGTCTTTTTCTTTTAATTTTAAAGAAGCCCTGTGCTCAACTTAGGTTGTAGAAGACCCAAGTATTGTTGTTTACCTGGCCTATATCCTTTACCCTTTCTGCGTGATCACTGGAGCAAATAATATCATGACCATGTAAAGAAGAAGATATAATTTTGGAAGTCAGATTTACAAAAGGCATCATATACATCTTAGATTTAAACACTAAAATTCCAATGGGGAGAATTCAATTTATCTTCCTGTGCTCACGAAAGGGCTTTTGATCCAGTGGAGGTGTCTGCTAAGAGAAGAGGTGAGATGATTTTTGCCAATTTCCCCTGCATCCCTTAGCAATGTCCCCCCCCCCAAGAAATCAACTCTAGGGAGCTGGGGGATCTCCAGAACAGAGAAAAAGTGTATATTAGGCAAAATTACATACAAAAACGTGCATAGTAGTCTCAGCCCACTCCTCTACATTGGAGGTTAAATCTAGCTCTTCTCCAAAACTCCCAACTGGTTGACTATGATAGGTGATAACTGATATATTTTATATTAATAATGCAGGGGAATACGCCCTGGCATTGAAATAAGACACTTGCAGGCAGTGGTGAGGGGGCACTTGATAAGTAAACATTCTAGACTGAAGAAACGGAAGAGAGGCACTCCTTCCTTCTTCAGGAGATAAAGGAATTGAAGGATAAATTTAAGGTTACAGCTAGTAACAGGGCTTACATGAAACTTTTATGCAAGAGATCTGCACCATTAAAGATTTTTACAAGGGTACAGTCCCTCATGGGTGAACAAATTTGACTAAAATGGCAGGGTTTGCATATCAACTGGTTGTGTATTCTTCAAATCCTTAATTTGATCACTGAGCCTACAGTGCTGGCCCAGGCTACCAGGACATTTACAGGGTTTAAACTTTTAATATTTCATGAGAGAGCTAGTGAAAAAGACTATTTCTATTATCTATAAAATTCAGGCTGCACTGAAGGGCTGAGGATCATCTCGGAGAAGGATGTAGGTGGGGGTATTGCCAAGGAGGACTGGCTGAGAACGTGGAGCAAGTTACCACTAAATTTGGTTCAAATTAAAGTTCCTGAGAACATGATGAAATTGATTCACAGTTGGTACATGTACCCTCAGCGACTCAGTAGAATATTGGTGTTAGGTCATGATAGAGAAATTGTGCAGCTCCTGGCTCCTTATCACATGTGGTGATGTCCTCAGGCCAGACAATTTTGGGGGAGAGTATTTCAAGAGATTGGGCTAATTACCAATCAGGTTATACCACCCAACCCTAAGATCATTCTTGACTTTTGACATGGACACTCAGCTTTTTAAAAACCTTATGGTTTACTTGGTAGATGCTGCCATATTGACCACTGCCAAACTCTGCAGGTCCCTGAATGCAGATTTGATGCTGGAATGGACTGCACAGATTTGGAACATGGCCTTGATGGAAAGCTAACGTAGAAACTGCGAGCACAGAGTTAACACCAGACAACAAATAAGTTTTATAATGTTTGCTCACCGTTTATTAAGTATGCTGTACAAAAAGAACATGGATTTCATCCACCTGGCACCATAGATGTAGTCGTTCAGTGTCTCAGGGTGTCTTAGATCCTTTACTTTTGGGGGGCAGGGTCCCCATGTCTCCAGCATCCTATGACTCAATCAGCATGCAAGGCACATCTCTGCATGTTGTGCACTCAGCACTTCATTTGCTGGTTGGTGGTGCTCACACAATGAGAGGTGTTCCATGGAGGGGGGTGTCTTTCTGTGTACCATGCACCATGGTCCAAGTATCCTTGGACCTTTTGGGTCTGGAACAGGTGTGCTGTGCGTGTCTTCCTTTTTTGAGTCTGCTTTGATTTTTTTTATGTTAACTCTTGCCTTAGGAAGATTCATAATAACAAAGTTTGCAAACTTTTGATTCACAGGCTATTCCTCCATTGGCTGGTGACTGAGTATACTCATGGCTTTTCAAGCTTTCTGCCTTCAAATAGCCCTTTCCACACTGATTCATCTGCTGAGAAAGTTATACATGTCAGCCATAGAAACCAGTGCATTGCAACATATTGTTACAGGCTCCACACTTCCTTGAGTGGTGAGAAGTTCTGGGGTCAGCAGTAACCTGGGTTTGTTTAAAAAACACTTTTTTCCAAATGTTGTTAGTGTGTGCAAACTAGAATATTCCATGTTTCAGCCCCTTCTCCTGGGGTTCTAAATGCTGAATATCTGAATGGGGAACAGATGCACCTCAACTCTAGTACACACGCATATAATTGCAGGTGCAAAAACACACAAAATGCTAGTGTACAGACCCCCTTCCATTCTCAATAACTGCCTGTCCAGGTAGTTAACACTGCTAAATGTGTTTGAGCTGCAACCAATAAAGGTCAGGAGATTGTATAAGTACAGTGCTTTTTGGGTAAAAAAAAAAAAACCAAATTAGGTGCCAGTACTCATATCTTGATAAAAGTACCATGGATGCCAGCACAAAGTGGCTGCTATGGGCAGCAAAGGTTCCACGCAGCACTTCATATAGCTTCATATTCCTCATAAAAATGCAGTGCCTATCCCAATGGACAAGATGTTTACTCAAAAGTAATTTCCATTCAGCACAGGTCCCACTTCTCTCTGCAACTAGCCCTATAATTAGTTATTTCATCCTTTAAAGGAACTTTATTAGAGAAAGCTGAAGATCAACTACAGTAACACAAATGGCAGTTTTGTTATCAAAGCTCCCCCAACAGATGAAGTTTTCTGACTGCAGCAAAGCAGAACAAACAAAGAACTAGCTAGCAATCTTAGGGCTTGTAAATAGCTAACCCAATGGTTAATAAAAAATATTCCCAAATCTTACACTGCATTTAGCAAGTTTCATCATAGGTTTTTGTTTTACAGCTGTGCTATAAAAATCTAAAAATATGATTTTGCAATAGCTCATCCACCACTCCCAGTCTTAGCTGGATCACTTGTGCTCTTGTTGTTTGGAGGATAAAAGCAACTCTAGCTTAACACAAAATAACAGGTTTGTCTGTGGTATTATTCTGTATTATCATCAGTGGAAATGCGTTGCAGTAGCCTGCCTTGTCCTGCCTGTTAAAACATATTGCAGGTGGTTTTTTTAAAATTTCAAGTACAGTCATATGTGGGCACTCTCCATCCCCTCACCCCACCCCAATAACACTGTATAATTGAATTTAGTATAGAATTCTATTGGCAAGAGTAGTAAAAAAAGCACCACACAGTGCATTATTCTGGCCATCGCATGTTGATCAGTCTCCTGAAATTGTTATTTAGAGCACAACATCTGCATTAATTTCCTATTACTTTAAAGAAATATTTTAAGGTAATATTTTCTGAACAATGCAAGGTACAAGGCTGCTTGTCACTTCTAAAGTGGTACTTCTGTACTTAGTAAGTGTCATTGAGCCAAGGGACCTTATTTTCTGAATAATCATACATACAATTGGATTGTGTGACCTTCTTATTTGGGCTAACTTTTGAAACTTGGAGCTAAGAGCAAGAATTATTATAATTTGTATTTTAAATTTTAATTAGGTATTTCATTTTGGTTTTAATGGATCATATACTTTTTTTTAAATAGCTATTGGAATGAGGATGGAGCAGAAATTTTAAATTAAAAATGATTTGGTAAAATACATAATTGTCAAGTATAGTAGAGGCATCCTCACCACATAACCTAAAAAGTATTAGGGAGACTATATTGAATATGTGGGTGACTAACCTGTGGCCCTCCAGATGTGATTCTATCTTCTATCAGCTCCAGACAGCATGACCAATGGTCAGGAATGATGGGAGATGTAGTCCATACACACCTGCAGGGCCGCAGGTTAGCCACCCCTACTGAAATAGTTGTGAAGTTGTGCAGGATGGGCAATTTATTGAACAGCTGTAACCTCTTGTGAAGAGGAGAGAAAATCTGTATCTGCTGCAATCCTGTCTTTTGCACAGTTATTAAAAGTACACGAGCCCTGACACTTCAAATGATCCCTAGAAAAGATGCAGGGAGTTACAGAGCTATCTAAACACCTGGTGGAATTGCTCCAACAGTGAAAAGCTTTGGAAATTAATAAGAAATATTATCTCAGATATCAACAACAACTAAACCCTTCCTTCCAATATTTACCCTTTTAAATACAGTTGATAGTTGCAAGTAATGCATGAAACACAAGAAACAGATAATTCATGTTAACTGCTAGGAAATCAGTCACAGCTAGTTTGTGGAAAAACATAGCAAACATTTATTCAAAATCCTGTTTGAATATAGGACATAGTCATCATGGAAAAACAGTCATGGACATGACAAACATTGTAGATTTTCTAATCATCTAGACACCACTCTAAATTATGCAGAAGTTTAAGATGGGGCAGCAGATAAACCAGCCAAATATTACAGATATTTGTGTTTGTTAACTTTGAAAAAGAAATTAATACATCACATTTGCAGTAGATTCTGGCGCGTTGTTTATTTTGAGAGGCTTTTGTTATGTCTCTCTTTTTCCAATGTCCTTTTTTCCTTTGGGTAATTCTTCACTACAATTTTACCTATAAATTGAGAAGAAAAACAAGTCAAAAGAGCTCTAATGTGCTTTCACATTAGAAGCCAAAAAAGGAGGCAAAGCCTTACACTGGTGCTTGAAATAGAGACAATTATTGGAAAATACAACACATTTCAGGGCATTGCCTTTTCTAAGGCAGAGATTTCCATTCCACTTATTGTGATAATTTAAAACATGATACCTTGAAAAAGATTAGTCAGTAGTCTCCTTGGTGCTGTCCCTTTCTTTTTCCTTTTTCTACTTGTGCTTCTAATTCCAGTTCTCTCTGTAATTGCCATCATTTCTTCACTAGATTTTGCAGAGAATCCAGATGACATGGCTGATAACAAATTTGTGTGTTCCATTGTTTTCTGTGTTGTTCTCACATACTTTTTCAGAACAGATTTGCGGCATACTGGCAATTTATTTATTTTTTTAATCCAAATGAAGCACAACTGAGGACAGGCAAAGTGCTATTGTGGCTTTTCAGGGCTTCTGTGCCTTTAATTTAAGTTTCCTGTTTGCAAGTTCTGTCCCTTTTATAGCTTCCAGTGAGTGCAACAGTGGGATTACTAAATAGCCTGCAAATTTGCCCTTGGACAGCTTTTTTACATTGTTCCATTTCTGTCAAGGAGCTTTAATTACTAGTTCCTCCATTTTTTCTTTCCGTTTTCCTAAAACGAAATAGCTTCCCTATATACCAATGGATAATGGTTAGATAATGCTGTGCTATATTAAGTGCTGTGTGACACCTCCATTTTAATTCCACTTCCAGCTGCATGTGGAAAAGCAAATGACTTAACAGTATCTAAGGATTCTAGTGTAAAAGCAACTCCTTAACATTTGGTCAACCTTCCTGCTCTCATGCTAAATATTAGCAGTGAACACTACCCACTGCATTTTTTGCTTGTATAAGTGACTGAAATGAATGTAAGGGCTCATCCAGACGACTGCAAAATGTGTGACATGACCGCTTTGTGTTCTCATTATTTTTTGGTCGTCCTGATGACGCTGAGTGCAAAAGCGCGTTTTCGCGCGGTTAAATCCGCTTTTGCACAACCGCGGAAAATGAGATACACTTTTTAAAAGCATGAATCATCCGCGGTTCCTTCGGCCGCTTGGACGCAATACCGCGGATTTAAGAGATGGCGCTGTTGCATGGGCGGTCCTGGGGCGGTTCCCCAGTCCCCCTCCTCTTTTCCAGCCAATCCCGTCCTTTGCACGTTTGCGCTTGTGTGGAAACGTCGCCCGGGAAAACGTGGCCAATCAGTGCTGTTGGATATACTGCGCAGGTGCAGAAATGCAGGTTTGCGCAGAAGCAGGAAGTCATGGTGGAAAAGCTGTTTAACCGTTTTGGATTAACGTGATTGCAGAAATGCAAGAAAGCATATTTGTGAAAGCAGCAGAAGGAAGGGGAAACTGGAAGGGGAAACACAAATCACTTTTGCGCCCAAATTATGATGTACTTGCAGGGGCTTATAAATGGCTGCAATAGGGAGTGTTTGGCAAGCCGAAAAGGGAAATATCCAAGAAGCCGCTTGCTAAATGGAGTAACTTTTCTGCTTTACCACGAATACGCATTTCTGCGAGACTTGCCAAGCAGTTATGCTGCTATAGGTGCTCTGTCACAGAGCTATAGCCTTTCGCCCATAGCAACGGAATTAGCTGCGATCCTGACTTATGGCTAACTGTAACCAGAGGGAGTGTTTGGCAAGCTGAAACGGGAAATATCCAAGAACTCGCTTGCCAACTGGAATAACTATTCTGGTTTACCACGAATGCGCAGTTCTGCAAGACTTGCCAAGCAGACATGGTGTAAAGTGGGGGACACCGTAACCATAGGTGTTGTTTGTGTGCGATGAGAAGCTGGGTGGGCTGTGGCGTGTTTTTCTCCTTTGTAGCCGTGCAGCCTCGTAAGCCGCTTCCCGCTCTTGGGGCACCCCCCATCCCCAGATGAGTGGCTGGACAGCTTCCCCCCTCTCTGCTCATCAGCTGTGAATCGGGTTTGTGTGAGGTACTTTGGCGGGAGGTTTGAATCCCCTGAGTGAATTCCTTGTGCTGCCCAATCCCGGCTCATCAGCTGTGAAGCAGGCGTGCTCACGGCTTTTAGGGGGGAGGTGTGAATCCCCTGCCTGAGTGGGTTCTTTGTGCTGCCCGCCGCCCTTTCATCAGCCACCTATGATTTTGTCCAGGGCCCCACAGGCTACGGGAGGACTCGTGGCCCCCTCCTCCAAATTTGGTTTGGGCCATGACCTCCATTGCGCCCACAGGAAATTCAAACTTTCGCGCTTCCGCGTTCAAGCACGCATGTGCAGAACTGATAGCAGTGGAAGGGGAGAGGGGAGCAGACGTCATATTTTCCCAATGAATCAGAACATAGTGGGATGTGTCGGGGGCATGGACAGGAAAAAAGCGAGAAGATGCCGCATGTTCGGGCTGCGTGTGCGGCCGGTAAAAAATCGTGTTTTTAATATCAGCAAAAAGCGGGAAAGGAGCGGGAAAAGGGGCAAGTGAGGACTCTCAGCTGACAGAGCGGGTATGGAAAACCTGGATTATCCCGCTCCATCTGGATGAGCCCTCAATTGTCTCCATGTACATGTCCAGTGAATTTTGCCTTTTATAATTTGTTGTGATTTTAAGACATACTCTTTATTTTATGGCAGTGAATCCAACAGTATTTTTGCTTGCTGTTCATGGCTTAGAGATGTTTATAATTAAGTGGTATGTATATTGTCAACATAAATAAATAAAAATTAATAAATGTGATGTAACACAGCTCAGGTGCATTCACTAGCCAGGATCTGATGAGTTGATTAAGGTGTATTCAAAGGCTTGGGCAGAACCACTGGGATCCGCCCCCTTGAATAGCTAGGACAGAGAACAGTCCTTTATTTGAAGAAGCCCTCTATTTGAAGGGCTATTTGGTCCAAGTTTAAAGATAAAGAACCCTAAGAAGGGAGAGCAGGAGTGTTGAAGTTGCCCATCAACAGTTAGCACCTGGACAGAAGACAGTTCAGCTAGTTACAATATTCCCCATTATAGTGAAAGTTATTGTGTTTCTATTTAAAATATACTCGTACTTTCTAAAGTTCTTCTGTACATATAATTAGCATATACAAATCTGTGTCCTCTTTTGTCCTTTTTCTGGGGGAGGCACTACATTTCATCCTTTTTGGTAATGCATAAATGGCCATCCTATGAATAGCAAACACTGACAGGTTGTTTTTGACTATTGTCCAAGAAACCTGTACCCAAAACCTCCTCAGATGCGCAGAACTTGTGCAGTTCTTTAGAACCAGGACCCTGTTTATGGACCTTATGGCTTAAAGAGGCTTGCATATGCAGAATGATTGTGTACCAAGGCTGTTGTGTTTAAAAGTTGGCACAATGAAGAGGCAGCTCTTCTCATCACCAAGCCCAGAGACCCCATAATGCATCACTTCACATTTTTGTTTGCACAGCCTATTATTTTTCAGCAGAATGTTAAATTCCTAATATTAAATGGTGATGGTGATGATTTTGACAAGCATCTGGATAGACGAGCTTCTACTGACAGTTATAAAGAGTAACATGTTAACATAGTTGGATTGATCTTACAGTTCTCATGAATAAACTTCTAGTTTAGTGTCCTTTGAGGTGAATATTGGTTATTTAAACACTTGAGACTTTACGCTTCAGACATCTGGTAAGTTATCAGTAGTTCAGTCAATGTTTTCAAAATTTCTAATGATTTCTAAGTCCTTGTAAATACACATAACACACACACCACTCTTCAGAAGCAGCTGCATATGGAACAGTGGCAGCCATCTTCTTTTGATAAGTGTGCCATGGGGTCAAGGCCAACATATGAAACAGTCCTATTGTAATGTACAGTACAGATCATCTGCATCCCCAGTCCATACCCTGCCTTGGAATGATCTGGTCTCTGTTAGGAGTAAACCACCAACCTATGTTACAAGTGACCTCATCTAGTGGGAGGACAATAGACAGAAAGGCAATTTATTCTTCCCTCGGCTGATTCTTCCTCTAAAGTGTTTGGGATTTTTTTTGCAGGCTTTGCTCCTCCCCTTCCTGCCTTCTCATCCTGTCTTTGTTCTCAGTTAGTTAGTAATGGCTTCCTGAAAGAAAGCTGCATAGCTGCTCTTCAGTATGTATGATTTTCCCTCTTTGTAGGAATAAACCTTACATTTATTTATTCTTTCAACTACCATTTATTTGGTAACAGACCATTTATTACTGCACTCAACTGCAATCATATACCAAAAACTCTAATAGTAGTCTAACTACAAAGCTGAGGAGTAGCAACATAGCACTGCACAGACAAGCACGACTGAAAGCCAGCTCTGTGCTATAACCAAGCTCATGTGCCTCCTCTTAGATCTATCCACAATGCAATGTCATAGACCTCAGCTGTCTATTCCACTTGTGACAACCATGACACAGGTTGACCACACACATTTTGGAGTCTCAAATTAGGCTCAGAGAATCACTGCCTATATTTGCTAGTCACCTTTGGGATTTAAACATTAATTCAGAATACAACTTCAGAGCCTGTATCACAAGAAAGCATCTTACAAATAAACAAGCATCAGAGCAAAGAACACCGCCACAATTTTATTTCAGCTTTAGAATAACACTACCCTAGATATATTCTGGAGAATATTAAAATTGGATCAAGTTTATCATTTTGGGAGTTGACAAAAGTTTTCCCCCATTCCAAGGCCACCAGCTAATATTGTATTAGTCATTCAGCCATGGACTATGGGGAAATATCAAATGCGATGCTCATTTGGGCAAGAGCTCTGGGGATTTGAGGCATCAAATTAATATTCAGTGTACACATTTCTAAAGTCAGTACAGATGTCTAAAGCTCTCCTCACAAATATGCATACCATGCATTCAGGAACTGCTGCAGCTCTCAAGGAGGTTGTATATGGCAATACCATCTGGCTTCACCAGTAAGGAAGAATTCCCAAACTTTGTTATGGCAACCATCCAAATATCCTCAAAGTCAGCCAAAGAGGGAATTCAGGTTGCCACCACAAGCAGAGAAAGGTCAAGCATTACCCATTCAGAAACTTTATTTGGTAGATGCCAGAGATTCATGGCAAAATTCAGTTCCCAGCTGCTAGTTGGGACCAGAGCCAACCTAAGACTTCTTTCTGCCTGAAGCTGGATGGGCCTCCTTCATGTCCAGAAGTTTACCAGACTGGCAGCTGAATTTTACTTCAGCACTGGTGATGGGACAGTGTTCCCCACTATACTTGATGGCAGTAGAACGGCTTCAGGGTCACAGAGTAGGCCACATAGCCCACATAGATATGTCCTCTAACACAGGGGAATGCCCAAGGAGTTCAGAAGGAAGTGCCAGGATAGCTGCCACTGCCACCACCCCGGCATCTGCCCCTGAGGCAACATCTTACCCTTCCAAATTGTAAGTCTGGCCCTGGTTGGGACTCGGGCTCAGGCAGGCTGAAATCCTTACTTGGGACTTTGGGAGTATGATTCATTCAGTACAGAAGGATATGATTCTGAGTAAACATGCATAGAATTGTACTGAAAATATACTACATACTAAGGGTTATATCCAACTTCTACTGAGTAGATCCATTGAAATTAATGGACCTAAATTAGCCACGTTAATGAATTTCAGTGGGTCTACTCAGTGTAGGACTAGCACTGGATGCAGCCCAGAATGTTTTAAATAGCAAAAACCGTCATGGGTAGGGTTGCCATATTCCAGTTCCACAAATCCAGGCAGGCTAATTTGCATATTATGCAAATTATTTGCATATTATTTGGATTGTCCAGTTGTTTTGTTTTTGTGCCTAGGAATTACCACCAAAAACTGGGGAAAGATGTGAGAAATCTTTTTTTAAAGGCAATATTTTCAGCCTTAAATGCCTAGACTCTAGTTTCCAACACTATGGAATATTGATCGATTGATTAAGAGGATTTATATCCTGCCCTTCTGCTGTTAAAAACAGAGCTCAGCACAGCTTACAAATATAATAAAAACAATAAAAATACACAATCAATATAAAAATGTAATAAAAACACAAAATAGCAACAAACATAAAGTAAGTCAGGGCAGCAGTATGGTTAACCTTTGCTGGTCATTGACCGAAATAAATTTATTTACATTTTTTAGTATGGTTAACCATTACATATATGATATATTTCAGAGATGTGGTGGGTGGACAAAAACAAGAAGCCAAAATGTTAGGAAAAGGAGTCTTTCACACCGCATGCTCAGTTCTAAATACTGTTGCAGCAAGTTTTACAAGTTCCTCCAGTATTCTACTGGTGCAGGCACTCAGACATTCAAAGTAACTGTATGTTTCTTAAGTTTTATAAAAGCAGAGCTTTGCTTAACTCAAAATTTCTTCTCCTTTTGATCAACCACATCTACACAGTTTCCACCTCCATACTCAAAATGAAACTGGGCCTGGAAGTGTGCAACAACCTCACACATACCTTGCTAATTAGATTAATGCCAGGATGTCTCTCTTATCGACTACTCTCCTGCTCCCCACCCCCCACCCCCCGGGCATCATGAAAGACCCAGTCCTGGGCTCAGAAAGAAAATAAATATCTGGTCCTCTTCAAAGTACTCATAAGCCTCTTGTTTTAATTAAAATCATAATTATAAATTCTTGCTCTTATCACTAATGGGAGTTAATTACCTTGCATATGCTGCTGTTGCTTCTATGGCTGTAACGGAGTGAGGTTAAAGATAAGTGAAATGCAAATAGGAAAAAAACAACACAAAAGGCAGTAACACTTTCCTAAATGTAATACCATACCAACGACAACAAGATTCCTATGAGTAAGGCAGAAAACTCAGCATCCCACAACCAGTCAGGAATCATAACCAAAAAACCAAACTAAAAAAATCCTAGCAGCCAGTCAGCCAAGGTCACAGAAATCCCCATGCAGCACAATCTGACCTGGGGACTGCAGTTAATGCAGAATGCTGCAGCACAATTGCTGACATGAGTGAGATCCTATCAGCACATAATACCTCTGCTCTGAAATCTGCATTGGTTGCTGATTTGCTACCAGGCCAAGTTCAAGCTGTGCTTTCTATGTTATGGGTGCCACATAGTACAGTACTTGTTCTGCTCTTGTAAGAAATCAGTACTGTAAAGTGGCAGCACCTACGCTTTGAAACTCCTTGCCTATTGACATTAGGCAGGAAGTTTCCTTCAGCAATACAGTAAGGTTCAGATGCTTCATAAAGCAATACAGTACAAGACAAGAGAAATGTGCAGCATCTCTGCTGACCCCACAGGCTCTATTCTCCACATATGGATTTAGGCCTGAAAGACCAAGGGAAAATATGGATGCACGGAGGGCAAGTTGTAAGCAAGCACAATTTGTGACATTCCACAACACTGTTACTGATCATGGGGCATGCCTGTTGAGGCATCGGCCTTAACTTCCAGTTTCCCTGGATTTGGGGAGCCTGAGCCAAAATGTGATCGCTTTCACTCTCACTTTAAACGGGCAGTTTTTTTGACTGGTGAGTTAAAGTAGAAATGTAGAAGCAATAGCTTGAAAAAGAAGGTATAATGTTGCAAGAGGACATAAAAAGCCCTTTTAAATTAGACCAAATGTTCTTCTAGTCCAGCATCTTATAAAGACCAACAACAAGCCCACAAGCAGGGCTTGAAGGCAAGAGCCGTCTCCCACTGTTGCTCCACTCTCTCTGAACCTGGAGGTTATGTATGGCAGTCATAGGTAGAAGCCATGGATATATCTGTTCTCTCTGGATTTATCTAATCCCCCTTTAAAGCCATCTAATCTGGTGGTCAATACCACATCTAGTAGCCATTCAAAAAGGGGATTTCTGCAACATTCCAGTGCAAGATCAATGTGGGGACCAGCACATTTAATTTCTGACTTGCAGAGATAAGATTATAACATTCCTAGATTCTTCGCATATGACTAATTTCCTACATGAATATGAACTCGATGTAGGAAAGTACATATAGCATCTTGTATAAAATTACATATGGGAAATTAGCCATATACAACAGGAGTCTGCCACCAACTGGGCTTTCCTGCCATGTGTACATGTGGCAAAAACATAAGAACTCTGCTAGATCAGACCAAATGTCCATCTCATCCCCAAGCATCCTTTTTCTTGAAGCCTGGTGGCGACATTAGCCTACCAGATGCCTCAAGAAAGCACACAAGGCAATCTCTCTGTCTCTCTCAGTTACTCCCCACCCAGTGCTGGGGAGGAGTCAGTGGTCGTGGTGCACGTTGGCACCAACGACATGGGGAAATGCAGCTGTGAGGTCCTGGAAGCAAAATTTAGGTTGCTAGGTAGGATGCTGAAAGCCAGGACCTCCAAGGTGCCTTTCTCTGAAATGCTACCGGTTCCACGCGCAGGACCAGCCAGACAGGCCCAGCTTTGCAGTCTCAATGCGTGGATGAGACGATGGTGTTGGGTGGAAGGGTTTAGATTTGTTAGGCACTGGGGAACATTTTGGGACAAGCCGGGCCTGTAATGCTAGGAGCCTCCGAACCAAGATGGGAGAACTGGAGTGCTTGGTCTTAGAGGAGAGCATTGATATAGTGAGCATAACGGAGACCTGGTGGAATGGAGAAAACCAGTGGGATACGGTTATCCCTGGATATAAACTATATCAGAAGGACAGGGAAGGACGTATTGGTGGCGGAGTCGCTCTATACGTGAAAGAAGGCATTGAATCCAGCAAGGTCGAAACCCCAAAAGAGGCAGACTCCTCCACAGAATCGTGGGTGGTGATACCATGCCCCAGGAGGGACTTAATACTGGGAACGATCTATCGTCCCCCTGATCAAAATGCTCAGGGAGACCTTGAGATGAGATATGAAATTGAGGAAGCATCCAAACTAGGAAATGTGGTAGTAATGGGTGACTTCAACTACCCAGACATAGACTGGCCGCATATGTGTTCCAGTCATGACAAAGAAGCAAAGTTTCTAGATATTCTAAATGACTATTCCCTAGACCAGTTGGTCATGGAACCGACCAGAGGGACGGCAACCCTGGACTTAATCCTCAGTGGGGACCGGGACCTGGTGCGAGATGTAAGTGTTGTTGAACCGATTGGGAGCAGTGACCACAGTGCTATTAAATTAAACATACATGTAAATGGCCAATTGCCAAGAAAATCCAACACGGTCACATTTGACTTCAAAAGAGGAAACTTCACAAAAATGAGGGGATTGGTAAAAAGAAAGCTGAAAAACAAAGTCCAGAGGGTCACATCACTCGAAAATGCTTGGAAGTTGTTTAAAAACACTATATTAGAAGCTCAACTGGAGTGCATACTGCAGATTAGAAAAGGTACTGCCAGGGCCAAGAAGATGCCAGCATGGTTAACGAGCAAAGTCAAGGAAGCTCTTAGAGGCAAAAAGTCTTCCTTCAGAAAATGGAAGTCTTGTCCGAATTAAGAAAATAAAAAAGAACACAAACTCTGGCAAAAGAAATGCAAGAAGACAATAAGGGATGCTAAAAAAGAATTTGAGGAGCACATTGCTAAGAACATAAAAACCAACAACAAAAAATTCTATAAATACATTCAAAGCAGGAGACCATCTAGGGAGACAATTGGACCCTTGGATGATAAGGGAGTCAAAGGTGTACTAAAGAACGATAAGGAGATTGCAGAGAAGCTAAATGAATTCTTTGCATCTGTCTTCACAGTGGAAGATATAGGGCAGATCCCTGAACCTGAACTAACATTTGCAGGAAGGGATTCTGAGGAACTGAGACAAATAGTGGTAACGAGAGAGGAAGTTCTAGGCTTAATGGACAATATAAAAACTGACAAATCACCGGGCCCGGATGGCATCCACCCGAGAGTTCTCAAAGAACTCAAATGTGAAATTGCTGATCTGCTAACTAAAATTTGTAACTTGTCCCTCAGGTCCTCCTCCGTGCCTGAGGACTGGAAAGTGGCAAATGTAACGCCAATATTCAAAAAGGGATCCAGAGGGGATCCCGGAAATTACAGGCCAGTTAGCTTAACTTCTGTCCCTGGAAAACTGGTAGAAAGTATTATTAAAGCTAGATTAACTAAGCACATAGAAGAACAAGCCTTGCTGAAGCAGAGCCAGCATGGCTTCTGCAAGGGAAAGTCCTGTCTCAGTAACCTATTAGAATTCTTTGAGAGTGTCAACAAGCATATAGATAGAGGTGATCCAGTGGACATAGTGTACTTAGACTTTCAAAACGCGTTTGACAAGGTACCTCACCAAAGACTTCTGAGGAAGCTTAGCAGTCATGGAATAAGAGGAGAGGTCCTCTTGTGGATAAGGAATTGGTTAAGAAGCAGAAAGCAGAGAGTAGGAATAAACGGACAGTTCTCCCAATGGAGGGCTGTAGAAAGTGGAGTCCCTCAAGGATCGGTATTGGGACCTGTACTTTTCAACTTGTTCATTAATGACCTAGAATTAGGAGTGAGCAGTGAAGTGGCCAAGTTTGCTGACGACACTAAATTGTTCAGGGTTGTTAAAACAAAAAGGGATTGTGAAGAGCTCCAAAAAGATCTCTCGAAACTGAGTGAATGGGCGGAAAAATGGCAAATGCAATTCAATATAAACAAGTGTAAAATTATGCATATTGGAGCAAAAAATCTGAATTTCACATATACGCTCATGGGGTCTGAACTGGCGGTGACCGACCAGGAGAGAAACCTCGGGGTTGTAGTGGACAGCATGATGAAAATGTCGACCCAGTGTGCGGCAGCTGTGAAAAAGGCAAATTCCATGCTAGCAATAATTAGGAAAGGTATTGAAAATAAAACAGCCGATATCATAATGCTGTTGTATAAATCTATGGTGCGGCCGCATTTGGAATACTGTGTACAGTTCTGGTCGCCTCATCTCAGAAAGGATATTATAGAGTTAGAAAAGGTTCAGAAGAGGGCAACCAGAATGATCAAGGGGATGGAGCGACTCCCTTACGAGGAAAGGTTGCAGCATTTGGGGCTTTTTAGTTTAGAGAAAAGGCGGGTCAGAGGAGACATGAGAGAAGTGTATAAAATTATGCATGGCATTGAGAAAGTGGATAGAGAAAAGTTCTTCTCCCTCTCTCATAATACTAGAATTCATGGACATTCAAAGAAGCTGAATGTTGGAAGATTCAGGACAGACAAAAGGAAGTACTTCTTTACTCGGTGCATAGTTAAACTATGGAATTTGCTCCCACAAGATGCAGTAATGGCCACCATCTTGGACGGCTTTAAAAGAAGATTAGACAAATTCATGGAGGACAGGGCTATCAATGGCTAATAGCCGTGATGGCTGTGCTGTGCCACCCTAGTCAGAAGCAGCATGCTTCTGAAAACCAGTTGCCGGAAGCCTCAGGAGGGGAGGGTGTTCTTGCACTTGGGTCCTGCTTGCGGGCTTCCCCCAGGCACCTGGTTGGCCACTGTGAGAACAGGATGATGGACTAGATGGGCCACTGGCCTGATCCAGCAGGCTCTTCTTATGTTCTTAGTAAATCATATTCCTCTGAAACTGGGGTTGCATATCGCTTTGACTAGTAGCCACTGATAGACATATCTTCGATGAATTTGTCTAATCCTCTTCTACAGCTTTCTAAGATAGTGGCCACATCTTGTGGCAGAGAATTCCTTATGCTAATTGTGTGTTATATGAAGAAGCACTTTCTTTGTCTGTCCTGCCAGTCAGTTTTGTTGCATTTCCACAAATACTAATTTTATCAGAGAGGGAGAAAAACTTCTGTCTATTTTTTTTCTCCACACCATGTGAAACCTCTATCAAGTCCCATGTCCTTTGGGCTAGCGGATAGAGAATGTTGGATATGGAGGAAATGTGCCCTAGTCCTCTGATAATTTTGGCTACCCTTTTCCTGCACCTTTTCCAGATCTACAAAATCTTTTTTGAGATGGGGTGACCAGAATGGTGTAAATGTAGCCTCACCATAGATTATATAAAAAGCCTAACAACACTGGTAGTTTTGTTTTCAGTCTCTTTCCTAATACGTTCTAGCATGGGATTCATCTTTTTCAGACTCTGGTTTGACGTTTCCATTCATCCATCGGACACAACCCCAACATTTCATTCCTGAATAGTCGTATTTGTATCTGTCACATATTCCTGTGACTGTATTTTTTTTGTAAAACTTTTTTTATTTGTGTTTTACATAACGTAACAATCACAAAGAAAAACATCCCCACATTTTAACCCCCCTCCCCCAACCTTATACAGATTCCAATAATCAGTTGGTGTAAACATTTGAAATAGAAGCAAACCATAAATCCCCCTCCCTACCCCCTTGTGGAAACAAAGCTTTCATTTTAATTTTTGAGATATTTTTATTTCCTTCTATAAGGAACAAAATAATATAGATATTTGGCAATTTGCATGATCATACCAGCCATAATGTTTTAAAAGGATCTGGGACTTGTCTGTTGTGAACTTCAGAAGTTGTGTGTGACATGAATGGCCACCAGTCCACAGTAAAAAAATTTTTTTTTATTTTTCATCACAGCTGACTGTAATTTGTTAATATTGACTTTTAAACTGTTTTAACCCACGCTGGGACCTGCTGTTGAAGGCCAAGTAATATTATTATTATTATTATTATTATTATTATTATTATTATTATTATTATTAATAATAATAATAATAATAATAATAATAATAATAATAATAATAATAATAATAATATAGGGTTGTTTTGAGAAAAATTGTATCAGATAGGAAATCTTTGTGTGAAGCAACCCAGTGCTTCACATCCTTAGATTTCTGTGTTTTGCATTTTTGGGAGGGTGGGGTATTGAGTTACACACTTTCTTTGAAAGAAAATGTTTTTTTTTAATTGTTTTTTTTATTAAGAAGTTACACAATTTTAAACAAAATATTATTACAGAAAGAAATTTACATTGCAATAATTAACAAAATATGTCAATATTTCTCTGCAAACATAACATTCTAAAACTGGTGACTTCTTCTGTAAATCATATTCATCTATTTATCAATTTCTGCCAGCTCCAAAGACTTCAACATCCAGTCCGATATAGGTGGTACTTGTGGACTTTTCCACCCACATGCCCATAACAATTTTGCTGCCATTAACAAAATTGATATTTATTAAGGATTTCAAAATTTTAGGAATATACTCCTCAGTCAAGTTAAACAATATTGCAATTGGAGTAAGATTCAATGTATGCCCTCGGGTCCTTTCTATCATCACCTGTATTATTTCTCTCCAGAAATCATTGTTGACAATTTGATCTAGTCCTGGTCACATTCACTGCAGCGCCATCAGACTTATTTCTAAAGTTAGCTCTCTTTAGAAAGGAGATTCTAGCTCCTGTAGCCATCTTTGAAGTACAAAGCCCTATGTAAGCTTTGACATTTCTTGAGCAGGCAACAGCAGCTACATGATGCATCCCAATCTTCCCTGCCAGAGAGGAATTTGGTGGAAAAGAGGGGGAGGGGCAAGAAAATTTAAACTCCCTTGTTATTCTCTGCTGATCTCAGAACCCAGATGTTCCTTTGTTAGAAACAGGCAGGCACCTTTACATACCACGAATTCATTCAGCAATTACTGCTAAAAAGGACAAAACCAAAATCACAAGGGTATCATTAGCACCTGTTTGTTCCTGAACTCAGGGCTAAATTACAAACTTGTTCACCTTCTACCTGGGCTGACTTGCTTATGAAGACAGGGAACTTTTATGGTGTGAGACAGCAGCATAATTTGCCACCCTGGGCTCCTACTGGGAGAAAGGGTGGGATATAAATTTAATAAATAATAATAGTAATTAGTTTTCTTCCCAGTGGGGTGCATTGAAGACCCAGCTGAAGGCTATCAGGAACAACAGAATCCCAGGGATAAGCACAGTATCAAGGTTCAGTCCTCAGTAAATGAATAATTTTGGAAAAAAAGAAAAAAGGCAGGGGGCAAGGGAAAAACGCTGCAAGGAGCAAGAATACACTGTTGTGTTTGTTACATAAAATAATCCATCACATTTAAATAATAATAATTCTAGAGCTGGAGAATATGATACTGTTTCAAATCTAATGCCTGTCAGGAGCTGTTGGAATCTGGGTATGTAGCTGCCCCATGAGGTGAACCACTGGCCAGCAGAAGGTAGCCTTCTGAGTGAAGAGCCTTCCAGGCCTTGACTGACTGCACCCACCCAGGCTAGGTACTTTATCCTTCAGGGCAGGAAAGGGTATAAAAGGGCATCCTGTTCCAGGTGTGCCTAACTTGAGCAACATGGCCTTCCTGGGCTGTGGCGTTCCTGCCATTTTTGGCTCCTTGCTTTGTTCTTTGGCCCTGTTTACTGACTTGACCCTACGCTTCTGGTTCCCAGCTCACGTCAGACTGCTGCCTATGGTGCAGACTTGACAATGCCTGATCTGTGCACTGGTTTGTTTGGCTATTTAATTGTTATGTACTTTGGAAATAACATATGTTGGGTTTTTATGCCAAGTTTTATGCTAGACATTTTAGAGGGACAGAGGTCAATTTACATCCCATTGACAGTTGTTATACCTCAGGCATGCAGTTGGATTGCCTGAACACTGACACGTATTCACTAATAAACAAACCTTAAGGTTTAAGAACGTACCTATAGCCCACAGATATTTCTAGCAAACCTTTAAAAGCAGGGAAATTGGGCAGCTATAGTGAATGCACCAGGGGAGCAGGAGACCTGACCTCCTCGCTGAGATATTGTACTGCCCTACAAATTTGTCAAAACACAAACACAATTTGGATTGGTCTTTCACAGTCCAATCCACTTCCTGTGCAGCTTGGAAGAATTTGGTAACATGTGCCGCTGAGCATATGGTGAGTGGTGGCAACACCTGCAATCAGCCCAAATAATAGAAAGAAGACATGTGCTGTGCTGATCTTGTTTTAGCAGGGAGGAAGCAACATTATTAAGACAGGTGATATAGTTCAGATGGTCACTTTAAATATGTCTGATTTATGTTGCCATTTTAGTGAAGTTTCTTATAGGAAATCATTTTCTTTTGTTTCTATTTCTGTGAATAAGTGAAGTACAGCAACATTTTCCAACACTTAAAAAAAGCTCCAAAAACAACTGTGGAATAATGGCACTGACTATTCTGCAGAATAGTCTCCAGGGGACATCAGGAGTGTCTCAGTTTACACAAGATAAAACAGTGGGAGGTGAAATATATTATAGCAAAATGGTAGATGTGCTCTATGTTTTTAATTCGTGCCCATCTTGCCTTAAGTGAAGTGGTTTAAACATAGCAGGCTGAAAACATGCATCCTCTTTTTTCCAATAGCTAGAATCATTCCTGAAGTAGCAACATATTCCAATCTGTCTGATTTTACATCAAGCTGCAGTTTCAGATTCAACTGTTAATGCACCCAAAATAGAAATAGAACATAACCTCCAATTTGAAACACAAAAGGCTGTCTTCACCATCATGTTACATTGACCAATAAAAACGCATTGAAATTAATAAAAATAAATTTGACACAGATTTCTAGGATGAATAATGAGGAAATAAAATGTTCTAGATGAGATTCTCTGTAGAAACATTAGTAACAAAGGAAAGAAGCAAAGTATGAAGAACACCAACAAACATACAAAAATATAATTATCCATTTTTGGACGGCAAGGTTTTTTGTTTATTAGTGAATTTATCTGCTTTTTAATCCGGGAGGTAAGAAATGGGATCCTGTGCAAGTTTGCTGAAAATGGATTGATCATTTGCATGTTTATTGAGTTCAGTGGGGTTTACTCCAGTGTAATAATGCTTAGGATAGGTAAACCTGACCGGGGGGAGGGGGGAGGGCTGGAGTGGGCAAGGGAAGAGGAAGAAGGAAAAGGGGAGGGAAGGAGGAAGGGAGAGGAGAGGGAAAGGAGGGAAAAGGCAGGTCTGATCATTTGCATGCGTATTGAATTCAATGGGATTTACTCCTATGCAATCATGGTTAGGATAGGTAAAACTGACCAATGGGGGGAAAGGAGGGAGAGGGGGAAGGAGCAGATTGGAGGGGGGCAAAGGAAGGGGGAGGGCAGGTTTGATCATTTGAATGCTTATTGAGTTCAATGGTATTTACTCCTATGCAATCATGCTTAAGATAGGTAAAACTGACCATGGGTAGGGGAAGGAGGGGATTGGAAAGGGATGGGGATGGGTAGAGAGGGGCAAAGGAAGGGGGAGGGGAGGGGCAGGAAGGAGGAGCAAAGGAAGGGGGAAGGAAGAGGCAAGAGGGAGGGGATAGTAGGGAGGAGAAGGGAGGGTGGGTTTGATCATTTGCATACTTTTTGAGTTCAATGGGATTTATTTCTGTGCAATCATCCTGACTTATGGCGACCCTATGAATAGGGTTTTCATGGTAAATGGTATTCAGAGGTGGTTTTACCATTGCCTTCCTCTGAGACTGAGAGGCAGTGACTGGCTCAAGGTCACCCAGTGAGCTTCATGGCTGTGTGGGGATTAGAATCCTGGTCTCCCAGGCTGTAGTCCAACACTGACCTGGGGCAGGGGGGAGGAGATTGGGTGGGTCAGCACTGGGCAGAGGGGAAGCCCCTTTCCTTTCCAAAAGGAAAACATTGTGAACAGTATCATTGCTTTTCAGTGTTTCCTCCACCTTTTTATTCTACAGCAGGCACATGTAGCCTCCCACCCAAATTTAAACCAACGTGGTCCCTGGCCACATCCACACCAGGCCTTTATTTCACTTTAGACAGTCATGGCTTCTCTCAAAGAATCCTGGAAAGTGTAGTTAGTGAAGGGTGCTGAGAGTTGCTAGGAGACGCCCTGCTCCCCTCACAGACCTTCAACCGAAGTGGCTGACTATTAAACCAGTCTGGCCACTGGAGCTCTGTCAGTGGAATAGGAGTCTCCTCTCAGCGCTCTTCACAAACCCAAGCCACCTTGGGTTTCATGAAAAAGAAAGGTGGGATATAAATGTAATAAATAATTAAATAAATAAACTACACTTCCCAGGATTCTTTGGGGGAAGCCATGACTGTCTCAAGTGAAATCAAAGTCTGGTGTGGGTGTGGCTCCATGATTAGCCAAGCCAAGCAGCTGTGAGTCTGGCTTTTAGTGTTGCACTGTGTGTAGTTGTATTGCTTAATTTTGTTTAAAAGCAGCACCACAGCAGCAGAGAGTAACAGCAGATGTTGAAATGCAAGTGTGCTAGCGTGTGCGTGCATTTGCCTAAGAAGGCAGGCTTTTACCCTGCATCAGCATCATTGAGACTTGAGACTCAGTAAAATAAGAAAAGCTACTTTATTTATGGAAATACATAGTAGATAGAAAAGGCATACCTAGTTCTAACTAACCAGCTAAGTTGGAGACATAACGCCCAGGTGTGGGAGTCAGCCCCATGCTCGGAAAGAGAGAGACAAAGGGAGTCTCCTCTCTCCTGGTCAGCCAGAGAACAAGGAATGGAAAAGGGCAGAAGGAGGAGGGGCAGGTAAGCTTCCCTAAAGGTGTCACAGTCTAGCGACAGAAGGAAGTCAGTTAGAGCATCACAGGTAAAAGGTAAACAAAGCCTATCCATCTGAAGGACCCTAGCTCTATCTTCCTTCTGGAGCTTAAACAAAAGAACAAAACAGGAGTTGCTCTTGCCCCACTTCCAACATTTAGAACACTAACAGTTGGTTCTTACTGAGCATGCCCGACACTATCATTCAGTTCAATGCAAAATTTCTTAAATTAATTAAAAATCAGCCAGGCATTTTTTAAACATTTAAATCGCAGAAGATGAAGGTCAGAGTATGGGGCAAGGTCAGTAATAGGATTACAAGTACTCTGTGAACATGGCTGATTTTTAATGAATTTCAACAGATTATGAGAACTCTGACAGGAAAAAGTCCAAAAGGGCTGTGGGTTTTTTTCTTGTATCACCTTGAAAATTGAGAGGGTTGTTAAGCAAGCATTTCTGAGTTCAGGACTATAAGTTTTGTGAAGTTTTGTTTTGAAATGAGCTTATGGGAAGCCTCAGAATGGTATGGGGGGTATTTTCAATTTAACATTGCGGAATGCGAAAAATCCACGCTGGCTGTAGTATACAGCCACTCTTGTGGCTGTATAATCAACTTAACTGCTATCCTCAGACATGGGCCTTTGGATGATTGAGTCTCTGGTGTCCCTGCCCTGCTTCTAGCCAGATTTATAACACATGAAGCTGCCTTATACCAAGTCACACCATTGGTCAATTCAGCTGGAGTCCACTGTAGTCTACTCCGATGGGCAGCAGCTCACCAAACGTTCAGTTGGTGTGTTTTTTCCAGCCCTGTTACCTGAAATTCTTTTATTATTATTATTCTTTTATTTTATTTGAAAAGTGGAGATGTGGAAAATGAACCTGAGAAATTGTACAGTCAAAGCTGAATTAGTACTGAATTATAGCACCTCCCCAACCATCCTCAGTAGCATACTTCTACAATTTTATTAGGTATAATTTTGGGAAAGGGCTGTAGCTCACTGGTAGAGCATTTGCCTTGCATGCAGAAGTCCCAGGTTCAATCCCCAGCATCTCCAGATTGGGGCCTGAAATCCTAGAGAATCGCTGCCAGTCAGTATAAGCAATATTGATCTAGATGGTCCAATGGTCTGACACAGTATAAGGCAGCCTCCTATATTCCTATAATCATTTCCCAGTCATGAGTTTTCATGGACACCAGAAATACCATCTGTTTACACATCCTGTTGAGCTATCCTTTTGCCAATAAATTATATTAATTAAAAGTAGGCACAATGTTGCATGTTCTGTACCTTACTAAAAGCTAATGAAACATATTATTTGTATTGTATAAAACCACCATTTATTACAACACACACAATCTATAAATTCTTGTTACTTTCTGGCTCTAGAGCTTTTCATCCTAAGAGGTTATCTACAGTGAAACACCTTTCAGATGACAAGGAATAAGCACTGAGATGAATCAACTGGAGTTTGCAAACAAAAGGCAGTTGAGGTAAGCTACAGGCATGTAATCCAGAGATACCTTTTTAAATTTCATTTTTTCCCAATTAAGTCATAAGATTTGCTCTCCTGTTCCTTGAATACCGAAAACTGTTCAATAAAAGCTCTGGATGTGCAACCTTTACCTACAATTGTACTTACTTCCTGTGAATTGTTTGCTAGGCATTTTGAGGGTAAAGTTGCTTGCCTCTGTAGCAATCTTGATGCCCTATTCACATCTACTGTAGTCCCCAGTGAGATGTCCAGTGCAATGTCTGCTGTAACTTTATTGGATCAGTTTCAGTTCAGCTTGCGATGATGCGGCCAGCAACATGTCCTCTTGACCGTTGCCCTTCTTGGCTTATTAAAGCTTGCCGGGGGGGGTGACCGAGTGGATCCATGGTGTGGTCAACACGTCATTGCGGGAGAGAGTGGTTCCAGCTTCCCTGAAAGAGGTGGTGATCTGACCACTCCTGAAAAAGCCCACCCTGGACCCATTGGTTTGTGACAACTACTGCTGGTCTCAAATACCCCCTTTTCAGGGAAGGTGATTGAGAGGCTTCTGGTTCAGCAATTGCAAGTACTCTTGGATAAACCAGATTATCTTGACCCATTCCAATCTGGGTTCAGGCCTGGTTATGGGACTTAATCAGCTTTGGTCACTCTGATGGATGAAGGAGAAGGAGAAGGGAGTGTGACACTGTTATTTTTACTTGACCTCTTGGTGGCTTTTCATACCATTGACCATGGTATCCTTCTGGGCCGACGTGGTGAGATGGGTATCAAGAGTCACTGTTTTATAGTGATTCTGATCCTATCTCAAGGGTCATTTTCAGATAATAGCATTGGGCTATTGTCTTTCTGCCCCCTTGCAGTTGTTGCCACTGGGTACCATCTTGTCCCCAATGCTGTTTGACATCTATATGAAGCCCTTGGGAGCAGTCATCAGGAGATTTGGGGAGAGGTGTCAGCAGTATGCTGATGATACTCGGCTCTATTTCTCTGTAACATCTGAATTGGGAGAGGCTGTGCGAGCCCTGGACTGGTGCCTAGACTCAGTGGTGAGCTGGATGAGGGCCAGAAAATTGAGTCTGAATCCTAGCAAGATGGAGGTGCTGTGGGTTGGTGATTCCCGAGTTCGGATAATTGGTCATTTGTCTACTTTGGATGGGGTTGTACTCTTTCTGAAAGAGCAGGTTCATAGTCTGAGGGTGCTGCTGGATCCATCTTTGTTGCTAGAGGCCCAGGTGACCTCAGTGGCTAGGAGTGCCTTTTACCAGCTTCAGCTGTTTTTGGACTGGGATAGTCTGACCACTGTTGTCCATGCACTGGTAACTTCCAGACTGGATTACTGTAATGTGCTCTATGTGAGGCTGCCCTTGAGGTTAGTCCAGAAGCTGCAGCTGGTGCAAAACACAGCAGCATGACTGCTCACAGGGGCAGGGTATAGCCAACATTCACCCCACTGCTGAAATATTTGCACTGGTTGCCCATTAGCTACCTGGCTAAGTTCAAGGTTCTGGTGTACTTATTTATTTATTTATTACATTTATACCCCGCCTTTCTTTTCATAAAACCCAAGGCAGCTTACATATGGTTCCCAGGCGGTCTCCTATCCAGGCACTGACCAGACCTGACCCTGCTTAGCTTCAGCAGGGAGCTGGCCTTATGTGCTTTCAGACCTTAGCCTGGGACAAAGCCTATACAGCTTGGGACCAGGATACCTGAAATATAGTCTTATCCCTTATACACCCAGTTGATCATTACACTCTGCAGGTGAGGGCCTCCTGCAGATACCATCATAGGAAGCAGACCTTTAATGAAGTTGGACCTACCCTTTGGAATTCCCTCCCCTTAAATATTAGACAGGCACCATCTTTTCAGTGCCTACTGAACACCTTCCTCTTTCCCCACTCTGTGTCTGTGTTGGAATTGCTTTTTAAGATGTTCTCAAAGCTTTTTAAAACAAGGTGTTTTTAAAGATGTTTTGTTTTAACATGTTTTTAAAGATGTTTTGTTTTAATATATTTTAAAGTCTGTTTTTAAGATGTTTTAGAGTTTTGTTTAGTGTTGTTGTTTGCCACCCTGGGCTCCTACTGGGAGGAAGGGTGGGTTATAAACTTAATATTTTAATTAATAAATTGTGCTGCATTGTGGGACTGCATACATAGTTCTTGTGCCGGTATGTTTCAATGCAGTTAATGTGAAAAAGTTAAAAGAATACTGATGGCTGGCTCTCAGAGCTCTGTTGACAACAAATACCCTTTCCCTTCTCCCTTAATTTCAACAGCATGCTGTATGGAGAAGCTGCTGCAGCAGCATTTAACTTGCCCAAGGAATCTTGCTGCCCAGCTCTTCGGAATGGATTAGTAAGACCGTGTCTTCATTAGAACAAATAATTTGTATATTCCATGCCAACACTTAACCAACATGTAGCCTTTGTTGCAGACAGGTGCAATAGCAATATGTGCATCTGCACAGTGGGGACAATAGAGCCAACACCAGATTGTCCTGTGTCATATTTCATCATGAATAAAGAGGATCAGTCTAACAACAACCTTTGCTCATGCTTTCTCCCAATCTAATACTGTGGGAACCAATAACACAAAACTATAATGTTGTGTATTCCAGAGAAACCTCCAGGTCTTCTAATGCAGCCTGTTGTCTGGATAAAAAAAAAAAGAGGATGTATTTTGAACATACAAATCAGACACGTAGAGATGTATTGTAGACATCCCTGCTATGGTGCAATGTTATTCTACCTGCACAAATTTGGGTTTTGAATCTGAAAGCAAGGCATTATTAGGGTTGTTAATGCTGCTGCTACTGTTCTTTTGCAGAAAAAAATATTTTTGGGTGATGGAATTATGTTTGTGCCTGTAGCTTGACTCCTTGGGTTGTATCCAACATAGTGCTAAGCAAGTGTCCCATCAACATAAGGATTTTTGCATGTGCAATGGGGCTTTCTTCCCTCTTCCCCCCATGTGCCCCTCAATATGTTCTGAGGGTTCCCCCAGCTGTCCCGACCAGATTTGGGGAGGATGCATGTTGGGGGAAGAGAAGGGGGCAAGTCCCATTATACAAGCAGAAATCCTTGTGCTGATGGGATGGTTACTTAGTGCTATGTTGGATACAACCCATTGCTGACAGAAAGCAAGGTCTGATGGAAATAGAGTGAGGCTGATGACCTACTTTCTAAATAGACCCTTGTTAATAAATGTACCCTAGATTCTATGTTGAATCTAGTCATAGAAAGAATGCTAGGATCATCTCTATTTTGGTTTACTGACACTCTGTTTTTCTGAAGAAATATGTTCCTGTTTAAGACACAAAACCTGAGTCTGTGGCGCTGTGGGGTTTGCTGCACCTGCAGCTTTGAAATGACTTGCCTAGTTGTTGCTCTGCCGACATGTTCTCTTGTGTGTGCATGGTAGGACTAATTTGCTAAAAGAGAAAAGCAATTGGATTTAAGGAAGTGCATGACTAGACCTAGGATTGTAGGAAGCTAGTAAGTTGTTAAAACTCTCCTAATTTTCCAGAACATCTGGTCATAAAGAAGGATTCTGGTGATGACAGTGATACCCTGGTTCAACCTCAAGGTTGATTACCTGTGAAGATCCAGGACACTCATACCAGTCACTAAGGTGTTGCTTGTGATAAAGACATGACCTCATTGCTGCTGGGATATGCACCTGGCAACACAATTGATTGAAGATGCCTGAATCTGAACAACAGAAGCAGGTGCTGGAGCAAGAAGACCTGCTGTTTGGTCATTTGCATCTAATTGGCTGTCCAGATACTGTATAAACCTGATGACGGGCCTGATTGGATAAACAACAATCCTGCCTTGGAGCAGCAGGTGCTGAAGCAAAAGCTTTCCTGCTAGCCATCTGGATTATAAATTGGTTGCTGAATATAGCGTTCCCTGAAATTTTGGGTTTAAAGAAAAAACTATTTAGAAACTTACAGACATTCAGGAAGCCTGTGGGAAATTGCTTAATTTCCATATTTGAGTTAAAGATTTTTCATGTTTTTGTTTCACTACTAGAGAAAACAAAGACAAGGGACAATTAAAGCATATATCAAGGGATATTTCTGGATTTTAAAAAAATGCATTTATATAGGTTACAGATTATATATATCGTAATATCAACTATGAATATTCTACATGCTGCCTTGCACGGAGTTCTCTCTATCAAGGCGGCCAATACATTTTAAAATAAGTAAAGCATAATTATATATGTCTACAGTAATGACATTTGGATTTGCACATTGAATATGGGTGAATGGCACACACACAAAAATTGGCTGAAAGGTGAACTGATGTTCAGAATGATAGATCAAGACTATGGTTCAGATCAACCAAGAGGGGTAATGAGACCTGCAGTCCTGTAGTCCCTGGGAGGAAGGCATCCCAGGGGACAATTGCAAGGCTTTGGATCAAACAGATCCACCGCATTTGGTCACCACCATGCTGCCTTTTAAGATTCCATCCTAAAGGAAATAATAAAGTATTGGAGAGGGGAGCAAGTAAGGCTGAAATTGTTATAGGAAAAAAAGAGTTATGGTGGACATTCAGAGTAGAGCTGCAAAGAAAGCAGTGTGAATGCAAGCTAGAGTCACAGCATGCATCCTTGGACAACTGTATGTACCTACCCTGGATTTAGGGATGGACAAATCTGTCAATTTCAGATTATCTTTTTTGTAAACTTAAGTTTAATTCTCCACATTCTGTATTAGTTTATGAATTTTGCAAAAAGGTCTTCACAAAAATCCATCACCTTTTTGTATACATTTTTGCAGGCAATTAAAATAATAATAATAATAAAATTTTATTTCTGAGTCGCCTATCTGGCCAAAAAACGGCCACTCTAGGCGACGTACAATCCATTAATAAAATACAATATAACAATAATTAAACACATAATTAATAGGTTAAAACCAAGAACTATAATTAACAGCAGCAGCAAAACTAACTCGCCACAGAAATCCCATAGGCCTGCCTGAAGAGCCAGGTCTTTAAGGCCTGGCGGAAAACATTCAGGGAAGAGGCATGACGAAGATCGAACGGGAGGGAGTTCCAGAGAGTGGGGGCCGCCACCGAAAATGCCCTCTTTCTAGTCCTCACCAGCCGAGCTGATTTAGCTGATGGAACTGAGAGAAGGCCCTGTGTGGCTGATCTTGTTTGGAGGCATAATTGGTGATACTGGAGGCGCTCCTTCAGATAAGCTGGGCTGAGACCATATAGGGATTTAAAGGTCATCACCAACACCTTGAATTGGGCCCGGTAAGCAACTGGCAGCCAGTGTAGATCTACCAACACTGGGGTGATGTGATCATAGCGATGGCTGTTCTTAATTAAACGTGCCGCCGCATTCTGTATTAGTTGCAGTTTCCGGACCGTTTTCAAGGGTAACCCCACGTAGAGCGCATTACAGTAATCCAAGCGAGTACAATACAAGCGAGTGTAATCCAAGCAATTACAAGTAATCCAAGCGAGAGGAGACCAAGGCATGTACCACCGGCGGGAGCAGATGAACAGGAAGGTAAGGTCGCAGCCTTATGGAAAAAATGCAAAAAAATGCATTTTTGTCTGTTATTTTTGCTAATATATGCATTTGAACACACGCTTTACCCTAATATATGCATTTTTGTACCCTTTTTTTGGATGACTGTAATGCAAAATGTTGAGGAGTGAGAATTTAGGATAGTTGCATTTCAGTTCATGTATTGTTTCAGAAAGTGCTAATTAGGTAGTTTCATTTTAAAATGTGAAATTATTCCCCATCCTGTCCTGAATCCATCTTTTACAAGAATTCTGAGACTCAGTGAGTTGTATCTAGTAAGGGTCCCTTCACTGACAGAAGGTTCTTTGGTCCTGCAGAGGGTTCTATCAGCAGAACAGGGATCAAAGAGATGTTTGTTGATTATCCCTCCTCCCTAAAAAAAAAAATCTGCTCCAAAGGCTTAGGAAGCCCTTAGGAACAGTGTGGGAGATGGTCCATGTGGCTTGCAAGGGGTAGGGAATAGGGATGTGCTAGAATTGCCCTAGAATTTGGTACTGAATTTTCTATTAATTCACTTATTCTTTATTTTTGCAGAGCAGATTTTTATGTAGCGATTAAAAAAAAAAAGAAAATGCCTCTAAAATATTATACTAAGAATAATTTTTAAAGTATTTCCTTTCATTTATTGATATTTCCTTAAAAATATCAATACTAATATCCATATTTTTTGTGAAAGGGGGAAACTGATTGGTAAAAGCAGTGGCTAGAAAACAAGTAACAACCTGAATCGTTACCAGCCTGTTAGGTTGACAGAATGCTTTTGAATCGGTACCAGACAACAGATCCCATCCCTAGTTGGAAATAACTGAAGATCATCTCAATCCCTATTCTGCTTTCAGAAGGCTCTTCTGGGTCAAAGAAACCTCCATCAATGGAGAGACACTGATGTGGATACAACCTAGTGCTGAGCAGCCCCATTCAACTTCTCCCAATGTAGCATTCAATTCAAATGTATAACTCAGGTTAGCATATGTAGCAAGCTGCAGAAGTGGCTTCCCATCATCAGTTATATAGCTCCCGTGGCTATCCAGAATGGACCAATGGCTGCTGGAGAGTGAAAGGTGGTTTAAAAGAGGGGTTGCTGCCTCTGATCAGATAGGCATTTTATTTGTTTATTGTAAACTTTATATCTGCCTTTCTTTCCAAAAATTGAAAACCAGTGCTGCTAACACACATTAGGTTATAACAAATATACATGATCAAATGCCATAACACAACTGAGGAAGGGCTGTAGCTCAGTGGTAGAGTATCTGTTGTGCTTCAGTTTCTGGCATCTGCAGGTAGGGATGGCAATGTCCCCTGTCCAAAACTCTGGAGAGCTGCTGACAGCCAGTGTCAATGGTATTGAGCTAGATGGACTTAGGGTGTGAACACATGGCAGTTTAAAGTGGAATTGTTGCATCTCATAGATGCATGTTTTTGTGACATCCACACATGTCCCCATCCAAGTGGTAGCCCACACTTCAATTCAGATTTTCCTGTCTGTGGATAATCTGATAAGGGGAAAACATCCAACATGAAATCAAATGGTACCTGACTGTGGACACACTGAAGCACATTGCGTGGGTGGGTATTTTGTGTGTGTGTGTGTGTGTGTGTGTGTGTGTATGCACGATGATGTTTCACTGAGTTCTGCCTATTGCCACACTCTCTACTTACATTTCCTCATTGCCAAAGGAAAGGATGCAGTCTGGTTGTTGCTGAAAGCATGATCACGGTAATTTTTAAAAACAAGTGTTTTGTGTATACTGCTCTTGAGCAAAATAGCTTGATTAAATATAAAAGTACAATCGGCCCTTGCAGGTACAGGAGGCAGGAAAGGAAGAGAGAAAAGAAAAGCCCTCACTCACTATCCAAGTCCCTCCCCCCACATTGCTCTCCTTGTCCTGCCTTTGCTGTGTGTGCTTGTTTATGTTCTTCTCTGAGTCACACCACAGCTTTCTGTGTATGGGGGGGCAGGTAGGATCTGGAGACACCTGTACCTCCACCTGCCCGGCTGTGCAAAAAGTGTACATGGAAAAATTGGATCACACACACATTAACGCCCTGGGGTGTACACAGCGTTAGTATAAGGCAGCTTCCAATGCTCTTTAACATAATGAAAAGTTTCAAAATCAAACAAAAACCACAGCCCGCAAGAAACTGCAGAGGCACAGAGGAGAGAGGAGAAGGCAGCTGTAAGATCCACCTGTAATCAGAAAGTCCCATGTCTCAGAGAGTCAGTTTGGTGTAATGGTTAGAGTGTTGTACTATGACCTGGGAGACCAGGGTTCAAATACCCACTCAGCCATGAAGCTCACTAGATGACCTTGGGCCAGTCACTGCCTCTCAGCCTAACCTACCTCAGGGTTGTTGTGAGGATAAAATGGGGAGGGGTGAACCATGTATACCACCTTGAGCTCCTTGAAGGAAAGATGATCAGAGCTTGGAAAAGTTACTTTTTTTAACTACAGCTCCCATCAGCCCCAGCCAGCATGGCCACTGAATTGGGCTGATGGGAGTTGTTGTTCAAAAAAGTAACTTTTCCAAGCTCTGGATGAGATATAAATGTAAGAAATAAATAAACAACATTTTTATCCAACAGTGAAAATTAAAGGCAGTATTCAACTAAATAATTGTGCAAGCAGAACAACTTCCACTTATGCAATGGGCCTTCCCCCTCCTCCTCCCCTACACCCACATGCTATCCCCAAAATCTGCTCTGGAGGGTTGGGGGAACCTCCAAAGCAGATTTAGGGGTCGCGGGGGAGGAGAAAGGAAGAACATTCTGTTGCTGAAATGTTCACGTTAGCACTACATTGAATACAATCCTAAGCAATTAAAAAGGCAGGCAGGGCTTTCTGTAGTAAGGGTCCAATGACCAAGAAGGTGCTCTCTCTCATTATCCACCCAGCAAACTTTAGGCAGTGAATGGCACAGAGCAAGCTTTCTAATGCTGATTTGACCATGATGGAGTTTTCTTGTTTCTTAAAAATCTGCTTGACTGAAGGTGACAGAGGGACAAATTAAATATGTGCATGTTACTTGGGAACAAAACATAGGAGCAAAACATAGGAAGATGCCTTATTCTGAGTTAAACCATTGGTCCATCTACCTCAGTGTTACCTACACTGACTGGCAGCAATTCTGTGCGGTTTCAGGCAGGGAGTCTCTCCCAGTCCTGCCTTGAGATGCCAGGGTTGAACCTGGGGCCTTCTGTGTGCAAACTGGATGTTATACCACTGAGCTACAGCCCTTCCCTGGCCTCTCAAAAACCAATTTCAACTATCTTGAAAAAACAATTGTCTATTTCTAGCTGTAGTCTTGCCCACTGTCATTTGAGAAGTACTAAGTTATGGCAGGTGTTCCTTTTAATAAGGAAGAATGGTGTGATGGCTGCTGCTGTAGAGAGGATCAGGCTCTCTTTCCAGGTTTTCCTTCATTCTCTAAAACGTGTATTCAAAAAATCTTCACAAAAACTATGGTGCTATCTACTGGCAATGTTCAATACTGCATAATGCAACAAGACTTTGCATTCTAGCAGTGGTGTTGCCACCAGCTGAGTCTCTTAAAGCACCAGGAAAATTATGCACATACAAACTTTCAGTTATTGTTGTTCCTAATTGTAGTGGAGAAATATGAATTGTCTAGGTAATATGAAGTGACATTTTTCAGACTGACAAATGGAAACACTTCTGAGACAGATATATTTGAGGCAACTCTTTTTCCATATTTTCAACACGCTGAATTCTGGCTTCCTCTGAAACATATAAAAAGACATGGACAATAACAAACCCTTCCTGAAAATATGCTGTGTTTAGGATGCAAATAGTCCTGTGACTATTTGCAATAACAATAACAAGTCCTTCCTGAAAATATGCTGTATTTAGTATGCAAATAGTCCTGTGATGTACTCACAGAAGAAGACAGCATTTTTAAATGAGAGTGTCCTATGATGGAATATCCAGTGTGTACTTGCATATAGGTATCGAAATGGAAAATAATCTTATTTTTTTCTTTTATTTTAAATTGTATTAGTATAGTTACAAAGTCATTTTACTTTTTTACTAACCCCCCCAGCAACAATTAACAAATGCAAAAAGAAAGTATTGGACTCCACAATACATGTGTCACAGATCATTTGAACAATCTTCAGACTGCTTATGTACAAAAATTGCAACTAATCACCATTGCATTTCTTTCTGTTACATTAAAGCAATATTGCATTATTGGAAATAAAACCTTCCCGGTACAAAATTTGTATATATGCTTTCCATTTATTTATTTATTAATAAATCTAACATCTGGCACCTTTCTCTCAGCCTTACGAAGTTTGTCCGTTTTGCCATTGCAGCTTACTCCCAAATTTAATTAATCCATTCATCAGTCTTTGATATTTTTAGCTGTTTCCAATGCTTTGCATATCCCATCCACACAGCTGTTACCATATAACTCATGGGGTTCAGGGCTGCTTGGTAGTGGTGGACAGGAACAGAAGCAAATGTGTGTGCAATAACAGGTGTGGCTCTTACCTTTGTCCAGGAGACTATATTTTAGCTACTCAAAAGTCAGAGGTTTTACATGCACCACACCCAACACGCATCTCTCCATTCTCCATCCATGCAAGCAAGAGACATTATTACTGTACAAGGACACATTCCATCCAAGCAAATGCACTCGAGGAGACAGCAGAGCAGATCTGGTGAGCAAAGTAGCCTGGGAAGACTCTCAAGGTCCATCTAGAGAGGCCTGGCCGTCAGCCATCAGGCCTGAGGTTCCCACCACTGAGATGACTAACGTTCCTTTTGTATTGTATAGTTTGTATAGGATAATAGAAATAATAATGGATATGATTATTTCTTAAGCCAATTGACAAGCAACATATACTCTTGGAGAAGACTAAAAACCTTCTGAGTACTGGTCTTTGCCATTACTACCCCTAAAATAATGGAGGGGACAGAGTCTCTAGGTGATATTGGGAGAGGGGATATTTACTGTGAGAGTGGAGTTCCCAGAATTAGTACCAGATAACAGCATATAGTGTGTTTAGTCAAGACTAGTGGGAAGTCTTTTCTGATATCTGCAAGAGAGAGAGAGAGAGATGCGGCATTCTGTTGCTCTGTTTTTTCATGCTATTTATAGAAATAGGCATCACTATTGTAGACAAGTCGATTCACTGGAGGTCCCGCTATCTCAGCATATCTGCCACCCTGCATGCACTGTGTTCATTTCTTGTACTCTGCTTCTACACAAGGCCTATCTGATTAAAACCAAGAATATATCTCTTCTTGCCAAGTATCTTATGCATGTAGCTTGCATGTATAACACCTTAGTGTCACTCTGCCCTCTTGCAACATCTTCTCCAAGGAAGGACAGCATCTTTTTTGAGATGTAGCTTCTTGATGCTTAATAGCAGCTCAGAGGGATAACTATGCTCATTCCCAGGTTTATCTATAAGCACAGCTATCAGCTTTGTATTGTTTTTTTTAAAGGCAAAATTCCACGTTTGTGTAATAGGTCAGACTCTGCAGCAGTTTCTTCTAAACAGATGCACCCACAGTCAGTAGTGTAGTGGAAAATTCAGAAGAGCAGGGTGCCTTCATGATAGTCTCTCTCTCTCTCTCTCTCTCTCTCTCTCTCACACACACACACACACACACACACACACTTTTGTTGTTGTTGCTGCTGGGTTGAAAAAGTGATCTTTGTTTATACCTTGTCCCAACAACAGACATCCCAATCAGCATGAAAGGAGAGAGTGTTAGCTACTGAACAGAGTCTTCTCAGTGGCTGACTCACCTCCTTTCACTTCGATTGGCTCCAATCAGCAGGAAAGGAGAAGGAAGCAAGTTAGAAGATTCTTCTCAGTGGCTAACACACTCCCCTTTCATGCTGATTGGCTCATAGCATACTGGAGATGTAGGGACCCTGCTCCCAAAAAAGTAAGGGATCTAAGACCCCCAAGACCCCAGACATCTATATCCCTGCCCATGGTAATTCATCCCTGGAATCCACTCTCTTCCAGTTCAAAACCTTCAGTTTAAGTTGTTGGTACAGGAAGTGTAGCTGGGGAGTGTTTAATTGGCGGGAAGCACACTGCTAAAATGACAGGGAATGGATTATATTATTGCACATAGCTAAATCAGAACCACATCTACGCAGAAGTAAGTCTTATAAAATTCAATGGGCCTTACTCCCAAGTAAGTGAGATTAGGGGGATTGCAGTCTAACATTCTCTTTTAAGCAGTGTTTCACTGGTACTTTTAATAAATGTATCCATATATTTGCCTGCAGATATTTTGGACTACAGCTCCAATCATTCCTGACTAATAGGAATTCTAGTATAAAACAGTTAGTAGTTGGGTACCCCTGCCTAGATATCTATTCACAAACCATTGTACTCTATCATTCCAGCATAAAGCATAAGCATTTTAAATCACAGAACTGTAGAGTTGGAAGAGGCCTATAAGGCCATCAAGTCCAACCCCCCGCTCAATGCAGGAATTGAACTCAAAGCATACCCGACAGGTGGCTGTCAGCTGCCTCTTGAATGTCTCCAGTGTTGGAGAGCCCACCACCTCCCTAGGTAATCAGTACACAATAAGACCACACTCATCCATGATTTGATGGTGGATGAAGGTGCCGATTTGGTGTGCATTACCGAGACATGGGTGGGTGAGCTGGGAGGAGTTGATCTGACCCAGCTGTGCCCACCTGGATATTCGGTGCAACACCAGCACAGGCTGCAGGGATGGGGGGGAGGAGTTGATGTGGTCTACAGAACTTCCAACTCTGTCACCAGGAAACCACTTTGTCTTGGAGCTGGCTGCACCTGGTGTTGGGCAAAGGAGATAGTAAACTAGGGTTACTGCTGGTGTACCATCCACCCTACTGCCCGGCAGCTTCTCTGACTGAGCTGGCAGAGGCCATCTCAGCTGTAATGTTGGAGGAGCCCAGAATATAGTCCTGGGTGATTTCAATGTCCACGCTGAGGCTGCCTCTAGTGTTCCGCTCAGGACTTCATTGGCTCCACAATGACCATGGGGCTGTCTCAAGTTGTCACCGGCCTGACGCATATGGCAGGGCACACCCTCGACTTGGTTTTTGCTCCAAATGGAGGAAGGGGTGGTCTGGAGATAGGGGGGTTGGATGTCACCCCATTGTCATGGTCAGACCACTTCCTGGTGAAGTTTAGACTTATGGCTTCAATTCTTCCCTGCAAGGGTGGTAGACAGATTAAGATGGTCTGCCCCCAGAGACTAATGGAATCCACTGAAGGAGAAGTGGCAAACTTTACCTCTCCAGGTGAGAGATGGAAAAGAGACTGAGATAGTACATATAGGTGAGAACTGTGAGGGAGGCTGCCTCTAGTGAAAGGGATGGCTTCCAACCAATATTTGTAGGTTAATTGTTGAGAACCCCATGTTTCCTTTGTGGAATGGAGATCTATTTGGCTTTTCTGTTTCTGTGCTAGCTTCTGCTTGTTTAGTAACTATTTGATTAGATCATTTTATTAGTATTGTTTTATATAAAACTGTATGGATTGATTGATATTTTAATATAATTGTTGACATTATGGTTACTTGTAATCTATTATGTGGTGGTGGTTATTATTATTTTGCTTTTTAAAATTCATTATGTATTGTAAACTGCTTTGGGCACAATCCCGTGGGAAGGAGCATCATGCAAATAAATCAGGTGTGGCTAACCTGTGGTCCTCCAATTGTTCTTGGATTAGAACTCTTATCATCCCAGACTATTTGCCATGATGGGATTTGGAGTCCAACAACATCTGGAGAGCCACAGGTTAACCTAGATAATAAAAATAAACAGGTGACTGCTAGACCAATGTCTGCCATATTTTCGACTAACCCCCATTTAAAACCATCTAAGCCAGCAGTAATCTCCACATCTTGTTGGAGCATTCCATATTCCACACATTAATTGCAAAACTGAAAAAAAGTGTAATTCAGGAGTGGTCTGCATTCCCTTCTGGGCAAACTGCTGAGGGTCACATGCAAGTGATGAGCAGGTCCAGAGGCAAAAGTGGGCAGAACAACAAATTCAATTTTTACCTTTGTACAGTACGTTAGTTTCTACATATACCCTTCTCCATCCTCCATCCAGACAAGCAACAATTCAAGGACACCTTCCAGCTAGGCAAAAACATTCAATATGCAAAACAGCACCAGTGAGAGGTGTGGCCAAGGGAGAGGCTTTTTGGAAGACTGCTTTTTGGAAGACTGATTAGATGACCTGCAAGAAAAGGTGCCCCAGATAGACCTCCAGGAGGCACTGAAGGAAATTCCTTGATCAAGAGACTGATGCATCAGGAACATACTTTTTTAATCCAGGGTGCTCTTGTCCCGCGATTATTTTGGTCACTCTTTTATGCACCTTTGCCAGCTCCACAACACCCATTATCAGATGGTATAACTTGGAGTACTCAGTATTCCAAATGTAGCTGCACCATGAATTTATGGGCATTAAGATAACAGCCATTTTATGTTCCTTCACTTTCTTAAAAATCCCTAAATATACTTTTTTCATTGCTCCTGAGCATTGAGTTGACATTTTCATTGAGCTATCCACCAGGAGTCCAAGATTTCTTTCTTGGATCATCACTGGCAAAGCAGCAGACTAGATCTGTGTATATGTGAAGTTAAGAGTTTTTCTTAATTCCTGTATAAATCTCTAAAATGCTTCATTGTATAGTTCAGTTTTAGAAATGAATTGGCACCAATTGATAGCTTTCCTCCAATGAAGAATATAATTTCTGGGGGAGGGGAAGGTTGGGACCATAGTATGGGGAGAAAGGATTAAACCCCTCCCCACATGCCACAGTTATGATCCAGATCAGTACCTCCTGCCCCAGTTGCTTTAAAACAAAAATAAAAGCAGATATGTGAAATGCAACCCCACATTTAATGTATCACCTAGTTTGCAAAACAAAATCCATCAAATTTTAGCATAGGTTCCCTTTTCTTGTGATATTAAAACTACTCCCTTGTTTCAGTAAAACTGTACCCCTTAATGGAATGCTTATTGTTACAGTGGAGGTTTCCCAGTGCAATTTTCCCTGTCAAGGAGAACTGTGTTAATATTAGTGGGCCCTGAGTAGCTGGATTGCTATTATTTATACTGAGTAATTGAACTACTACTTAATTATAAGAAATTGAATTACTGAGCAAGAGCAATTTTAGTCCAGCTATTAAATATGAATTGCAGACACTGATAATATTATTCTTCATATCAAACTAAATAGCTAATATGACATTAGCCTCCTTGTTAATGGGGCACATTGTAATCCAACGATCCCTAGAATGTTCTGCTGACAGAAAGTCCATTCAAATGAATGGGATTTGTGTTGGCAGAGCACTCTGAGGAGAGAAAATATGAATTCTTCATGTGTGAAGCAGTATTACAGCAACCGTAATCTTCACACTTGCTGAACAAATTATGCTACACAAATACAGAATTTGTCAGCCACATATCAGAGCATACATAATTACAGTTATGCATCAGACAAAGTGGAATCTAGTCTACAAAAGCTTATGCCACAATACAGGGGCAGTGCTATCCCTGAGAATCTCTGGCTAAGCAACCCTTAGAAGTTGTGGGCATGCCACTCTGCCAGTGGACAGGGAGCTGTGGTGGTGGAACGAAATATCCACTGCCAGAACCTATCCTGGAATGCTTGCAAAAATCTCCACCAGCCGAGTCCCAGCACCTCTGCTGGCTATTGGTGCAGAGGGCCTGACTCATTGATAGATTGATTGTCCATCTCCATTTCCTATCACCAAATTACAGTCTCCTTCACCACAGCAGTAGTCACTATTCCACTTGTGTGCTCTGAGAGGCCTGCTCACGGGAGACAAGCAAGCATAAAATGGAGGAGGTTGGGACAGTGATGCTCAGCCCTGATAGTGGAAAAATATTTGTACCACCCTGTTAGTTAGAGTTCCATCCTGAGGGCTGCTGAAATGAAATTGGAGTAGGAGAAAAGGATCTCTGGCTGCAGACAGACATGGCGTTTATTGCATTGGTTTTACTACTATCCTGATTTCTAACATTCCTTTCACACTTCAGTACTTGTTGCATTACAGCATGATGGCTTTTTGACTGATACACTGCCATGTCGCACTAAATTTCATTCATACCAGTGGACATGGTGTGACACAACTATAGCTTTCATGGGATGTGTTGCTACTCCCCCACTCTCTGCACATGTGCACTTCTGTTCCCCCATGATTTCCCCATGAAAATGGCGGGAAAGAGCTGTGTGCTGGTATACCGTCCCAAATTTCATCCCTTTACTCCCACAATTTTCTGGGTTAATGTGGGTTGTAAACATTATTTTGAGGAAGCAATTAACATAGAAATGAGTGCTAAATGTCCACCATATTCCACCAGATTTCCAGAAGTGGCTTTCACATCATGTGAAAGGTCAAATAAAATATGAATATTATCAGGTAAGGAAACATTGGGAAAATGGGATAAACTGCTATCTGAATGCAGCTGAGGCAAAGTGAAAGCTTGTATTGAACAGCATCAGAAAATGGGGTGGGTTCTGAAAGAAAAACACGTGAATGTAGTTGCCATCCTCTTCATCCCAATAGGACTCCTGTGCCTTTGACAACTGCATGACAGATAGTAAAATGACAGAGTGTGGTGTCCCCCATGGCTTCATCTCCATGCTGGATATGCCTTCAGTGATGAACAATTGCCTCTCATGTAGCTTATAAAGATGCAAGAGCCTGTAAAAGAATCTGGAAAAGTAGGTTGGCAACCTACAGAGCAATAGCTGGAAGTGGTCTTGTCATAACTACGGGTCATGTCCTGTGTCAGTCTGGATGTGTGGAAGGCCCTGTCCTTTGCACCTCTTGGAAAGCAAAGAAAATAGTGAAGGAGTAATGATTCATGATTCCTGTCTGAACACGCTAGATGAACAGCTGGTGTTTGTGAGGGAATGATTGCAGCAGAGTGGTGCCACCTAAATGCCTTTACTTCAGCCACTGAGGGAGACAAAAGCTACTCTTCCCTGTTTACAGAGGTGCAGTGGAATTGTGTGTGTGTGTGTGTGTGCGTGCGCGTGCGCGTGCGCGCGCACACACACACAGTGATGGTTTGTTCTGCACCATGTGTCCTAGCTGGGTTCCTGCAAGGCAAAAGGTGTCATGAGTGTTTGACCAGCAGTAACAATAGCTGAAGTGAATTGCTTGGCATTCACCAACAGAGAGCTTACCAGCATGTGGAGGTGCATGTTTAGCCTTGTGTCTCCTCTGTGGAAGACACTGCAACTAGCCTTTTAAAAAATTAGAATGATTATATCCTGTTTAAAGAGCATAAGAATATAATTGTGACACTTCACTTTCCTCCTCTGTATTTCCATTTTTTATTTGCTGATACATAAAGGTACCTGATATATCCAACCGATCAGGGAACTCAGAAACAAGCATAAGAACTCTGCTGGATTAGGCCAAAGACCTTTCATAGTCCAGCATCCTGTCCTCACAATGGCCAACCAGATGCCTATGGGGACCCTGCAAGCAGGACCTGAATGCAACATCACTCTCCCTCCTTGTGATTCCAATATGCCTTTGACAGTGGAGGAAAAACATAGCCATCATGGCTAGTAGCCGCTGCTAGCTTTACTCTCCATGAATTTTTCTAACCCTCTTTTAAAGCCATCCAAATTGGTAGCCATCATTACATCTTCTGGAAGCAAATTCCACAGGGTAACTATGCTTTGTAGCCCAAGAGGTTCTCAAAGCAGCTTATGAAAGACTCTTACAATAAGAATCACATTCAAATGTAGTATCAAGAATGGGGGGGGGGAATGGTGCCAGGATTATTCAGCTGTCATTTCCTGCCCTTATCCTTGGTCTTCCCCGGTGTTGCCCTTTGGCTTCCACTTGCTAGGCAGCAGAACCCACCACTGTCCCCTGAGTCAAGGGAGTGGGGCTGAGCAGTTGGATCTCACTCAGCCCATAATGGAGGCAAGCCTTCCCTTGCTGGCAGCTGGTAGTTGCCAAGCAGCACCTCTCACTAAGAAGCTCTGAAGAAGGGAGTGGGACTGAGCAGATAGATCTTTGGAGAGGGGAAGAGCTGCTTCACCAATATGGTTTAGCCAAGGCAGCTTTCACACACTGCAAGAGGGGGAGAAGACTGGGTGAACCTGCCATCAATTCATAATATGAGTTCAGTTACTATATCTATGAGGAAAGATTCATAATTACAATGAGATTTTGGTTTTCTGCTCTTCATACTGACCCGCCTGCCTTCCTGAGAGATACAGTTCTTTGAAAAAGACAACTAATAATCACATCTCTTTTGAAACCTACAGCTTGGCGAGCTCTGCAAGGCATTAATTTAGCCTAGCAACGTCTCTCACAGGGAAAGCAAGACCACACATAGAGTGGAAATCCAGCAGTGAGAAACAAGCCATCTTGGAACAATTCCAGCTCTCAGCCAAACAACTATATGCTGGGGGAGGTGCACATTAAGGCTACCAACATTCCTGTAAGAAACGCACCTCCATGTGGGAAATAGCATATAGCATATTTATTGACCGTCAAATGGGACAGTACCAGGCTGTCATCAGCACCTGGCATTTTGGGGCAGCTACAAGGGGCCCAGTACCCTGGTAGGGCACAAAACAGGAGGCAAAGAAACCTGACATATGCATAAACCATGAAAGCAGCACTTTTAATTTTTTTTAAAAAAACACCATAACCCTAGTACAGCAGCAAAGGAAAAAAAGAAACAATCTATGCCAAAGGTCTTTCTAAAAGCCAGCTCTTTCCTTGAGACATTTGAAAACATTTAGTGTTGGGGCTAGGTAGGCCCTTCTGGGGAGGTCATTCCACACGGTTTACACCCTGCTCCTTATAGATGGACTTTTTATGGTCATGTGACCACATATCTTGCGTGGCATCCATGAAATTCACTGCTTAAGGGGTGATGGATTGTGGTTCATGTCATTAGAATTAATTCTGGTATGTTTATAATGCTTACTAAAAAGTCATGGGGTGGTATCCAGTGCTGTCCCTTCCACTAACAGAAGGCACTAATCAGCGGAATGGGGAGGGATGCAAATTTTGGTGATTCCTCCTTCCTATGCAGTGCTGTGCTCCTCCCTAAATTGGCTGTCTTGGAGGAACCTCTGGAGCAGATTTAGGGGGGGCGGAGGCTGCAGAGGGGAACAGGAATAATCAGAAAATTGCCCCCTTCCCAGTGGCGGCTGGTGGCTGCATGTCAGTGGGGCAATGGAATCCACTCTGGGTTTTAGTCCAAACTTTCAAATGGACTAAAACCTGTAGCAGATTCCACTGCCCCACTGACATGGAGCCACCAGCTGCTGCCCACTGCCCCTTCTCATTCTACTGACTTCTGTCAGCAGAGGGGACAGCATAAGGTACTATTCCACATAGAGCCATTTACCCTTTCTAGGATTCTTCACATGCAGAGCAAAGAGACTAACAGAGAGGGCCAATTACATTAATCTTTGTCCTGGTACATGTATTAATTACCCTTATTGTTCATGTTAGCAAAATGCCCAGCCTTGGTTATGTATTTTCAGTTTTTATAAAACAAGCTCAGTTTGGATTAATCATCATTTATTAATGCATAAATCAGATTGTTGCAGCCAATGTTTTGTTACTAAACTGAGGAAAGACTCTTTGCTACATTACCAGGAGCATTAGCTAATAAAAACCATATTTTAAACTATCATAATATTTCTTTATTTGCATAGAAAAATGACATAATAAAGGATAATTAGCAGCATGTGCACCAGCTCTACTACTCAATTTCCTCAGTTCAGATAATTAATTATCGCAGAGAAATGCATAATTATGGCTGATTTTAGAAAATCCAGCAGCTGCAAGGTCATGGTGGTAACAATTTCAGTGTGTAATGGGGGGGGGACATGAAAGCAAGCCACATAATCTTTTATTAGATAATAATAATGAATCAGGCCCACATATGTAGTGAACACTTTAAAGAGAGAAAATGGATGCCATATTTTAGCAATGTTTGCAGACATTAATAGCCCTGGATGGATAGCCTAATGGGTTATTCCATGCTGTGTTTATTGATAATTTAAAAAGAGTGGGGTGAGAGAAACACATCCCTCACTACCAAGATGATGATGACTGATGTTGGGGTTCACCTGTATGATAGCACAGACAGCAGAACTCAAGTGCTGCGTTCTGGCTGCCTCCACCCTCTTTGGTCTGAACTGCCTGTCATCACCACTTCATAGAGCTTCCAACAAATTTCCAAGGCCACTACAGCACATGATAAAGGGCAGTGACTGCCTCAGATCTGCTCATCATGCACTGAATCTAGGGCCACTTTGCAAGACTATTTTCTTACTACACACATAATTTCCCTGTAGAAAAACTATGTGTATGTTATGGATGGGGACCCTGTGGCTCTCCAGATGTTGGATTCCAATTCCCATCAGCCCAAGACAGCATGTCCAATGGTCAGGAAGTTATAGTCCAGCCACATTGTCCATCTCTGCTATTTACTGCAGATCTATTTTGTTGCATGTTCATGCAACATGCTCCCTTTGTGTTCCTTGTGATGTCCTTCCCTGGTTCTCCCTGTCAGGTTCCCACCTGCTTGTGGCTACTGCCTTTCACTAGGCACCACCAGGGACACCACCAGTCAGAACCATCCTTTATATGGTTTCTCACTCCGCTCTAGCACAGATCTCACTAGATCCCCCTGGTAGGCAGCACCACCAGTCACTTCCTGTAACCAATACTCCCAGAGACCTTGCCTCAGTCTCTCTATAGCTTGGTACTTTGTGACTGTGTGCCTATGCTGTTCCCAACCCCCTTGTATCTTTATATATAAAGCATACAACTCTGGGTTGCTCTGGATACTTGACTTGTTACAATTTCTCCCTTCACTGCTACCACCATTAGATACAGTTTCTGTTCACCCTTAGTAATTACCTTGCCCTCCCTTCTGGTCTGTATATTCCCCCAGCCAAGGATCAGGCCTTTGGTAAACCAAGTAAGTATTTATTTACTAACAACAGGAAATAACAAGATTACTTTAGGAATGTTTCACAAGCGTATGGTTTCATATATGGTCACTCTTTATGTTTCTGTTCATATATATACTCTTTAAGTATCAGCCAAATACAATCCAAACTTCCCTCAGAACTCTGCCAACCAACCCTCATCAAACGACCTCATTCCAACCAACTCAACAACTTCTCTCTCAACTGACTCCTCTCTCATTTATACCTTCAGCCAGCCAGCCACTCAGCCAATCATCATCCAGCATACTTCAGCTTCTAACCCATGTACTCCCCCTTTCTCTCTCAGTCATTTACCATACATCACCTAATAGACCCGCACTTACCATATTTACAGATGCTAACTTACAGGAACATCACATTCCTCACAAAGAGTAAACTAGACCTACTGATAAAGGGCAGATATAAAATGCTGAAATAAGTAAATAAATAGTTTCATGTACTCTTGGTGCTCTAGACATGGGGTCAGGGCTGGCACCAGAGGGTGGCCAGGTTGGGCCCTGGCCAAGGGCCCCTGCAGCCCAGAGAGGCCCCTGAACGGCCCCTCCTTAGGGTGGGAGAGTGGTGCTCCCATTCTGTGATCCATGGCAGTGTTGCGTTCTGCAATCTGACCCTGCTGTGAATTGCAGAGGGGGAGCTCTCAGGCATCCCCCCAATACAGACAGCATAGGTTTCAATAAACCCACATGCATACCCCACCTACCTCTCCTGTCAGTGTGAATGTTGTGTCATTGTGCGCGCACATCATTCACATAACACAAGAGGTAGATGGGGTGTGTGGGTGAGCTTATTAGCCCTACACCACCTGTATCAGGGGGGTTTGGGCTATGGGGCCATGGGCCAGGGTCAAGCTGGTGCCCAAGGGGCCAGTCATACCTGGTGCCGGCCCTGCATGGGGTGCACCATGCTATACATATATATAATCTATGTTCCCTGGCTATATGCACAATTGAACCTGTGATTGGCCTACGGTTGCCAGATCTCCAGTTTTCACCTGGAGACTCTAGTTTTTGGGGGTCCTCTCTGGGTGAGTCACCCCAATCTCCAGATTCTTAACTCTCATTTAAAAAAAATGTTTCTAGGTGGTCTGATTTAAGAGATGTACACCAAAATGTCAGCTGCCCCCCACCACAACTACTGTTATTACCGACTGCTCTAATCCCCACTCTTTCAGGTTTTTAGCCATTAAGTGAAGTCAAGGTTGTGATTGACAAGGGATTTGTTGACATCCAGGCAATAGCTAAATCCCATTGCAAGTTCTAAAAATAGCTTCCTTTTCCTGCTAGTCTGCACATCAGGAATTCAGTAAATGTATAGCTTTCATCAGCATAAATAGTACTTTCTCTGAGCAGGAGATCTGAATACATTGGGACTTGCTTCTAAACATGCATAGGATTGCACTAGAACAGAAGATCACAGCAGGAACTTGGTAGGCATAAACAGTAAACAATTTCAGTTATGATTGTAATAAGTGTACATGCAGGGTTTTTTAATTACTTGCAAAAAACAGCATATGATATATTTTATCTTTCAAATAATTTTTGAACAGAATTTTTTAAAAGTGTACATGCTGCAGTTTATGACACCTTTACAATGTTATACTTTTCTAATTATAAGGAGTCAAACAAGTTTAAATTTTCCTGGGCTGTTGAAGAGGGCAGTTTATTTGTCTTATTCATTACCTGTTTTGTAAACCTTCCCAATATGAAGCTTTAATCCTATATTAACTTTTCTGTGAGTAAAGTTGCAATGCTAATCCTACATACCTTGTAGTAAACCCCATTGAATTCAGTAAGACTTACTTTTGAGTAGACATGGTTGGGTGGTTGTTGTTATATGCCTTCAAGTTGATTACGACTTATGGTGACCCTATGAATCAGTGACCTCCAATAGCATCTATTATAAACTACCCTGTTCAGATCTTGTAAGTTCAGGTCTGTGGCTTCCTTTATGGAATCAATCCATCTCTTGTTTGGCCTCTCCTCCAAAACCACATTTAAAATGAGTTGATTTTTCTCTTATCCACTTTTTTCACAGTCCAACTTTCACATCCATACATAGAGATCGGGAATACCATGGTTTGAATGATTCTGGCTTTAGTGTTCAGTGATACATCTTTGCATTTCAAGACCTTTTCTAGTTCTCTCATAGCTGCCCTCCCCAGTCCTATCCTTCTTCTGATTTCTTGACTATTGTCTCCATTTTGGTTAAGGACTGTGCCAAGGTATTGATAATCCTTGACAAGTTCAATGTCCTCATTTGTCAACTTTAAAGTTACATAAATCTTCTGTTGACATTACTTTAGTCTTCTTGATATTCAGCTGTAGTCCTGCTTTTGTGCTTTCCTCTTTACTGGTTCCTCATTACTGGTTTCTGCTAATAGTATGGTATTGTCTGCATATCATAAATTATTTATATTTCTCCCTCCAATTTTCACACCTCCTTCATCTTGGTCCAATCCCACTTTCCATATGATATGTTATGCATGCAGATTAAACAAATAGAATGATAAAATACACCCCTGTCTCACTCCCTTTCCAATTGGGAACCAATCGGTTTCTCCATATTCTGTCCTTATAGTAGCCTTTTGTGCAGCGTATAGGTTACACATCAGGACAATCAGATACTGTGGCACTCCCATTTCTTTTAATGGATTCCATAGTTTTTCATGATCTATAAAGTCAAAGGCTTTCCTGTAATCTATAAAGCACAGGGTGATTTTCTTCTGAAATTCCTTGCTCCGTTCCATTATCCAACGTATGTTTGCAATATGATCTGTGATGCCTTTTCCCTTCCTAAATCCAGCTTGGACATCTGGCATTTCTCGCTCCATATATGGTAAGAGCTTTTGTTGTAGAATCTTGAGCATTATTTTACTTGCATGGGATATTAAAGCAATAGTTCAATAATTACTGCATTCCCTGGGATCCCCTTTCTTTGGAATTGGGATATATATTGAATGCTTCCAGTCTGTGGGCCATTGTTTTCTTTTCCATATTTGTTGACAGTTTTTTGAGTGAACATAGCAAAGGACTGTGTTGTAAATTTTTCTCTCTCCCTCCAATCCTTTGTTGTTGTTGTTGTTTAAGCAATTAGGCAGGGCTTACTCAGATATGAGTGCTTTTGTTTTGTAGGACACTAATACCGATTTAAAAAAATGTTCTGCAATGACCAACTAGTTACAATAAACTATTATATTGGGTGTATGTATGTTTACATCTCCAATGTGTGTGTAGATGGAATATTTTCAACAGTCCTGTGAGGTAGGGTTGGAAACCAAGGCAGCTCTCAACAAGAAATAAAACAATTTAAAATCCAATAACCATAAAACAATTATAAAACAGTTTCAAAACAGCTTTAAGTAGCATGATTCTGAATTGTGGGTTGGGTGAGTGAAGTTATTTATTACTGAATTGCAGTCCTATGGACACTTTGAGTAAGCCCCACTGGGTATACCGGGACTTACTTCTGAGTAATCATGCATAGGATTGCACTATAAATATATTTACAGGTTGTGTATATAAGAAACATCTTTGACATTCATGCTTATATAAATATTTCTTCATACTGTGTCTTGATATGTGTCTGATTTCATACTATGGTTGTACATTATTATTTCCTCTTTCTTTTAACTGTGCCCTTCTTCCTTGGGGTGGTCATGGTTCTCCTCTGTTGTTTTCATCTTGAGGGGCAGATTACCCTGAAAGATGGTGAGTAGTCCATGGTCACCCAGTAAACTTTGTAGCTGATTTCCATTTTAAAATTAATTAAAATGATTTATATGCAGGCAAACTTTATGAAGTAATGCAGATCCATATAATATATTTAAAACACATCCAAGTTGTATTTAAAGTGCATCACTTCCCCCACAGAATACTGAGAAGTGTAGTTTCCCCCTCACAGTTATAGTTCCCACCACCTTTAACAAACTACAGTTCCCATGATGCTTCAAATGTGCTTCAAATGTGCTTTAAATGCATGGTGTGGATCTGCACTAGTATGCTGTGCATTCGTTAGTGAACTGAAAATAACAATTTTAAAACATACTTTTTTAAACAGTGGAAGGGCTGTAGCTCAATGGTAGGGCACATGCTTTGCATGTAAAGGTCCAAAATTCAGTATCTGGAAAAGACCTAGAATCCTGGACACCCAATGCTAATCCATGTTATCAGTATTGAGGTAGACTGTACCAAATAGCCTGAGTCAGTATAAGGCAAATTCCTTTACTCCTAAAAGAGGAAAGAGACCCACAGGCCACAAAGACTCTGACATTTATTTATGTATTTAATTTACATTTATATATTTTATTATAAAAAAACTCAAAGTGGTTTACAGAAGGAATTAAAACAATAAAATTATTGGCAAAAACAGCTATTGAAGAACATTCAAAATAATAAAACCAACAATGAGTTAAAAACAAATAAAAAGCATAATACTGTAGTTTCTACATGACTGGGTAGACTTGCCTAAACGAAAATATTTTTAGCAGGTGCCAAAAAGTCCATGTCAATAATGTTTGCATTAGTGTTTATAATGTCAATAGGCAGGGAGTTCCAAAGTAAAAATGCTGCCACACTAAAGGATTGATTTCTTACAAGAGCAGAACAAGTACTATGTGGCACCTGTAACATGGAAAGCACACCTTGAACTTGGCCTGGTAGCAAATCGACAACCAGTGCAGATTTTAGAGCAGAGGTATTATATGCTGACAGAATCTTACTCCTGTCAGCAATTGTGCCGCAGCATTCTGGTTGTGCTGCATGGGAATTTCTGTGACCTTGACTGACTGGCTACCAAGACTTTGTTAGTTTTAATTTTTGGTTAGGAACCCTGACTGTGAGGTGCTGTGTTTTCTGCCTTACTCATAGGAATCTTGTTGTGGTTGGTATGGTATTGCATTTAGGAAATCATCACTGTCTTTTCTTTTTCTTTTTGTGTTTCATTTACCTCTGACCATACTCCCTTACATCCATAGAAGCAACAACGGTGGTTCCATGCGCTCAACTCAGCCCACTTAAACCCACTGATGATGCAGTTTGTTGGTTGCATGACAATTTGTTTCTTGCCTAATAGTGGTAAAAGAGAATTCAGATACTGGGAAGTGTGGCTGCAGTTGCTGTTGGTCCCAAGTTGCTGCCTGTGAAGGTAGACCAAACCATGCATGTTTTCTCTCTGTCACTTATTACTCACTGGAATTGGGTTGGCTGTCAAAGTGAGTTTATAGCAGCCCACATAGTAGGGAGGAAAGGATAGAGAATCTTCTTAACACTCTTTTCTCAAACTTCTCTTTGCAGTGAAAGTTCCAGTCTTGTAAAGAGGTTTGGAGCAGCTATGTTAAAAGGGAAGGGCAGGGCATTCCAGGCAGGGGGTTGCCAATCCTGCTTTGGTATCAATATTGTTATGGGTTTGGGGGTTGAGATAGATGATTTCTATGAGTCTCCTTCCAGCCTCTGATTTGGAACCCTTCACCTGGAGGTGGGCTCTGCAGCAGAGAAACCTGCTTTGCTGGTCAGATTAGTCTCTTTTGTTAATCTAATATAGTGGCCAGGTGGGCTAATGGGTCTGCCAAGCGCCCATTAACTGGCAAATGGGCCAGGGAGATCTTATTGTTATTTAAACTCTTCAGGACAGCCTCCTCCCCACTCCTGGGGCCTAAGAGAGGCTTGTGTTTTGAGCTGAGTCGAAGGAAAGGCTGGGAACTGGAGATGCACAGAGAGTCTGGCTCCCTGCACCATGGCTTTAGGATGCCTCTGTGAGCCTGATGGAAAAGCAAGATCTATTGGACTGCTAATGCTTTGAACCCCTCTATCTTAAGCTCAGGTTGGAATGTGTGTAAATAAATAAAAAACATATTTCCTAAAAGACACTACAGTCTCTGCTGACCTTCTTTCCAAGGAAACCAAACCCTGGGCAAGCACAGAGACCCCTGGAGATCTCTCACCACTCAGAGATTGAGGTGGCATGCAACAATATACCTGCAGAGGATTCCTAGTCAAGTCTTACTAACCATAATCCTAACCATATCTCCTCAGAAGTACATCTTGTTGAGTTCTATGGGGCTTAGTCCCTTAGTGTGTTTAGAATTGCAGCCTTCAGGGGCATCCATCTTTACTCCTGAATGCTCCCATCTAACATTTCCAAAACACTAGGTTCCCTTCTTCCTACAATGGCCTTTTGGTGACTGGCCTGGCCTGAGGGCACTTAAACCCTTCTTGCCAGAAGCCAGTAGACTAGATTAAATGTTCCTTACCCAGGCTCCATCTTTTAGCTCCGATCTCTATCTTAATTTCCAATCAGAGACATTTTTTTGTTTGAGTGGTATGCTTCAAGCAATTATGGTTGATGCTTAACGTATCATGCTTAATTACATCACTAAGGCCCCTGTGATATCGCTAGGGCCCACCCCTATGACATCATTAGGTTAGGGCCTGCCTCATGACATCACTAGGGCCCACCCCTAAAATCTCAGGTGTCAGAATGCTTCTGACCTGGCAACCCTCGATTGGCCACAGAGTCAGTCAGAATCCCATCCTCTGTTGTGGTTGTGGGAAGGAATGGGGAAGAAATTTGATCCAGACGTGCTTGCTTAGTTCCACACATTGTTACAGTTGGCACACGCAGCATCAGGGGTGGGGCTACTAGACACAGTCCCACTCTGCACTCACCCATTGGACTTAGCCATGGTGATAATGTCAGAACAGGGCAAAACTTTCTGATCAATATATAAGTCTGTTCTACTTAATTATGGACCTGATACAGAAAAACAGATCCAGTGAAACAAAACATCTTCCATAGTTATTAATCTGAAGTATATTTTAGAGTGGAGGCACAGTTGCTTGGAAAATCCTGTTCATCACCAAATCATAAATGTTTAAAACTGCCATCATTTCCTCTTTCTATGACATCTATCATGTATGCCATTCCTGATATTAATTGTATATCTGTATTTAAAATTCCTGCCTGTGCTTGCTTCCCTTATTTGCCTCTGAATTCACTATATATGTGCATGCTTGAATACATCTATGCAAATGAAGCTTTAAAATATAAATCCAATCAAACAATATTTAAACCAAACCTGCAGTGAAACTATGTGACTGTTGCAAAATGCACAACAAGGATCTACTGTGTAAGCATTATGTGATTTTCAGAGAACCTTGCTATTTCAATTTTGCTCCATTTCTATAGGAAATAACATGCTGGTATGCTATTGGGTTAGATGGTTGAAGATATTCCTGTCTCTTAAAGAGTCTAAAAAAAATCCCAAAACAAAACAAAAAGGGTTTCCTATTAAAACACCTCCAGTTCAGTATTTTTAAAAAGCAACAACAAAAACACAAACAAAAACATATGAGCAAGCACAGAAGTTTAGAGATCTTTTATCTGATTGTTGTTGCTAAGCGACAACTTTCTTGGTCTCCATGTGTTCTGTCACATGGTTTCTGTTGCCACGGAAACGACTCCCTTGATATCCATGTGCTCAGCATGTGTATTCCACTTTGCCACTGGCTGTTGGAGAAAAGAAGGCAGTCATGCGGCAGGCAATGAACTGCAGAAAGAACCAGAGAGTGGGGAAGAGCCATTTTCTTGAAAACTGGCTACCCACACAGTCTTTGTCTGAAACTGCTTCCACTCTACATAAATAAAGGGACTACTTTGGCCACGGATTAATCGTGGCTTGTGGCTATTCTTAGACTGAGAAGTATAGAACCTAACATAATCCATGCACAAGGGCCAGGCTTAAATACTCAGAACACACTTGCTGTGACAGTTCCTGGCTCTTCCTTCCCCTCCCCTTTCCTGTTGCAGGAAAGAGAACGTTCTGGGCAAACATGAACATCCATTAGTAGATGTGAATGCTTTCATGGAATGCTCAACTCAGAATTTTATCAGACAGGCATTGTACCATTCTCATATGGACTTGCATTTTTGGAGAGGTGATTTTTCTATGTCATTAGTTGATGTAAAAAACCTACAGAAGAACAGCTTTCCATATGTATACAAATAGCAGTTTATCTGCATGTAGGATAATCACCGAATGTCACCAGAGGCCATCACAGCATAGACTGACTATTGTGTTATAAAATATATTATAAAGTGTCACATATATTGCAAGGATAAATTACATTTCTATAACAAAGCTGTGCAACAGCACAGGTTGCATTCAGATTTAAAGATTTTGAAGCCAACATTCACAGGGTCAATCGGGGGAGCATTCCACAATTGTGGTGTCTTGGTGGAGAAGATTCTTTTACAAGTTACCACACAGTAGATGGAATGTTTTTGTGGAACCACTATGTAAAACTAAAGCAACAGAACAGGTGAAGCTAGACAGGGACAACTGAAGGTTTGAGTGACAAAATTAAACAATTAGCAGACTTTGTAAAAGGGTTACAACTTGCCCCCCTCACAAATCCAATCCAAATTCAGAAATATTATGGAGGTTGGTTAATTGAGGAACTTTGAAAAATTAAACAGAGAAGTTACAGCTAAAAGAAGTAAACAGCATGAATATAAAGACAACAAAAAGGACAGCAGCATCATTACTGGAGGAATAGAGGAATTAGATCTATTGTCCAGAAACTGTTATTTTAAATTAAGGAATACTCAGGAAGAAGTTAAAAGACCTAGTAGGGGTACTTAGAGATACATCTGAAAGATTATTTGGAAGTTGATCACAAATGTGCTGTTCAGATAGAAAATTTAATTTTGGCTTTGTAAAAAGGGGAAGAGGTATCAAGAGATACTTTTGTACAAATGTGTCAGTTTCAGAGTGAAGGAAGCTATTCAAATGAAAGTTTGGGCAGGAGACTCTGAAAACAGATGAAACAGAAATTCAGGTGCTTGCATACTTACATCCAGAGATTTAAAAAAAAACACTTAACATTCTTGACTCTGAGAGAAAGATAATGTACAGATGGAGTGCCCCTTCTGCTTGAATGTGTTACTAGTGAAAGAATGGGTGGCTGTACACACAAAAAATCAGTGAACCTCAGCTTGTACTAGGAAACATTAACAACACTTCTGGACAGAACAGTAAAATTGTATGAAGGAAAACAAACAACAAGCAAAACAAAATGTTATTGTGTGGGTTCTTTTTACTTGTTGAATTCAACTTTATTATCAATATAAGACGGATAAAATGAGGGCATTTTCTATTAATATAAGGACATTAAATTCCTCTAATAAAAGAATTAAATGTGCTAGATTATTGAAAAAAGAAAAACATTGATAATAATGATTCAAAAAACTCTCATTAAGAAAAGAGATGGGGAATTTCTGATATTGTTAAAATTTGCAGCAAGCTCAGATTAAAAAAAGAAGGGATCCTACAGCAGTGAACATAACAGAATATTCTTCCAAAGCCAGCTACTTAAGGATGGAAAATGGAATATCAATGGACAGCAAAGGAGGTTCAAAGACATTCTTAAAGATAACCTAAAATTTAACATGAGCATCAAGAACTGGGAAGCTTTGACCCATGAGCATCTCAATTGGAGGCCGGCTATTATCAAAGGTGCTATGGACTTTGAAGAAGCATGAATACAGGGTGACAGGGACAAACGAGCTAAGTGGAAGACACGTCAAGCAAATCCTCATCATGACTATCTTCCATCTGGAAACCTATGTCCTCACTGTGGGAGGCCGTGTGGATCTAGGATTGGCCCCCACAGTCACTTACGGACCTACTGTTTAAAGACCTTATTTTGGAAGACAATCTTACTCAAGAGATTGCCATAGATAGATAGATAGATAAAAGATCTTGAGGGACAATATATTTGGAGGATAAATAGTTAATACAATAAACTCCTTGTTGGGATGTACATATGCACCCAAGAATAATAAAAACTAATTTTTAGAAAACATAAACAAAATGATAAAACATAATCTATATAAGGAAATGCTACTTGGTAGGGATTTGTACAGAACAACAAATAATAATATGACAGGAGCTAGCCCAAAAGAATTTCAAGTATAGATGTAGATATCTTGTAACATTGCCACCTAACTTATTTCATTTCATTTATTTATTTATTCAATTTCTATACCGCCCCATAGCTGAAGCTGTCTGGGCAGTTTACAACATAAAAATCAATATACAATACACAATATACAATTCATATTTAGTACAATTAACTTGAAAGATTATACTTTTTATTCCATTCCAAACAACTAATATTCACATATTTATTTATTTATGACTTCATATTCCTTTGGCACAATTTGTAGAAAAAATTAGATTGGTCCCAACATTTATGCAAACCATGCTCTAATCATATTCAAATGGTCAGCACATCCAGGCCACAAATGTTTAAGATTAGATAACTTGATTCAGGGACTAAAGAATAAGATAGGTGAAAATTTCCAGTGTAATAATTCCCCAGAAATAAATCAAGCTACTATTTGGGAAGCATCCAAAACCATTATGTATTTAATACAAAAACCCTTGCTTTATAAAAAAGGAAAAAGAGAGAAAGGTATGAAAACTTATGCTACAAATAAATAATAGGAGGAGAAGCATAAAGAGACCTTTTGACAGTCAATAAGGAAACTGGAAACAGTACAGAAACAGAGTTATTTAAAGCATTTTTAAAGCAGTGTGGATTTTTAAAAGGTAATAACTAGACAAATTATTACCAGTTCAATTAAAAAATAACAACAAAATTTGATGGGATATCTACATGATGGACAAAACATTCATGCACTGTATAGATATACCAAACAAATTCAGATAATTTACATCAGACTTTACTCTGAAAATCCTTGTGATTTTTTTTCTCACTTAATGGTAGAAGAAATAGGGGATTTGGAAAAACCAATTACAATGGATGAGCTTCTGAAAACAGTGAATGATTAAAAAAAAAAAAGGTCTGGGTCCACACAGCTTTCCAACTGAGTATTATAAGATATTTCTTAAATGTTTGGAAAAGTCACTACTAGATATGTTTAGTTAAATTAGATCAAAACATATATTTCCCAAAACATGGGAGGAAGCTAAAATTATAGTTATTCCAAAAGGGCAAAGATCACTCTAAACCTGAGTCATACAGGCCAATCACCCTTCTTAATCAAGACTTTAACATTTTGTCTATGTTATTAGGTAGGAGGCTAAATAAATAACTGTAAAAATGAAGTCCAAACAGGATTCAGTAAATACATAAAAAAGCAACAAATATATGCAAACTCATGAATATTATTCGTAAGATAAAACTGCAAGACAAACCCTATGAAGTATTATTTTTGATGCAGAAAAGGCATTGGATAGGACTGAATGGCATTACCTTGGGCTAGTCACTGCCTCTCAGCCTCGTAAAAACCCTATTCATAGGGTCGCCATAAGTCGGAATCGACTTGAAGGCAGTCCATTTCATTTTCATAGAATGATTTGTACTAAACCCATAGCATTGGTACATGTAAATAATACAAAGTCAGAAAGATTTCTATCCTAAATAGGCACCCATCAGGGTTTGTCATCAGGGTTTGTTCACTTTGTCAAGAGAACTGCTGGCAGAGACTATAAGAGCAAATCCAGAAATAACTGGATTAAAACAGAACACCACTATTTTACAATCAATTTATATGCTGACAAAAAGTATTAATATTGGAAAACTTAGGGGAGAAAAATCAGGACAACTTAAGAACTGTTTAAAAAATGGTCAAATTGGTAGATGTAAGGTCTAAAGAAATCAGAATGGCTAGGATACAATATAGGGAAAAGAGGCTAATAACAATGTAGCCAAAAGCCACTCAAATATCTGGGAAAGATTTCTTATTAAACATCTATGGATCTGGGTAATTCAGTTTGAAAGACATGGCTAAATTTAACTATGAGGTCAAGTGATATAAAAAAGTGGATACAGCCAAAGAACCTCTGTTTTTATTTGTAAACATTACCTTAAAAGTACTCTGATTATTATCTTAGATTTTTGGTGGAATTGAAAAAAGCCCAGGATCACAGCCATATTGTGCCATCAAGCTTTTGCAGGCTGCCCGACATCCCCATGTGTTAAACAGAATTATAAATGGCTGTATTATCACTTTTAATCTTTGGTATGAAAAGGCACTACAGTTAATCTCAAGCAAGAAGATATGTCAGCATATATTAATAACAGCCTCTGGCAGTGCAGCAAAGAAGATGTAGCTAAGATTAAAATGAATCCCTGCCCAGGAAATTTGTTTACTATATGGCAAGGATTTAAAAGTAAACTTAGCCCTGGATTATCACCTCTCACAGCAATATATTAGAATACTCAAATGGAAAGAAAGAGGTTCTAGGAAATATGAAACCTTGGGAGGACCATGTTTTAACTGAACTTGGCAAGATATTTAAAAAAAATGGGTTATTAAAATCATGTTATGAGATCACACAGGAGGCAGACTCTGTAGCACTTCCATTTTTTTCAATTCCTCCACATTAAAACAATGTAACTATCCATTTAATAATAGCTCACAGTTTGGTGAAACAGTGTGGCCCTCATGGCTAAACTATTAGCTACAATTCTACCTATTTATGTTCATCATGACCAGACAGGATTTATTTGACAATGCTCTATCACTAGACCCATTCACAGCTTGCTTAATGCAATTTATTGGGGACAGAATCACCCGGGTCCCACTCCAATTATCCCTCTTGGTGGTATTAAAGCATTTGATTGTTTGGAATGAGAATTTTTATTAGCTACTTTTTGTAAAATTAATGTGGGGACTCTTTTATTTAACCTTTAATGAGATTATATCAGGGCACTCAGGCTAGCCTCCAGATAAATGGTCAACTCGGCAACCTTTTCTATTGGCTGGGGCATGAAGCGGGCTGCCCTTTGTCACCCCTGCTTTTTGCCCTGGCCATAGAACCTTTGGCCCTCAAGAACAATCCAAATATTAAAGGTTTTGTGATTGATGGCCAGAGCCATTTGATAAATTTGTTCGCTGATGGTATGGCTTTGATGTTAACCCACCTGGCAATCTCTGTACCAGAGGTAATTGCAGAAGTAAAATTTTATGGTGTGGTTTGGGGACTTTCAGTTAATTATACTAAATCAAAACGTATGTGCATACCTTTAAATACTTAAGGGGATCATTATCCTAAAGACCTATCAAAATTGGTCTCTTTAAATTTTATAACCTTAATTAAGGATATAATGTTGCAATTTTGCGACAGTAAAAATAATGGCATTGCCTCACTTTTTTATTTATTTAGGGTGTTGCCTGTAAAGATTCCTGATAATACTCTTGGAAAATGGCAAAATATTCTTACTAAATTTCTTCACCAAAACAAACATCCTAACCTTGGGCCATTCACTGCCTCTCAGCCTCAGAGGAAGGCAGTGGTAAACCACCTCTGAATACCGCTTACCATGAAAACCCTATTCATAGGCTCGCCATAAGTCGGGATCAACTTGAAGGCAGTCCATTTCCATTTTCAATCTCCCAAGCAACAGCCTTTATATGCCCACAGTTCAAGGGGCGGGATGGCAATCCCTACTCTTAAATGGTACCATGATGCAACCCATTTGTATAATATATTACATGTGACACAGAAACCTAAAGGCATGTCTTGGCTCTTGATGGAACTTGAAGGGGTCAAGATTGCTTGCATGGACTTCCATGTCTGTTAACTCATTCAAAAAAGTTCTTAAGCAACACCTCTAAACCCTTTCTTCTTTCAGACCTTATGGTCTGGAAAACCTGGTGCACAAAACTGATTTCTAATAACTCCATTAATAGGGGTTTCATATACTTGGATAGCTATCCACCAGGTTCTGCATTTTATAAGCCAACCGCAAGTTCTTATGTTTATTTAAAATGTGATGTATTTTTCCTTTTAATTGTACCAAATATGAATTGTATATTATATATTGTATATTGATTTTTATGTTGTAAATGACCAGAGAGCTTCGGCTATGGGGCGGTATAGAAATTAAATAAATAAATAAGTTATTGCAGATGCTAATTGACTCTTGATCCAGTCCGAGAATTTTATTTTTGTTGCAGATTCCATGGACAGGGATATCCTCTCACAAATCTATACTATACTGTTTCACTTTTTTACCAACCTCTTAGCTGTTTTAAAGATCTGCTGGGAACAGGATCTGTATTTATAGATTGATGGTGCTATTGGGTACAAGTTGTTGGGAAAGCCCCTTTTTGTTCTACATCAGCTAGGTTACGTGAGAATGCCCTAAAAACCCTCCACAGTTGGTATATGATTCCAGCATTGCTGAGTAGGATTACAAACACAAATGGCCCTTCTTGCTGGAGGGGCTGTGGAGAACCTGGCGGTCTATATCATATGTAATGGGCCTGCCCAAAAGTGCAACAGTTCTGGGATAAGGCGTTTATTAAGGTAGAACCTATCATGAATCAGATGATAACTCAATTTACGATAACGAAGTGCAGAATCTTAATAATAAAAATCTTCTTATGCATATTATGACTGTGGCCCACTTGACTGTGGCCAGGTTCTAGAGATCCTTGCATGCAAATTCAGTGGATATTTGGTTCCAGGTACTCTGGGATCTAGCTCTTGTGGAAAAGTTAACTGATGCTAACTGAAAAGTTAACTGATGAAGGTAATATTAAAAATCAGACAAATTTTATTCAGTTTGGATTACTTCTATTAATTACGCTGCAAAAAAAGAACATGGATATAAGTCTCCAGCAACTCACAGCGAACTGTGGAGACGTGCATTTATTTGACAGACATAATGCTAAAAATCTTTGTTCTTTTTTTTATATATGTGCATGCACTCATTTGGGTGGGAGAGGGAGGGTTATGTCTGTTATGTTGTTTTCTAACTTTAAATACACTAAAATATGTTTTTTTAAATGAAGCCTTTTAATTTCATTTTGGAATAAGAGAGTACAGGATACCAGAAATGACTCACTAAATGGGGTAGATGGGTCGCTGTTTCTTATGAGGAAGAAGAAGGGACAGGCAGCAGGGAGATTGGAGTAGTGCAAATGCACTGGCATGAGTGACTCCACTGGTGTGTTTGGGCCATGCTGACCTCCCAGATGCCTTACTCCTCATGCTCCCAGTAATCAACAGCAACCCACCTTCTGGGAAGCTAACACTGCAAGTGCCATATATGGAAACAGCGGCAACACTCTCCTTTTCCTTTCTCCTTTTTAGTTTAACCATATTTACTAGGGCGATGCAACAGATCTGTCAAAAGCCTGAATCCCAAACTGCAATAGCCTGATCTGTCTCTTTCCTGGCGTTCTGCTGGCTGAGGACAGAGGAGGAGAGAGCAGGAGAAAAAGGGATGATAGAAGAGGGAGAAAAGGGATGACAGAGAGAGGGGGTGGCAGAGAAAGAGAGAAGGGGTGGCAAAAGCGGGGGAGAAGAGAGAACGGGTAGCCCCACTCACTTTTGGCTCTGGTCCCATCCAACTCTGGGTTCACCTCTGCCTTACAGCCCCAAGGGAATGTGGCCCAAACTTGGAAAGATTCCAGCCTGTGAGTTAGGAACACTTCCAGACTTGCTATTTTCAGGTGAGATTCAGTCACATACCAACAAATTCAGGGTGCACAATTAAAGTTTATTTGGAGCTCTTGAACAACAAACCCTCTTCTCCAAATGACTTTTTGTGATGAAGAAAGTGATGGGGGAAAATACAGTGGTGAATGGGGGATAACTCTTGATGCATCTAACCTTCCCACAAATAAATCAGAGTGACTGGTTATTAAATAGCCAATGTCATTTAACCTCCCTGCAAACAAATCAGGATGAATTCTCAATAAGTAGCTTGTCTGGAAGCAACCAAAGACTGGGTTTCCTTCTACATACATTTGGTCTAGAAACATCTGGGGGCATGATCTCAGGATCACAGTAGAATTCCATTACCTGGATGTCTAGTGGGACACAGTTGAAGAAAAGATATTGAAATACTGGCCTAGAATAAACACTTCATTAGAGATCGGGCAGTTAAACTCTAAGCTCAGGCCTCCAGTGCCAAGTTGATATTTACAGGAATGTTTCCAAGACATCAAAACGAACAAGACACAGAACCTTAGCTAAGCACTAAGGATACAGAACTGCACCACCTAGTGATTGGTGGTGTTACTTATATAATCATTACATTGTGTGGAATCACAGCAGAAGCCCATTAACTAGTTACCTTGTAGTCGTAAAACTTTGCATTAAGTACAGGGAAACTGGATCAAAATAGAAATGCTAATTTAATAGGTCCTATGCAGCCCAACCCTAATCACAATTTCAGTCATACTTAAGCTTGGCTGTGGTAAAGTTCTGAGGTATTAGAATGGATCGGTCCATTTCAAATTTCAGATGGGATCCTTATGTAATATTAGTGTCATGGCCCCATCAGAGGACTCATCAGACGAGGATGACTTGGGAGTAACAGCAGCAGACCCAGAAGCAGCAGACCCAGAAGGAGAAATGGAGGAAACTCCTGAGAACCCAGCTCCTTCTCCCCCTCAGCTGCAGAGCACCCCAGACACAGCTGAAGCCCTTCAGCCAGACGCAGACAGTGAACAGGATACTCCCCCCTCACCTGCAGAACGTAGACAACAGAAGGTCAGGCAGAAGAGGGGCAGGCCTGTCCACTTAAGGCCAAAACGCTGATGGCTCACACCTGCTGACAAACCTGCTCCTTAAAAGTCAAACCTTGGCTTCAGCTTGTTACTGACTACAATGTCAGGTGTGATCACTGTGTGTCTTCCTGTCCCCTGAACCTTGACTTGGACTGATCTCTCGGCAAACTAGACCCGGAACTTCACTGACGTCTCTTCTGGATTTCTGGCTTGGCACGTAAGCTTTGAACGGCCTCTGCCCTTATCTTGCTTCCTCCTTGCTAGCCTGGCAGATTTATAGCCAAGCTGCCGGCTGAGGACTTACGGCCTGGCAATTACCAAGGAATCTCCAGCCCTGCCTGCACCCCCACCGACACTGCTGTCTCAGTGAAGAGCTGACAATTAATATGTATATGCTAGTGAAAACAGATCGCAGAACTCTAACCTGAACCTTCTCCCTCATGTTACAGGTTTTGCTTGTAGAGAGGTTTTGTAAAATAATGTGGGAGAGCACTGGAAAATGTGACTTGCACACCTTCAATATGAACTGGTACCCTTATCACTTCATTCTGCTGCACGTGTAGACCAGACCTTACTCTCACTGCCACTCTGTGCATATGCAGGATGGGATTTAATGTCATGCAAGCCTCTGAGGTCATTACTCATGCTTTCTACTCTACTGACATTAATGAACAGATGTGGGCCCTGCACAATTGCACCCATCACAAAATTGTCCCCAAGCACCATTTCTGTAGAACCCTACGTCTCATCTCCATCTGAATTGCTTCAGCCAAGAATAATATTCACATTTTCCTCCAGCTACGCAAACAGCAAAACCGTTAAGTAAATTAGTGTAAGTCTTGCTCAATTAAACTGCACAATTAAGCCACCAGCATGTTGGCTGTGTCTAAATTTATATTAAATATTATTCAGGGGAGGCAGATGGTACTTGCTGCAAGCAGTCATGCAACTTGTAGAGCCTAGGAATTCACCAGGAGAGAAAGCTTAGTAAAAGTACATCACCATAAAAGTTCTAATGTTCCAGATTTTCTGACTTAATAGAAATTAAGCTTATTTGGTTTAGAGCTCGATTAACCATGCTTCAGAGCAAGGCCCCTTCAAAAGTACCCTGTGGTTTTGGAGAACAGCTATAGGTCAGCTGTAGAGCACATGCTTTGCATGCAGAAGGATGAAGTTTCAATCCCTGGCATCTTCAGGTAGGAAAGCACCTGTTTTAACCCTTTACAGCAGCTGCCAATCAGTGTAGACAATACTTAGCTAGATGGACCAATGGCCTCACTCAGTATAGACAGCTTCCTACCTTAGAGTTGGATTAAATGGCTGGTTTATTGTATACATTACAGTATACAATGTACAGTTTTGTAATGTACAGTTTTGACCTGGTCACATACCAAATTGTATGAAACTATATTATATGGAGTCAGACCATTTGTCAGTCAGTCTGTTCATCAACTTCCAACCTTCAGCCTGGGACATATGGGGGGACTGGTCTCAGAGGATGTCCCTGGATCCCTTAAGCAGCAAGGATCCGCCCCTGAAGTTTGAAGGATTGCTGGGGAAAAATTTATTTCAGAGGCTACACTTCCGTCTCAGGACAATTCCTTCCCTCCTTTCTTCTGGGTCCATCAATTTATAAACTGCAACTTATAAATAATAACATTTTATTCAAAGCAGCTGCAATAAGAAAAAACACATGCCATCCGCTTGGGAATGCTCCAAGAGCTGGCATTGGTCCTGAATACCTTAGTGGCAGATATGACTTTTGCTCAGTTGAGGCTGGTGTGCCAGCTATTGCGTCTGTTTCTGTTGAGACTGGATTACTGCAGTGCACTCTACCTGGGGCTGCCTCTGAAGACTGTTTAGAAAGTACAGCTAGTAGAAAATGCAGCAGTGCTAATCTGACACTGGAGACATGATTTTAGAAAATCTGGACCATTGCACTTACGGAAGAACTAAGCAACTTAAGGCTCTAAAAGACACATGAAGCAAAGATGACTATGAGGAAATGTGGTACATTTTTATTCAACATATTGGAGGCAACATGTCTAGGATACCTCCATTAACTCATGGCAATCTCAGGAGTAACCTGCTGAGACAATGAACATGTCATTAACTAAAGCCGACAACTGACCACAACACTTACACACAACTTGTTAAATAACTTACCTCTTTGTGAATGATTTATAGGCATGGATTGTCTGGAGGAGGGGGGAGTAAGGGGTTCTTTTGAGTAAGATTGTATTTACTATTGAAAATGCACACATAAAACTATTTTTAAAAAATGCAGCTGCAAGATTTCTAACTGGTCCAGTTTTTGAAGCATGCTACTCCATTGTCTTACCAGCTGCACTGGTTGCCAGTCCAGTTCCAGGTGCAATTCAAAGTACTTGTCACTAGTTTTAAATCTCAAAATGGCTTAGGACCACACTACTGAAAGGACTGCCTCCCTCTGCCCCATGCATTTATCCATCTACTATAATCATCTGGTGAGACCCTTTTAACTACCGTACTACTTTCTCAGATACATGGATATACAAGATGGCATTTTCTGTGGCAGCACCCAGAATGTGAAACCCCCAGACCCAGGATGTTCATTTGGACCTTTCTTTGCCAGTATCCTGCTGTCAGTTGAGAAGCAGGCTTTTAATCTGCCTGCTATTCATAGTTTTACACTGTTATTGACTCCTCAGTACTCTTGTCTATTTTGCTGCTTTATTGGTTTTGCTTATTCTCTTTGTAGTTTGCTTTTGATTTTTTAAACATTGTTAATTTGTTTCATATTTATATAAGTTGCCTTGCACACTTCTTTCTGGAATTGGAAAGGTGGGATATAAATCCTCAAATAAACTGACCAATAAACAAAGCTAACAATCAACCTTCAACAGTGCTGACTAATTAAAGTACTTCCAAAAAGGTGCATCTTAACTCCCCTTCTAAAAGCTTAGTTAACTGGCCAAATGAAGCTCCTTAAGGAAGGAGTTCTACAGGAGTCCCCTTCACATGTATATCACATGAAGGAGGTGCCATCTGATTACCAGGAATGCGGCCAAGCTGCTGCCACTGCCCCTGGCATTTGGCATGCTTGTGTGCACACCTATCCAAGTGTCAGCATGACGAAATTCTACACATCAGCGAGAACAGTAGATCCCAATCTACCTTCAGCGAGCCCTACTTTAGAAGGTTAAAACCAACAATGTGAACTGAGTCTGGAAACAAATTAGCAACCGGCATAGCTCCGTGAGAATCCTTGTTCTGTATCCTTCAGGTCAGTGCACTCTGGAACAGCTGTTTGAAGGATTTTCTGTTCTGATTGGTAGCAACTTTCCGAGGTCTCAGCCTTGCCCACCCACCAAGTAAAGGTGGACAACACACATTCCTGGAGTTTGGACTATCCGCTGACTGTCAGAGCCCCATTAATCATCAAGGACATATTATCCATCAGCCCTGCCTTGTCATGCTACAAAAAAACTAAACAGGTATCTTTTTACATAAAAGGGAAGGGGAGTTGTAGAAGCATCTTGCCAGATATTAATAAATAACTGATCAGACTAGTTCAGCTTTCACATCCTGGTGCCCTCCAGATATTTTGGACTACAACATCCATCATCCCAGGAAAACTTTAGTGGGTGTGAGCAAGAAATGTGCAGAAGCTAGAGTAGATCCACTAAAATAAATGGACTTAAAAATCCATTGATTTCTATTAATCTGCTCTGAGAATGACTAATGCTGGCTATTATTTTTTGTCTTTAAGATAGGGATTGCCAACCCATCGCCTGTGGGTGCCATGGCTCCCGCAAAGGCCTTCAGTGGCACCCCCAGCAGGTAGCCCAGACACTCTTTTTTTAAAAAAGTAAGTCTCTAGCCCTCCTAGAAAGTAAGTTATGGAGCAAAATGTGCAGGTGACCTAATTAATTTCTATGAAATGAGCCAGCCTGGTTGCTGCTGCCTGTCAGTGTTATTGGCCAATGAGTGAAATCTGAGCTATGATTCATAAATGGGTTGTTTGGACAACAGGCAATCGGAATTCCTGGAGTCCTAAAGAGATGCTGTTTTGCCCTCCCTTTTAGTGCAATTTCCCTGCTTCTGTTTTTTTTCCTTAGTCTTTGGAATCTCCATAACTTGCCCTTCCTTTTTCCCTAGCAACCAGGATGTATATTTCCTGTGTTGGATTTACCTGAGATCAGGTAGCTCTAGAAGTCATTTTTTGCAAACATTACTACACAATAAGTGTCGGTAAATGTTAAAGAATCTTCTCCCTGCAAAAGGTAAATGTGAAAACTTTGCAAAGAGGCTTAAGCATGTCTCTTGCTCTGTAAAAGCTAATGACCCTCAGGTCCTCCTCTGTGCCTGAGGACTGGAAAGTGGCAAATGTAACGCCAATCTTCAAAAAGGGATCCAGGGGAGATCCTGGAAATTACAGGCCAGTTAGCTTAACTTCTGTCCCTGGAAAACTGGTAGAAAGTATTATTAAAGCTAGATTAACTGAGCACGTAAGAACAAGCCTTGCTGAAGCAGAGCCAGCATGGCTTCTGCAAGGGAAAGTCCTGTCTCAGTAACCTATTAGAATTCTTTGAGAGTGTCAACAAGCATATAGATAGAGGTGATCCAGTGGACATAGTGTACTTAGACTTTCAAAAAGCTTTTAACAAGGTACCTCACCAAAGACTTCTGAGGAAGCTTAGCAGTCATGGAATAAGAGGAGAGGTCCTCTTGTGGATAAGGCATTGGTTAAGAAGCAGAAAGTAGAGAGTAGGAATAAATGGACAGTTCTCCCAATGGAGGGCTGTAGAAAGTGGAGTCCCTCAAGGATCGGTATTGGGACCTGTACTTTTCAACTTGTTCATTAATGACCTAGAATTAGGAGTGAGCAGTGAAGTGGCCAAGTTTGCTGACGATACTAAATTGTTCAGGGTTGTTAAAACAAAAAGGGATTGCGAAGAGCTCCAAAAAGACCTCTCCAAACTGAGTGAATGGGCGGAAAAATGGCAAATGCAATTCAATATAAACAAATGTAAAATTATGCATATTGGAGCAAAAAATCTGAATTTCACATATACGCTCATGGGGTCTGAACTGGCGGTGACCGACCAGGAGAGAGACCTCAGGGTTGTAGTGGACAGCAGGATGAAAATGTCGACCCAGTGTGCGGCAGCTGTGAAAAAGGCAAATTCCATGCTAGGGATAATTAGGAAAGGTATTGAAAATAAAACAGCCGATATCATAATGCCATTGTATAAATCAATGGTGTGGCCGCATTTGGAATACTGTGTGCAGTTCTGGTCGCCTCATCTCAAAAAGGATATTATAGAGTTGGAAAAGGTTCAGAAGAGGGCAACCAGAATGATCAAGGGGATGGAGCGACTCCCTTATGAGGAAAGGTTGCAGCATTTGGGGCTTTTTAGTTTAGAGAAAAGGCGGGTCAGAGGAGACATGATAGAAGTGTATAAAATTATGCATGGCATTGAGAAAGTGCATAGAGAAAAGTTTTTCTCCCTCTCTCATAATACTAGAATTCATGGACATTCAAAGAAGCTGAATGTTGGAAGATTCAGGACAGACAAAAGGAAGTACTTCTTTACTCAGCGCATAGTTAAACTATGGAATTTGCTCCCACAAGATGCAGTAATGGCCACCATCTTGGACAGCTTTAAAAGAAGATTAGACAAATTCATGGAGGACAGGGCTATCAATGGCTAATAGCCGTGATGGCTGTGCTCTGCCACCCTAGTCAGAGGCAGCATGCTTCTGAAAACCAGTTGCCGGAAGCCTCAGGAGGGGAGAGTGTTCTTGCACTCAGGTCCTGCTTGCGGGCTTCCCCCAGGCACCTGGTTGGCCACTGTGAGAACAGGATGCTGGACTAGATGGGCCACTGGCCTGATCCAGCAGGCTCTTCTTATGTTCTTATGCTCTTATGACCATGAAGAATTCACTGTATAGTTGACTTAAGAGTACAATGGTATACATGTCTAGTCAGAAGTAAGTCTCTTTGTGTGTAATGCAGCTTAGGTCTAGGTAAGTAGGTATACAATGGCACCCTAGGCTTTGGTTTAGGGTTGACATTGGGGAAAAACAGGGTTCTTGTGCCTTTAGCAGCTGTATGGCATGCAGAAATTCAACAGGTCAAGCTTTTCTAGTATGGAAATACAGTTGTGGGAAAAGCTTCACTATGACTACTCTCTAATTTTGTTATGCCACACCCCCATGGCAGCCATTTTGTGACTGGTGTCCCCAGCGCTTTCTCAAAATTTGAAATGTACCCTCTGGGCTAAAAAGGTTGGCAATCCCACTTTAAAGTACTTTTAGATGTTTTTGGTGAAACAGATGAGCAACCACTTGTAGCATATTTGTTCTGCTATAAACTGATCAGCTTTTGTCTTCTTGCCCAGTAAAATATTTTACTCTAATGCCACAATTATTGGGCTTCTTTCTTTCCCGCCCTTCCTCCCAGTAGGAGCCCAGGGTGGCATTTTGGCCAACTATCCTCTGAAGCAATTAATAGTTAATATATGTCGCTTTTGTAGGATATCCCATCCTCCCCAGGAGTTTGATAATGCTTAGAAAATATTTTCCTACTTCCAGCATTCTGAGCATTGGATTATCCTGGTGAGTTCAGGTTCAATTGGGGCATAGCTGAGAGAGTGCCACAGTTGTTACACAACAGCAAAACTCCACTGGGACAAATAACATTTATGTACAGGATTAGATACTGATTTACAGAAAACAAGCAACTTCAGCCCTCTGCAATTCAAGTGCTTGCGGACAAATGGTTATTCTGCAAGTTGCTTTTGAGAACACAAACAGAATTCGAATGCAGCAGAACTACTGCATCTTGGCACTTGTCACATCATGCATCAGCAGGCATAAACAAATAGAAGAGCGGAAATAAACTACACAGAAATACATTTCACCCCTTGATTTGCTAAGGAAAACAACAGGTTTACTAGTGCACCACAGAGATATATTCTTAATGCCTTTGTATGTGCAAATAGCTTCAAACAGTAAGTGTACCCCAGTCATCTTGTTGTTTCGATTGGTATAAATTATTCCTGTTTCTAACACCTAGTGGATTTAATTGCATCTACCTCCTTATGGAGTGGATCACAGTTTTAAAAGGAAAACATTTGATAAGCACCAGTAGATAACTATTGACAGCCAAGGGACAGCAGAACTGCACAGAACATTTGCAGTGAAATGCACGTCACCCAGTGTCTGTCCACTGAGGTTTTTAGAAGAGTATAAAACTCAAACTACAGGCACAGCTAACCCAGAAACTAGCAAAAACATGCAGTGAAGCCTTTGTCTGATGCCTAGCATCCTTCTTCCAGTCAAGCAAGACAGGCAAATTTATGAAAGGTTTCAATGAGCGAAGGATAGCAGCCAAGGTAACTGTATGGAACATTTTATTCCTGATGTAGCGATATAGGTGTGATACCTGCTGTATACAGATGCTTGCCTTGCTACAGACTTTTTCCTTGTATAGAAACTGCTTCGGTGTAGCATATATTGCAGGAAAAATATCTGCTCTATGAAAGCAAGGCTGAAAGAACCACCCATGCTCTTTTAAGTCTTGTAGTACACAATCAGTAGTTAACAGCTATACTTAAGGCACCTGGCTTGTGTGAGGAAAAATAATTGGAGCACAATTGTACAGCTGATCCAGGCTTGTAAGGTCTAGAGATTCATGCAGCAGAGCCACACTTTTTGACGGAGATCTCTCATTATACCCCCCTGCAGTGTTGTGCCACTGCTGGGCCTGCTGCATTTAATGGGCCTTTAATTGCCATGACTTAACTTTGAGCATGTGCACAGCAACATTAAAGATCTTTTGGACTACAAAAGGCAAGGCAAGGCAAGGGGAAGGTCCACAAAAGCAGCAACAATCTGGAACAGAGTCAGTGGAAGCAGGCTGGGAGAGGAGACATTGCCATCAAGGGGCTGGGTCTAAATCCTCTCTCTTACTTGTTGCATTTCCAGTGATATGATATGGGTGAGCCACGAGGCTGACCTTAAAGGTGATTTAAAAGGCAAATCTGGCTGAGATGAAGTTGCTGCCTTCTCATAAGGGACTACTCCCAACCAGCAGGATCAACAGTCAGGGATGTTGGGGATTATTGTCTGACATCTAGAGGGCAAATTGACTATTATTGCAATAGTGACTAATATGGTGCCCTCCAGATGTTGTTGGACACGATTCCTGTAACCCGTGATCATTGTCTGTGTTTGCTGGGACTGATGGGAAATGTAGTTGCTTTAACTGGTCTTAATATTGTATTTTACGGGGGAGTAGGAAATCTAAAAACTTAATCCAATGTCTGTAGGGTATTGCATTTGCTGCCTGCCTCTGCAACTAGGTGTGATTTAAAAAAAGAGAAGTCAAGGTATGGAGTATTCAAAGGCACAGTCGGGCTGTGCAAATAGGAGGTTTGATTCACAGGGGGTCCCCTTTAACTTTTCAAGGCAAAGTATACAGGCTGCAATCTGGTATACCCACCCCTCACACCAGAATGCTGGAAGTGCCAGGGTCAGATTCTCCCATATAAAGTGAATTGCTATTGAAACTTTGCCTGTCTGTGGGTATCCTAACTTCCATTTAACATGGAACCTGAAGGGCAATGCATGGCCTGTGTTACAGTCTACCTATTTCCACACATTCTGCTACACATAGTGGTGGGCACTATGCACAGTATGGGTACAAAACCAAATCCAGATCTTGAAAAAATAGGAGCCTTAAGGTGTATTTAGGGAGAGGGGAACGCCCCACTAAAGCTGAATGCATCTACTTGTACAAGGAAAAACACAAATATTAGATGCAGCTTCTTTGGTCCATAAATATTTGCAAGAGCTCTCCACATTATACAAACTACAAGGTGAAATTCAGTAACAGTCCAAGAAGAAAAGTGAGACCCTTAAATAGAAGGTGAAGCAAATCCCAAACTGTTTTATTTGGATGTATCTGAGAGCATGGCAGCTGTGCTTTTAGAAATGAGAACCTACATCCAGCCCTGCTATGTGGTAGACTGTTAACTAAACTGATTTACACTTCTGGGAGCAATTAGCTTGAAAACTATAAAAATAAAAAGGTGTCTGTACATTTGTGCTTGCTTGTAAATCATCTCTGCATTATTAGTGATTATTTAACCAACTCATAGTCACAAGCTCATTTTCTCATGATTTTTCTTCTTTGGATTTCCATTTTGAGACATTTTAAAGCTCATGTTGTCTATGCGCTCTGATCTGCAGTGACTCTGGGCACTCCCAGCAGCAGTTTTGCAGGTGACAAGCACTCTGAATCAAAGCATCAGTCACACAAAACCCACAAGTCCAGATGGTTTAACAGAAGAGACTAGCCACCATTGCTCAGTGGGTAGCACACATGCCATGCATGCAGATCTCGTCTAATTTTAGGTACCTCCAAGTACAGCCAGGAAAGACTCCTCTCTGAAATCACAGAGCGGTATAGCTAGTCAATGTAGACAATTATGAGCTAGACGGACTAAGTAGTCTGACTGTATAAGGCAGTTTCCTATCATGTAATACAGCAGATAAAGAAACTGAGGTAGGAAGGCCCCAGTTTGAATCTTGTCATCGCTGAGTTCACTAGGTAGCCTTCTTAGACAACCCCAAGCTTTCTGGCTGCAGCCCCATCTGGACTTCAGGGACATCAAGACCTTCCTTTACACTGTTTATAGGGCTGTTTCAGAAATTACTAACGTAATTTAACTCTACCATACAATGTGGTATCACTATGAACATAGGCAGTGCAAGTTATTGTTGCCTAGCTGAACACTGTGAGAACAGGATGCTGGACTAGATGAGCCTTTGGTCTCTTCATGTTCTCATAAGGGCTCTTATGTACTTATATCATGTTAAACAGGGGCAGGTTTAAATCCCCACAATATGAAATATTTTTATCTTAGATACTTTCTGCTACCATTGGTGCAAACAGCGATGCCTAGAAGCACCTCTAGTGTAATTCCACACACATTTATATATGGAAGGATAACTTTTGCTCACAGGAGAATGAGTTCACACACTGAAGACTATCAGCTTCATACATAAGAATAATTTTTAAAATTTATTTGACTAATTGTGTTACATTCAATATCTGATGTGTGTTTTTCTAAACAAAGAGTTGGCATAAATACAAACAAGCCTTTGTGCCTTCCCTAAACAAGAGATAAAGTACTAGAGACAGAGGAACATAGCTTCATATCTTTGTATTTACAGTCTGCCTTTACAACTTAGTGCTAGGAATATGTACAGAAAATACAGTAAGAACAAAAAGATCGTGTCTTGGCAACATACAGAACTTTATACACAATTGTACATGATTAAGCACATGGTATCTAGCCATCTCATTCCAAGCACTCCTGCAAAAGCCCAGTTGTCCTTCAAAGACACTTCCTTACATTTGTGTAACCATCACTGAGTCAGTTATATTTTTGTTCACTATCATTTTGAACTGTATTCCTATTATCCTTCTGGGCTAAATATTATGAACACTGCATGACAATTGTATACCTCCCTGCTGGGACACGGCTACAGATAGTGGGCAGTCCAGTCCTCAAGGCACTCCTATTGGCTCATGACTCACTGAAATAGGGACTGTATTGAGGATTGGAAGCAAGATGTGTTTCTTATAGTTGCTTTACAGCTGCTCTCCATACAAAATGACTATTGTTTCAGACATGATTCCCTTCAGCTCCCTCCCCATTTTTTTGCTTTATGTTTAATATATCCTTGAAGAACCTGCTTAAGAAAGGTGCTTTATATTTCTTAAATGGAAACTCTATTACGGTACTAAAATTGACATTTTTCATATGGAATTGTTGTTATGACTCCATTTGACTTCCCCAATTTATAATGATGTATTACGAGGAGTGTGAGTACAACATGTTTATGTAGTAAATACTGTAGCCCTAATATTTTATCTCTTCCAGAGACTAGAGTGAAAAATAAACAGTACATAGTAGTTAAGATAGCCAAATGAAATGGTAATAGGAAACAAGCAACATGTTAAGAACTAAGTCTGATCTACAAACTTCTATTCATTCGATTATCCTGCGCAATGTTATTCAAAACAAGAGTTGGAAATTTAAATGTTGACAGTTTTACACATGAGCAAGCCTGATGTCTCATTTGACCTAATAAGAAACAATTTTTCAAATGCAATTATGTTTAGAGAGCTCTAGACAGAACATTTTATTGCCAGTCAGTCAGTCAATAGTTCTGCACAGGTAATAAGAAGTGATCAGTGCATTTGGAAGCCTTCTGTTTTACATATACAAAAACAGACAACCAGCATCTGTACAAAAGGACCACATTACACACAACATCTGGGAGAACAGTGAAAGTGAGCCCTTACACCTTTCCATTAATTGCTTAGTGCTGTTTGGAGGAATCACTTCCTTCTTAGCATTTTTAGAAACAGAATCAGAAGAAGTCCTGCATGCAAGAGTTTAGGCCGCAACAAGAAGTCCACTTGTGTGCTGGCAAGTACATATTGGAAGTCAGGAGTACCTACCACATGCAAGTGGATTCAGAACAGCATGCCTATTTGAAAGCTTTTTTAAAATGCAGGCTAAATTAAGGCTACTTCAAGCAAATTATAAAGTCCAATGTAGTCCTGGGGGTAAGAATAGACATGCATATTGGAAAGGAAGTCGGGGGGGGGCTTAACAAGCACACAACATTTGCAGTTTCATGGCAGAGTCTAAAACTGAAATTTCTGGCTGAACAGATTTTTAAACTTGAGAGAATGTAATTAAAGGCAATTTATTTCACGTCTTGAACACCAAACTTGGCCATGCCTGTAGCCCAGTTCAAAAGCCATTGTAGATTTAAGACATTTCTTTCCTGTTTGTATAACTCAGAAATATGGTTTGGGTTTGCCCGGAGTACATACATGGTTCAAACAATGACAGCTACATTGGCAATTAATTTTTATATGCAGACATCCAATTGCTCAACCTTTTGTTACACAGTTTTTGTGGCACACCAGGCACTGGTCATGCCATTTAATCCATGGTCTTAATGTGACAGTCATCTTATGGATCAGAACAGTAACTAAGAGGGTACAGTTATATTTAGTGCTCATGCACTAGGTTAATACTGGCAAATGTCCACTATTAAGTACAAGGTGCTATACAAGAGTAAGTAAACCCTGAATCCTCACTAGAAGCACTATTTGCTGTTCCAGTCTATACCTTGATTAAGCAGACTTTGAGTGTGATTTTTTGATGTGCCCTTGTTTTCCTGATAGCAATATGTGGATCTATACCTCAAGCTAACAGTCACTAGCATGCTAATTCAGTGTAAACAGCAGAGTCCATTACTTAATCTTCTCTAAGAAACCTGAGGGTCAATAGGGTATTTTTAGATGTCACTTTTCAAAATGACCACAATGGTAGCTTTTATTAACAAAAAGTATACCTCAGAGGAATGTCTGAGGCATTTGCATCGGTGAAAGCAGTTTGCTTATTGGAAGATACTTCTTGCCAGCCTTTATTCCCCTGATGAAGGCCTAAATACACAAAGGCTGAAACGCATTGGGCTTGGATTACAAATAAACTCTTATTTTTCTAGCATTTTGGTTTCCTTCCTCATATTCCTCTGGCTCTTCATAAATGGCCACTCTATTGTTTCTTTGACATAATTCAGTCACACTAAAGGATATGATGAAACACTGCTACTGTATGCCAGCTTCAAAATGGCTTTTCCTTTGGATCTTAAATGAGTTCAAAGATAACTTACCTTTGCATTTTTTATTGATGGAGAGTTTGCTTCCCGCTCTCAAATATCTGCTTGCATAGCAACATTTAGAAAGGTAAAGGTCTCAACTAAGCAAAAATCTTCATGGCTGTGTCATACAGCTAACATATAAATTGCAGGTTTTTAAAGTTCCAGCATTTTAAAGTACAGGGTATATATATAAAAAAAAACAACACAGACAAGTGGAAGTCAACTGTTTTGCAAAAGACTTTCAGTATGGTCATCAAGAGCAACAGAATTGATATTCACATTTTATACTACAGGCCTACATGGACGGTTGTATTAAACCAAGTCCTACTCCGAGTAGACCTACTGAAATTAACATAAGTTAGTCATGTCTATTAACTGGAAAGGGTGTATTCTGAATACGGCCAGCAATGAATATCACCCAGAAAATAAATACACATACTACATAATTTTAGAAATTGAAAAGGCCCAACAACTTGTGTGCCATTAACAGTGGGAGAGAGGTTAACTTGCTGCAGAAGACTGACTATTTTTGCCATCATGGAAAATCAGATAATCTATGTTTGATAAATAAAGATAAACAAATTAAAACAAGAATATTGTTATCATCAATTGTAAGCAACCCACACTGTTATTAATATTGGATATTCCTTGGAAGAATTGAGTTAATTGTCCTCTAGAATTGTTCAGCTTTGTTTTAGTAATAGGTTAAGATTTGCAAGAATACTATGCTGATGCCTCAGTAGTCGATCCTAAATATTAAGGTGTTGCTATGAAGTGAACTGCCTTAATTTTGGTGATGTTTGCTTCTAAATAGGTATTTTTAATATATTAACCTTTAACACATTGTAGCAATACCCTGCAAGTATGCAACAGCAAATAAAGTGTACTAACCCTCATTCATTGTGTTAAGGCAGTTACTAAAAAAAGAAAAAACCTCAAAAGCACCAAACTGACTTGGGAACTTAGAAACTTAATTCTTGCGTACTTGAATATCATACTATATGCTTACTAAGAATCAAACTCCAATGAAATCAATACACTTGCTTCCAAATAAATGTGTTAAGAATTAGGTTTGTATCTCTTATTTCTGAAAATGCAACATCACTCTCTTGAATAACCCCCATCTCCAGAGAGTTCGTCCACAAAGCATGGTTTTCTGGATTCCCTTTTGGAAGAGATGGTCTCCATTTATAAAATGGGAAGGTGGATTTTTAAGAGTTTTTATAAGCTTAAGAAAAGGTTATTTTGAAACTATCCTGCCTTAGGCTTAAGTATCGACAGCAGGAAAACCCAGTGATCTAATATTTTTTTCTTTAAAGCTACACAGAGATGTTTCTTAAGCATGGATCTAGACATTGTAAGAAACATGTCTGCCACCACCAAAACAGGCAGCCACCTCTTTCCCCTCCAGTAATGTCTAGTAATACAAAACACAGTAGCCAACGGAATGAAGGGAGACCAGGGAAATTTGCAGCAATGTAGATGTTAAGGGTGGGGATTGTGGTGCCAACATTGTTAGCTGTTTTTGCAGACACCATGAATTGCTAGTAATGTATAATTCTAGTCTGATATACTTACAAAGCAAGGATAAAATCATTTCATTTCCAACACTTGTGACTATTCTGAAGTATATGATGAGGCACATGGTTATCAGATAATTTTTTATGACCCTACATTTAACTTACATAGGTCTTTACTTCCAATGACATGAGACAGCCATGGTGTGCCTAGGCTTGTAGTCAGTTTGGATAACTATGTTTTTTAAAAGAAATCCACCTCTTTAATTACAATGAATGTATAAAATGTGGGAAATACAAAGAATCGTCTGTTCCCTTCTGTAAAGTATGTTTGCAGTTCAGAAGTCAGGTTTCACAGTAAGATGGCATGTACCTAGTTTTCCATCCTTACGTGCAGAGATGGACGTATATTCCAATTGCATCCTTTCCATGATAAGGATTTTACTTCTAAAAGGGTGGACAAGTCTGATGAGAAATTAGGTTTCTAGAATTCAGAAGACACAGATGGAATTATGTATTGGTCAAATATAATTGGGATAAACCACTACACAGGCCTTTTAAAGCTGTCTTAAAAACAGACCAAACCATCCCTAGTTCAAAGAACAACTTTCTTTGCACCCCCACTAATACCCCAGGGCTTTTATCCTGGACAGGCCAGCAGCAGGCAGAGAATGACTGCAACCTACAAAGGTAAATAATCTTTGAGCCATTGACCTATGGTATGGCACATGCATCCTGGATATGGAGGAGTAGCAGCAGTAGCAAGAATGGAGCTTCTCTATAGTAGGGTTAAAAATAATCTGGTACCAGGCCTGCCTGTAAGTGGGAAAGCAAGCTAAACACACTGTGGGACAAGCATTTATTTTAATTTCATGGTCTCTGTCTGAAAGAATTTGCCTTTAAGCCCAACCTGCTAAGCGAAACCAACTATGAAACTTCAGATGTTAGTTGTATGCTCAGAATCTGGCATTTTATGTGAAAGCGGAAGTGGAAGTGCAATTAACCCTCTCTCTCTGTTACACATCCACATTACTAAGTAGTGACTGAAGGTAAAATTTTGTCCCTCTGCAGCAACTGATGGTGTGAAGCTGACTTTCAGGGCAAGAAGCAGAAGTCATGCTCAGTAGAAGCAGAAGTCATGCTCAGGTTGTGGTTTCTTTATACAGGCGTTCCAAGATGGGGAAGGTTTTTTCATTACCGTAGACACCAAGTTCTGATCTAATTGTTCAGGGAGGATATTGGTTTAGGGATTACAGTTTTTGAGCCCAGCCTCCTGGAAAAGAGAGGTATAAAATTCTGGCTCCAGCTGTTTGTTCCTGTATTTGTTGACAATGTCAGCTATTTTCTGTTTTCGACGGACATGAGGGGGATTGTACGAGTCACTTTCCAGCCTTTTTCTTCGACAAATATTTATTACTGTCTGTCTCACTAAGAAGCCTTAAATGGGAAAAAAGAACAAGTTAATGCTTTGTCCTCCTTCCTCCCGGAACATTATTTTTAGAACTGTCTGAGGCTAAAGGGAAAAAAATGTACTTTATATCCTAAAGTCAGTGACACTTATAAGACTTTGGAATCTTCTCACAATTGTCAACCTCAGAAGTAACTCTTAAAGTGTTAATATCCTCCCTAATACTTTAGGGACTTTACTAAGGGATATATATGGCTGTAGAGGCTGTTCTGAGACATATGAGTGCTACTCTGTCTTAGCAGTAGAGGGCTAGCTCCCTATGATCATTTGTTTTCCTGCCTCCTTGGAAAATACCTTCCCAACGCTGAGAGAAAGGAGATCAGAGGCGGCATATGGACACACAACCTGAATGCTAGCCATTTCTTCACCCAGCCACAAGCTGTGGCCATGACTACTGTGGTTGTATTTATTTATTTATTATTTGATTTATATCCCACCCTTCCTCCCAGCAGGAGCCCAGGGCTGCAAACAAAAGCAGTAAAAACACTTTAAAACATCATAAAAACAGACTTTAAAATACATTAAAATATCTTTAAAAACATTTTTTTAAAAAAAGCTTTGAAGACATCTTTAAAAAAAGGTTAAAAACGTGTTTTAAAAAAAAGGTTTAAAAACTTATTAAAAAGCAATTCCAACACAGACGTAGACTGGAATAAGGTCTCAACTTAAAAGGCTTGTTGAAAGAGGAAGATCTTCAATAGGCACCAAAAAGATAACAGAGATGGTGCCTGTCTAATATTTAAGGGTAGGGAATTCCACAGGGGAGGTGCCACCACACTTGCTTAGGTGGTTCATCTGTGTGGGATCCATTGCTTTCACTACCCATGCTATGAGTCTCTGGGGAGAGGTGATACTTTGCAACAACTACCTCTTCAGTAAGCATAGAACGTTAGTTTTGTTATTTTGTTTTGTGTTAGAACTATATGTGTACTTTACCTAGCCCTGTTTTGGGTATGGATTTTAAGGGACTGTTTTGCTGCTATTAATTGTGCACTATATTTTATTTAATAAAGCTATTTCTTATTTACCTATGTGTGTTCATTGCTGGAGGAGAATTTTGGCTCTGAATCTGGTACCCTGGCCACTAACTACCGTGTTTTGGGCCTGCTTGGGGCTCCAGGACAAGGAGTACCTATTTGGCTGTTGTCTTCTGGAATTCCTGGCAGGGTTATCCCTGTGCTCTGGGTATCCCCTGACCCAGAGTGGTTAAACAGATTAAGGGGTGGTGGCAGTCTACCTACCTTGCAAGTTGGTGTTGGAATATTCAACCTTGGCAAGGGGAGATATTTTGCCAGGATCAATTGCCCTGGGTGGGAAATTGGGTCCTGAGACTGCACTGAGTGGCTGGGTTTGGCTCTAGGGCATGACATGGTTGTAGTTGCTGAAAGTCCCAACAAAGCACTCCAGGTTGTCTCTTCCATTGGAAAAGGTAGAGACTTTTGCCCCCCCCCGATGCTTTTCTTTCTAGACAGATCCATTTTGGGCATCAGAAGTAGCCTGGTGCTGGTGTGGGAAGAGTCTTTATCATTAAACTGCATTCACGGCACAACACAGGCTAGCAAGATTATTTATTTATATACCAACCTCTAGCAAAATCAGAGCAGTGTATAACATAAAAAACTTTTAAATGCAATACACAATACAAAAGCAATAATAATCAAATATTAATTCAAAACACCTACCTAAAGCTCTCCTGCTAACTACTATTCCATCCACCAGTGGGATGACCATGTTGAATTTCCCAGCAGCTCCTTGCACTTTTACCCTGAATAATCCAGTATTTAGGGGATGGATGAAAATCACTGGAACCTCTTTTTCAGGAGTAGTAGACCTTAAACATACAAGAGTTACCAATACAAGCATTACAGGGAAAACATGACAAAAGCTGTGTCAGCCTTCATTTTTCAAAATTCAAATTAAATTTAGAAAAAATACACAAAAGTATACCTTGAACGTTACTTTCCCAAGCACCAAGAGAAGGAACAAAATCTACACAATGTCATAACAATGTTGCCAGATATATGGAAGGTGCATAGGACAACAAGAAGGATCTTTTTATCATATGTGGTGGTCTTGTAAACAGGCAAAATTATTTTGGGCACAGATAGGTAGGATGATGCAAAAAATCTTAAAGATAAATATTCAGTCAAAGCCAGAATTTTTTTTATTGGGTTTTATGGATAAACAAAAGGAAAAGAAATATGGAAGAATAATATTATATATGATTACGGCAGCAAGATTATTATATGCACAAAAGTGGAAAATGGAATTAATACCAACAACGGAAGAATGGTTATTGAAATTAATGGACTTAGTAGAGATGGACAAATTGACATGCCTTCTCAGAGAAAAAACGACAGATACATTTCTTAAGGAATGGAAGCCTCTTTTGGACTTTTTGTTGAAAGAAAAAAATGAAATGATGATAATGGGATTTGACGATTAATTAAGATAGACTATGGAAAAAAGTGAATTTTGTATGTTTTAGGGGACAGGTTTGATATATATTATATACTTATAGCTGATCTGTGACAAATCGGAAGTCAAGTCTTTATTTTTATTTTTGTTGTATTGTTTTTGTTGTTTGATTTGTTTTATGAAAATTTGAATAATAAAAATTATTACAAAAAAAAAAGGAAGGTGCATAGGCTGGCGCTTATTGAACATGAAGGCCAGTGGGAAGCCAGAGGTGATCAGCAATGAGCCACAAATCTGCCAGAGGAAAATTCACTATATGTGCTCTAACTACAAACTATGACTAAAGAGCAGGGCAACAAAGGAGTACAAATTCCAACCGGCTCAGGTACCTTGGCATAAGGATACAAGCATTAGGGTGACAGTCTTCTGGGCCTACACCAAGAGTAAACCATGTGCTTGAAAGAGGTGGAATCCCTGTGCACCTCATGCACTGTCTTCAGACCCACAAATTTCTGCGATATCTCTCAAGTGCCAACACTCCTCCCTGGAGTTGCTGGGGCTAAAATCCATAAACACCTACCATTCCTGTTGCATGTGAACCGACGACTTCCAAGAGTGAAGGAAATAGTAGAAAGTGTTGTATTAACCTTCCCTTAAGAGTTATTTGTGAACAGTAGATGTGGAAAAGCACATACATAAAATTTAAAAAATATATAAAGCAGATAATAATAACAACAACAATTATTATTGTTGTTGTTATTCAGGGTTGTACCTCAATGAAGTGCTGCTGTTTGTTGTAGTTTCTACTCCAGTGCTGGTCTCTGAAACAAAGTCAGAGAGAGGAAAGTTCTCTGCAATATAAAAATATTAACAACAGATTAAATATTTTCCTGTCAGGTATCAAGTGAATTTAGAAAGTATCATGTAAAATTAGAAACCAAGTCGTATTAAGTGACTGGTATTTAAATCCATATAACTATGGATAGTGTGAAGGACCATTTTGCCCTGAGGGGAGTGGAAAAGAAAGAATTGTTGCCATCTGGCTCCCCTAGTGGCCCCTCCCTCTTCCAAATGTCACCACAGCGGTTTCTACAGAATCAGCTTGCCCTTAGAGGAGTGAGAAGAAGCAGTAACAGCTTCTTCTAAACAAGTTCTGTTTCCAGTTTATTGTAACTTTAAAAAAAATAAAATGACAATTTTTGTTGTAATTATTTTACACAAACCGCTTTGTGAGGTCTGCCTGAAAAGCATTATATAAATAGCTTAAATAAAATAAATGAATAAACTAGAATTTGACATGGAGGGCTGGGTTATGAAGATGGGTTAATTTAGACATGACCCGAGTTGTTTTAAGCCATAATCTGTGGTTGGTACATAATGCTGAGCTGCGGTTCTGTAAAAGCGAAAGTAAACACTGGTGAAGTCCTTCTTCCAGTCAGAAGGTGGGGAGAGGAGAGGGAGTGGACAAACCTGAGCCTTTTGGTTAGGCTCCTTCCTGCTGATGCACATAGCGCTAAACATGGTTTAGTGTTATGTGTGAAAGCAGCCAAAGCCCCTATCATCTACACTTCACAATAGAAGTCTGAGATTCACACACCTATATCATCATAACGTTCAACCCAGACCACATACACCTTGGTTTCAGGTCCCATTGGAGGAACAGCCCGACCCTGTGGCAATTTCTTTGATCTAGAAGTTGGACTGAGCTGTTGCAGATAGAACACAAAAAAAGGATTTGTCAAGTATTAAAGAACTGCAGGCGTGTATTCAGACTGCCCTATTCTAAAAGCTTCAGGACAAATAATTTACAAGTGCATACAACCTATTATGAACACTTCATTAAAGAGACAATTCTATTCACTCCTTACTACTCAGCATTATGACAGGCTTGGGCTTTGTTTCTGATTCACAATAGCAATGGGTGTATTTGCTTGGGGGCAATTCCTCAGGTACAAAATACTGCACTTTTAAGTGTCTGATAACAGTGATTGCCTTACAATAAAAACATAGTCCTGGGGGAAGGCATGAACTTTGTGCAAGTAAATAGCAACTATGAGTGCTTAAAAACTTAAGCAAAAAGGCCTGTAGTTACTGCGGAATATTGGGAAGCTTGCTCCTACTAAATTATTCAATTTCTGAATTAATTCTTTTTGCAATTATTAGTATGTCATGAAACAATATTATTTAATTACAGGAGGAGGCTATCCTACTATGAGACTACAACTTGCATATTAAATATGCTTCATTGGTCAACATAGCATAAACTTGCCCTCTGTGAAGAACCAAGATTGTCTGTATGACTGGGGAAGAGCTCAAGTGTCAGTGCTGGCTGCTTTAGTATTCCAGGTAGCAGATCCATATTTGAGTCACTTTCCTGATCCGAGGCATTGCTTTCCAAAGAATCAGCTAAAAGCAAAAAAAAAAGAGGAATTTCTCATAGCCACAAATTGCATGAGCTGCAATTACACTTCAGATGTAGCGGTTGGCAGCTTGTCAACCCACGGCAGTTTCTTAAATCAACTCAATGCACTTGTAAACAGTGCTGCTGGGAAGCCATCTTTATATTTTGTCCATCAAGAATTCATCAACACCAACAAAATACATTACTATAATTAGTACCTGTCCAATTTTCCCAAGTCCATACCCAACATATACACCAGCTATACCCGATCCCACTGTATGAAAATTTTGCGAAATTTTAATTTAAACATGAGCACATAAGAAGCTGTTTTATACCAGGTCAAAAAATTAGACACCTAACTCAATACTGTCAACTCTGATTGGCAGGAGCTCTCTATGGTCTCAGGCAGAGGTCTCTCTTTGTCACCTACTGATTGGTGGTGGTGTGTTTTTTTTTAACTGGAAATGCCAAGGATTGAACCTTTAACTTTCTGCATGAGAAACATGTGCACTACCACTAAGATATGGCCCCTCCTCAATGAGAAATATGCACATTACCTATAGATCACAGCATCTGGAACATGTGGCCTAAGAGTTGCATCTGAGATCTGCACCTTTCTAGGAACTCTAATAATTTATCTAAGGGCTGTGTCACAATTTACGGTAGAAGTTGGTACCTAATTACAATAATTATTAACACAAGAGATGGATGCATGCTTTTTTGCAGCGTGGAGACTGCAGAAACATGCATAAAAAAGCTGAAGCCTATTGTGGCTCCCCAAAACACATTTCTGCAGTACTGTCACACAGGAGGGGGAATTTAATCCCGCCTCTCAAATTACAATAGAAGGAGATGCACAAGCTGTATCCAGTGCTGCAGCTCCACAGGCAAAGAGACTTGCATGCATCCAACAGAACTTCCTTTTCCTTGCCTGTCTCCTCCAGCCCCCTCCAGCCCCAAAATTGGCTCCGGAGCATTGGAGGACCTCGAGAGCAGATTTTGAGGACTCACGGCGAAGAGAAGGAACAGAAATCCTGCTGAGCCAGCAGAACCCTATTGGTGCAGCACTCAGTGCAACCCTTGGATTTTTAATGGCATCCCCTTATACTGCAAAAATACGATGCACTCCTAATATGAATGCAGAGATCTCTTTGGAATCAGTTACAGAATCTAACACAGCACACTTACTTAATGACTCCACAGGTGAGGGAACAACAAAAGCTATTTCTGTAAGAGCGTCCGCATAATATAGGACTTTCTTTTGCCCATTGAAGATACATGCCCCAATGTCTTCTGAAGAAATTATTTCATCTGAGAATGAAGCAAACAAGAGGAGTAAAAGGGAAGGTGTTCTTGTCATGTTATGCACTTTGTCAACAGAGCTATATCTGTCCAAAAAAAGTTTTTTTAAAGCTCTTCCTCCTGCTTTAAAACTTATTCTACCTTCTGGGATACCCACCCCATACTCTTCATGAATTATCTGTTCCACAGATGAACAAGCAGAGATTATTGCATGCAGTCCTGTACATACTGCCTGCTACTGCATCCAAAGATCTGGAGATAGTAATCTCAGCAGTGATATGAGAGGTTTTCTCTGACCACCTCACTCATAAAACTATGCACATGGAATGAAACGGCAATGTTGAACTCCCCAAATCACAAAGGGATGATGGCACAGCGAGTATGCAGTCACCCCCTCTCTAAATCCAGTGCAGATCTGCAATGATCATCTGGAGAGGGCTTTCAATCCAGCCAGGTTTTGGCTCAATGAGTAAGAAGGCACCTTCTGTCTCAGGATCATATTCCTCTCTGTTACATTAAGATCAAGGACACTTCAATGACAAAAGTATTAAAGGCAGACAGGAGCCTCCACAAAAGCTTCTCACCTTGCTCAGACCGTTCTTCGTCACAGAAGCTGTTAATGGACCAGCTAGTTGAAACATGCCCCGTCCATCCAGGATGTTTTCCCACATCAACTGACCAGCCAAGAGAGAGCAAGAACTCTAGGAAGTGTGGCTGAACACTTCTGGAAGACTCTACATTCTTCAAAATCTAGAAAGATAAAGACCAACATTTCAGTAAAAACAGAAGACTATATATAGGTTATTTTTTTATTGAATCCATTTTTAAGGTGGTAACAAGTGCTGTCCTGGAATACTAAGCCATCTAGTTAGAGCAAACAACATATTAACTGACATTAACCAGTAATGTAGCCCAGGGCAGTCTTTATGCCACAATATTCAAATAGTAAAAGCACCAAATGCATGACAATGTAATGATCTCGGTCTGATAAAGCGTAGTTTATCAGATAAAGAATAAACCTTCTGTCTGCACACTCCCTCTCTGCCCCTTGCACACCTGCTTCAGCCTCAGTATTGTGGCTTGCTGAAGTGCAGTTTTTTGTGACAACTGAATCAGGAAACAATGGCTTAAGCAATGCAAACAAACCAGGATCAAATCCTGATTTGAAATCCTTGCTTGCAAGCAGCTGTTAAACCACCATTTTCTAGTATGGGCATAAATGAAAAACATGTTTAACAAAGCCATGGTATCTTCCCTGAAGCTGGGCAGATGAAGCGAGGCGGTAAAGCAGGGGGTGCCAACCCATCACCTGTGGGGCTCCCAGAACGTAGCCCAGAATCTGAGCTTTCATTGAAAAAAAGTCTCTAGCCGTGCTACAAATAAAAGCTACAGAGCAAAAAGTGCAGGTACCTTTCTAAGTGATTTATGTGAAATGAGCCAGCCTGGCTGCTCCTGCCTATCAGTGTTATTAGCCAATGAGTGAAGCCTGAGCTATGACTGATAAATGGGTTGTTTGGACATCAGGCAACAGGAATCCCTGGTGCCAAGAGAGCTGCTGTTTTGCCCTCCCTTTTAGTACATTCTTCCTGCTTCTGTCTTTTTTCCAATCCTTGGAAACTCCATAATTTCCCTTTCCTTTTCCCCTAATAACCAGGATATATCTTTACTGGTCCAGAAAAGTTGGTGACCCCTGAGGTAAAGAGAGGAGATAAAGGGAGGAGTGAGAAGGGAGTTAAAGGCTTGCTCTCAGACTGATAAACCATAGCTTATCAGACTGAAATCATTACAGTAGGGCCTCACTCCGTACAGCAGGTTAGGTTCCAGACCCTCGTCGAAAAGCAAAAACCGCTGAAAAGCAGATCAGCTATAGCACGGGGGTCTGGAACCTAACCTGCTGATAGCACCAGAGGAGGAGAAGATCAGATCTTCCCCTCCTCGGGTGTGATCAGCTCGAGAGGGAGTCTGATTGCATCAGAAGAGATCAGCTGGAGTGCAGGACTCTAACCGCCCCCGAGGAGATCAGCTCTACAGCTGATCTTCCCCTCTGGCGCAATTAGCTCGAGCGGGGGAATGTGATCGCGCCAGAAGAGGAGAAGATCAGCTGTAGCAAGCTCCAGCTCCCCCTCCAGCTGATGCCCTGCTGGCACCGTATTAGCGGAATGCCAAAAAGCGGGGTGCTGAGAAGTGGGGCCCTACTGTATATATGAACCTGAACCAGGTGCTACTGAATGCAATAACACACTCCAGTTTCTAAACTTTATGATAATATAAGTATCACCAAGGGTGAAGTCTCAGAAGCCAGTGGAGTTCCAAAACATTGTTCCCTGTGGCTGGGAATGAGATTAAAGTGCCCTCCATCCTCCTTGTTCTTTCTCATGACTAGGGGAACCAGAACACCACAAGCAAAATAGTATGAATACAGAAGTGCGCAAAATAATGCTTGTATCCAATGCTGTCTGTGCAGAAACAGAACGTACTTCTGTTCACACAACAGGACATTCTCTTCCTCTATTCCACCCTGCAGCCCTTCGTGCACCCTCAAAATCTTTCATGAGGGTTGGGAGATTCTCCAGTCTACTTTTAGGGGCACATCGGGAGCTGCAAGGAAGAAGAGAGGAAGTGAAAGCCTCACTGCACAAGGGAAGTCTGCTTGTTGGATTCCACCCAGGGCAGGTTCTACAGGGCGGCCGGGTGGGGCACTGGCCCAAGGGCCCCTGAAGCTACAGGAGCCCCTCTGCTCACCTTCTGTGATCCGCGGCAGCAGCTGCAGATCCCTGGGCAGCAGCTTCCACCTGCCCACCATTCCCTCGCCCCATCTGCCTTTTAGCATTGCCCTTAATGAACATGGCAGCCGAGGTTTCCCTAAGGTGTTGAAGCCTCTGCTGCCATCTTGGTTGATAGCAGAGATGGACGCACGTAGCACGCACACGTGCCATCAACCAAGATGGCAGCAGAGGCTTCATCCCCTTAGGGAAACCGTGGCTGCCATCTTGGTTAATGGCAATGCTAAAAGACAGGCGACAGGTAGGTGGGGAGCATGGGGGGGCCGTGCGCACGTGCGCACGTACGTACGTATGTACGTACGTACGCACGCACACCCCCAGGGCCTGGGGAAAGCTGATGCCCAAGGGCCCCGGCATGCCTGGGGCCGGCCCTGATTCCACCCTAAGAGAATCATAACAACTTGCTTCACTTATATAGAGTGCCAAATCTAGCTTTTCTTAGCTTAGACTTTGCATTATTGAGTTCCTCTTCTCCGCACAGAAATATTTCTCAAAGAGCTGCTAGCAGTATGTTACTGAAAACTTTCCACAATGAAAGTCTCAGGGAAAATACTGAAGCTATTAAGTGAAAAGGTTTAGGATGATGTCTATGTTTCAGAATGATCTTTAGGGGCATGACACTTTTTACCTTGTGTAACTCTGTAAAGCACCACCTACATGGATAAGGAAACATAAACAACACATTTCATTTTAGAGAGCCTTGACCAGGCCTCCCTAATATGGTGCACTCCAAATGTTTTGGACTACAACTCCCATTGTCCCTGGCCATTGGCAATGCTGGCTGGGGCCAACGGGAGTTGTTCTCCAAAACATTTGGAGGGCACCAGACTGGGGAAAGGATGGCCTAGGCAGTGCAAGAAAATTGTATGCACACAGTGTCTTATCACAACATAGCATGACTCACTTCTAAGGGATTATAGAGATGATACATGTTGAGTGATATGAAAGCTACACTCTTCTACTCCTCTAGTTGAACAGAATTGGGGCTTGTATCCTCCAATGCAGCGCTAAGCAACTTCCTGTTAGTGCAAAGTTTTGTGTTTGCACAGAGTTACTTCATCCTACTCTCCTTCCCTCAAGCACACCCTAAATCTATTCTGGAGTTTTCCCCAACCCTCTGGAGCAGTTTAGGGAGGATGTGTGGTGCACTTAGTGAGAGGGGAAACTCCATTGCACAAGCATAAATCCTTGTGCTGATGGGATGGGTACAGAGCACTACACTGGATATAAAGCATAATTTCTATATTTGTTTGCACACTCACTAATTAGTACAGCAATTTAAATTAAAAGCAAATCAGCATGCCACTTACTTCTTGGCTTGTTTTTTGACCCGCCTTCATGTAGAAAATGAACACTGTATCAAAAGGACGACATGGCAGCAAATCCAGATAGCCAATGTCATCAAAAAACCCAGGTAGAGAAGAATCAAGTGCAATCAGGTGAGGAGGTACTCTGCTGTTAGCAGGTTCCTAATTAAAAAAAAGGAATGCAGATTTTATCCTTTTGTGGTTATCTATGAATCCTTTTGTGGTTATCTATGAATTGTGATGAGTCACTTTAATTTGTTGATATTCAATCAACTTGTCAAATGAGATCCAAGTCGTAAATACTAGCTAATGAGGGGAAGAGCTCATGTTAGAAGAGCTCATGTTAGTAATCCCACAGCATGAGATGTAAGCGTATGATGTAGTAACCATCCTGAAGTTAAGTGGTTCTGATTCTGTATCTGTTCAATACCTGGATGGGAACCTAATTCACACTGGCTTGAGTTTCATAACAGAATGTGGACTAGAAATCTAATAAACAGATAAATAAAAATTATGGAGAACATAAAGTTCATTATTCTCTTTGTACATTCTAGGAAGACCAGATTAGCAAGAACATTCAACTCATAGTACTATGCAATTTGGGGAGATGGGGGAGGCATTTTTACAATTCATGTTCTAGAACCACTGACAACCAAAAAGGGAAAGAAAAAAAGAAGAGTATGATAAGTTTCTCAATATAATGCTTTCTTCCTAGGGGATTAAAGACATGTCATTTTCCTGACCATCTAGGTGTTAAGATAATTTTGTGTGTGCAATGTGTGTGCGTTTCTATTAATTTAATTATAATTAAAAAAGAGGCTCATTTCTTCTCCCTATAACAATGGAACAAGGACCCAACTTTAAAGTCTGAAGAAAAAGAATCCCTCACCCATACACCTATACCCAACTCTAAAAACCCATAGATATGATAGCCACATCCACATAGGCCAATGGCATCACAATAGTTGATGCTTTCTGAAAGTAATTTACATAAATCGTCATAGCTGTGTTAAGTCGGTTGCAAGAAAAAAACCCTACAAAGAGTCTTGTGGCACCGTGAAGACCAACACATTCCTAATATTCAAGATGCCACAAGTCTTTGTTGTTTTTACACAAATTTGTTACTGTTTTATTGTTCTGCCTTGCCTAATATAGGTAATACAGCTCTGCCTAATATAGACTGTAAGCTGCAGAACCCAATATCAAACAGTAATAGTTTTGTCTTCAATAATGGCAGTATTTGAAGCATTTAAGGGAAACCTCCAGTCACCTTCAATGCTTCTAGCGACAGAAATCCAAAGTGAGAGAGGAAGAGGCGTGCTGTTTGGAACTCCTGTGCAGGAAGTGGCGGCTTGCACTCTGTGACTGGGTCAGGGAAATTCTTCTTCCTCCAGTCTTCCTCCATCTGCTGATCTATAGACTTCTCATAAAGAACTTGCTGATCCATACCGTTTCTTAGCTTCTCGTGCCGCTCCTCCAGCTGAAACATATTTAACACCCTCATTTCAGACATCAAAAATTGCAGAATGCAGTAGCAGCCTATGAAGAATGCCAGCACCTCCTTTGATAAGCCAAACAGTGATGAGGTTGAGAACCTGAAAAAGCTGCTACAATTGCACTCCAGCTTTCTAATAAAATTGTGACCATTAATTCTTCAGCTGTAAGATTAAAAAAAATGGACGCAACCGCTGCTCAGCACCTGCACTGCAACACTCCTAAATCAGTGCCTGACTCCAAAAAACAGCTGCAATAAATGTTAACAGAACCAACAAGCTGACTTTTCACCTTCACAGGGATAAGAACAATAGGACATCTTATCCCAGTCTGGCAGCTACTGCTTGAAGAAACATCTGCTCCAGCAATGCTTTACTTGGTTTACAAGGGGAGCACGCAGGGAGTTTCGATGGATGGGGCTCACAAAATGCACACGTTGCACCAGGCTCCCCCTTTTTTGGCCAGCAAGACCTATATGAGCACAGGTGAAGCAGGAAAAGTTGCTAAGAAATGCATCCTGCTTGAGGGTTAACGTCAAACATGTTTTGTTGAGAAAAACACACAGGGGAAAATAAAAATAAAAATACTATAAACCTCTTACTTCCTCAGTAACTATTTCATGCAAGTCTGGAATGCTCAGGTCAGCTTTCACAAAAGGAATCTTGTCTACTTCCTCAGGAAATGGCCGGTGTTTCACGCTATATTTGAGTCCAACATCATTTTTAGGTGCAGGACGAGGTTCTGGGATAAACATCTGTTCAAGAAAGGGAACAATCTCATAATTTACTGAAAATGTGTCAAATACTGCAGGATAATTCTGTAACAATGATTTATTACTGAAGCTGGAACCAAGACTGAGTGTTTTTTGTGGGGGTAGAGTCAGACTGAGCTGTATTTCTAGGTTATAACTAAAGCAATACTTCAATAATTTATAGTAGCTTCCCCAATCATTTCTTCCATTCCAAATTAGAAATCCTGCTTTAACTCAGAACTTATCCCAAGTCAGAAGACAAAATTTGCCACCCTGGGCTCCTAACAGGAGGAAGGGTGGGATATAAATCAATCAAACAAACAATCAAATAAATAAATAAATAAATAAATAGAATTCAGAGCAGGAAAAATGGAAAGCTACAGATGCAGAGAGTTCTGTTTTTAGCATGTCTTTAGTGAATACACAATAGCATGTCACACCCATGTCTGAAGATATGTGCGTTTGTCCCATGCACACAGGCATGTTAAGCTTGTGCATATCTTCAAATATGGATGTAACCAACAAAGATGCAACTATCTTCTCTAAATGATAGGACAGTGGCTCTGAAGATTCTTTGGCAGCTATATTGTTTGTTTGTACTCTTATTTTAAGCCAGAATGATCAGTTCTTCCAAAGTAAGACCAACCACAGCACAGGAAATATTGACAGATTTTACTGTGTGTTATAGAAACTTTTGTAATAAGGACAACTAGCATTCCTCCCTTAATCCGATTATTACTTTTATAAAAAAAATGCCAATATGGTATCTTTTCTTTTGGTCAGCATCAGCCTGATATATTATTTGGCAGAGTTCCAAACTAAACAATACAAAAATTACTAAAGAAAAACCCCAGTACTTGATTCTAATGACAGCTAGGCTGGCAAAGGTAGATTATTACCATTAGATAATATGAAATTATGTAAGAGTTAAATGGGGCATTGAACACACATTATGTGCATACATTCACATTCATGCACATAATCACCAATAATCTCTTAAGAATTCAAATGAATAAAACTGTAGTCCTCTACAGGACACCTCACAGGTGTGAAAAGTAGCAGGATGAAAAAGCTAGTAATTCATTAAGAATACCATAACATTACCACTTCTCTGCACATCTTTCACAGCAGTTTATAGATGGATTTAACATAGTGCATAATTTTCACTATGGGCTTTGATAAAGACCTTTTGATTTGCCTTGGCTCCTCTGGGCAATAGGCTGAGTTGCTGGACCCAGGCATGTCTTCCAGACATTCCACGGATCAAAATGGTGACTGAAGGGAAAAAGTCATCTGAAGAAGGAAACACACTCGCATGTAAAGGTCTCCTAATATCTATAGTGAGAAATTAAAAAGAAACTGTGCATATGTAAACAAGCAAATTAAGAAAAGTGTCAGTCCTACTACCTGCAGATATGCAAACTCAACAAACCAGACAAATTTGTAAACAGCAGAACAATCCTGCCCTCTGCATGTCAAAGCATACAGCTGCCAGGGAGGAGAATTGGTGGATTCTTTCATCACCAGCTTACAACTGAAAAGAACATGGGAAGTTCTTCTTAGCATATCAGGTGGATGAAGAGATGGAGGGGTTCAGTAGGCTGGCCCAAAATGTCCCCAATACAAGATGTCCCAATGCAGTAAAAAGAGCTTTACAAAAATCTCAGGAGCTCAAAGCCAGGCAGCAAGAGTCCAGTCGAAGTAACAGAAACTAGACCCCAAAACCTGTGCTTAACTAGCTTGAATACCTGCAATATGACTCAGAAAGTGTTGTATCATTTTATCAAACCAAATTCAAATAACAATTCATGTAGCACAGCAGCTAGGGCTGAGCTCTGAATCAGGAAGAATAGAGTTCAAATCTCTTCTTGCATGAAGCCGCTAACTGATCTTAGTCCACAATTCCTTAGTCTCAGTCCCTCTCCCCATCTGCAGCATGGAGTTAATATCACCAACATATCTAATGGGATTGTTGAAAAGATTACTAAGATAATGCCCTGGTTTGCACATCATGCTAAGCCAAATGATGTCTTAGTATGAATGCTGACTCACCGAGAGAACATTGGGCCCACTTTGCTCCTTCCTGGTCATGCTGCTGCTGCACTAAGCCATGGTTTGGCATAGCATGTCATTCAAATCCAGACTTGTAGTTTATCTCTCTCCAGAGCTGTAACCAAGGTTTATCCTATGGATTATGGCTTGTGGTTCATCCTGTAGTGAAGTGAACTCATGAGTCTGGGTTCAGATATGCTAAGCTAAATAATGGTTTCATTCAGTTCAGTGCAGCAGAACAACTGGGGAGAAGCAAAGCAGCCACTATCTCTTCCCTGGGAGTCCACAAGCTTGCACTAAGCTTAATGGCAATATACAAACCAGTTCACTGTATGTGAAGTGCTTTGGATGCTCAAGTAGTTTTATTAATAGCTACGCTCACCTCTGAAAGCATCATGGCTCAGGGATGGTCATACTGCAGTCTATTCTAATTTGCAAATAAAAATCTGACTTACTGAAACATGGAAAAATTCTGACCCACCTGCATAATTTATTCCGATTGCACAACAATGCAAGGCAGGTTTATTTAGCTGAGAGCTTGGCGTAAGGGAGAGGAATGAAGAGAAGTTTTCCAGTGTTCACTATGATCCTTTTAGGTTATCTAGCACACCATCTAGATTTTAGTTACTTATTCACACTTGTTTCAATTGTTACAATGGAAAGCCCTTTTGAGTCAGGGGCATTTTGTTCTGTCAGCTTAGTTTTCAGATGGCAAAGTTAAACTGATTAATCTGTATTGTCCACTAGGTTTTGCAGGTTATTAATTTTTTAGGTTTTTGTTGGTTATTAGTTCTGTATTGGTTGCTGCTATTTAGTTTGTTGCTGTTTTATTTATGATACCACACTACCTATAGAAACCTCCTCAGGAAGAGTTAAAACTTTTTTTATTTAAAATGGAAATTTGGAATGTGTGTGTGTTACATTATATTCTCATGAAAACGGACAAATTTCTGAAGAGTATGGAAAGCTGGATTTTATATACCCAGTGATTATGTGTACAGTCTTGCTGCCTGAATTTTTACTATGCCAGGGTCTCATAATACTTCAGTTCTGCAGAATATTCTGTACAGCAGGACACCAGTGTAATGAAAGAGGTACATCCTTGGTAATGCAGCATACTAATTTTACCATTGTCCCACTGATGGCTGAAACTCACTTTGCTCATTCCCTAGGGGTTGCTCCAACATTGCGAGGATGACACTGTTGTCCAAGACAAAGTAGCGGAAACTGTATTTGTTTATGGAAGGTAGGCGGGAGTATTTAATTAAGGTGATCTCATTCACCAAGCTGCAAGGTGAGGCAGGGCCACTGGGTGAAGGAAAAGCTCCAAGTATTTGCATGATGCTGTCAACCAAAGAAAATGGCTTAATTAAAAGACACATAGCAGAAAAACACACTCTTATAGCGCTGGAGATGGGAACTACCTGGATTTGTGGCAGATGAGCTGATGGGGTAAACTAGAATTACAGACTACGTAATTTAACATTACCAAACAATGTTTGAATGTGACTTAAAAACATAGAAGATGTAAATAACTTTGAAAATCAACAGAAGTGAAAATTAATTTCTTTAATAATAATTTCCTAGTACTCTTGACTATTTAAAAAACCCAGCTCCCTGAGCATCTTGGCTGAGGATAATTTGGTGCCCAAGGTGAAAAAATGGGCCATCATTTCTAAATTAAGCATTTTCCTAGCACCTCTACACTGCCAGCCAATCAAACTATTTTCCATACCATGTGAGGGTTGCTTCAGCTGCATCCTTCACCCTCATGGAAGCAGGATTAGGTTCCTTATCTCCTTTGTACTTGACTTCTTGGTCACTGTTTCTGGATTTACTTCCTGAGATGCCCAGTTCCACGATCTCCAGTACTTCTTTTAAACAGTCCTGGAGGGGTAGGGAAAGAAAAAATAGTGTTCAGCTGTTTGGCAAATTCACTGCATCCACATACAGAATTGGCTTCTGAAAGGACTGAAATCACCGGAAGAACTTTGCACTGTTTTCATATATTATTAATTCGGTGTTAATCCATGCCATATAACCTTACTTTCTCTGAGGCTGTCTTTTCATTATGATTTTGATAACTATCTAAACAGGTAGCCAGCCTGGTGCTTATTGTTGTTTTGCACTACAATTCCTATCATCCCTCAGCCAGCAAGGCCAATGGTGAGGGATGACGAGTATTGTAGTCCGAAACCTGGAAAGCACCACGTTGGTTTCCCCTGATTTACAAGATGATGTTCAGTACCCGCATATACAAGTGCAGGCTTTCTATAGTTAAAGGCTCACTCTCCTGACCTCCTTGGCCTCTCAGATTGATCCCCACACACGCTGTTGGATGCATCCAGGTAGCA